>NC_140300.1:48875909-49265016 GCF_964211825.1 Aythya ferina | reverse complement strand
TGAAATCGGAGGTGTAACTACTCTGATTACTGTAAGCATTTAATACAGAGAAAAATACTGGGAACTAATTCCTGAATTTATTAAAACCAGCAAGAGATGGATCAGGATGAAACTAACAAAATCACAAGGAAAAAAAAAAGTTATTTAACACTTAGAATTTTGAAAAAAGTTACTCAAGTGAGCACAGTAACTAAGATGTGATCTTTTCAAAGAGATGCGCCTGGTAGGAGGCTTCTTTTCTCCCAGTGAGGTAACTGCAGAGTTGCTGTAAGGCTGAATGAGAAAGTTTGGTAAGAAGTAAACCTGGTCATGCCCTAAAGACTGCTTGGTTACATCTGTATTGGTGTGTTTTCATAAGTACTGTTTATGCTGTATTTACAGTACAAGAGTGTAGTTTTATCTCCAGGGTAAGAAAGATCAGCAGAAGTAGTCCTTCAGTGAATTAATTTATGACAATTACACTGACAGGTCTACGTAGTTATTCATTTTCCTTGTCCAATTGTTTTGATACTCTACCACACTTCCTAACTTTTTAAGGGCTTTGATATCTTTTCAAATGTCTTTATTGAATCAAAGGATCTGTGTATTGAAAGTAGCGAAGTTTTCCCTATTCCCAGTAGAATGTGACAGTAGAGTAGGATAAAACAGTTAAAATAAAACATCTGCAAAATTTAATTTCCTCAGTGTTGCATCAAATTAAATTTAATTGCTGGCAAAATCAGCTAAGCTTTGATTATGCCCTTTTAAGCAGTGTTGTTTTTGTTTGTCTTATATGCTTTTTTTTTTTTTTTTTTTTTTTTGCTTATCTTTGTATCTAGAACAAAGAAAAATTTTTGCAATGTTGTTATTTTTTTGGCATTCTTATTAAGCCCTGTGTGTATTAACACTTTCCCTTCCATAAGCACTATGTGGTTTATCAAAGGCTTTGCAGTAGTTTTGGATGAGTTTGTTGACTTTGATGGTCTTTGAAAGAACAATTTTAACAAATGATTGAATGGGCAGAGAGGTGCCATTTCTTTATGCAGAGGATTTTATTTGTATCTTTCAGCACTTCATCATTTATATATTTCTTTTGTAATTACAGTTCAGAAAGTAGAGAAATCTTTCAGTAGTTCAAAAAGAGTTTTTCAGTGTTTTTGCTATGCTCTCAGCTGCTTGCAGCATCTAAATAAAGGCACTGAGAGAATTTTTCTGAAGTTCCAAAGTCACTTAAAAGCATGCAGCCAGCTGAAAATTGACAGGCTTTATTTTCCTAAAGCAAAATAATTTAGACATTTGAATTGTATGCCTAAGATAAAGCTGAAATTCTGCAATGACTTGGTTAGTATAGCTACTACATAATGAGTGGAATTCATGAGCAGAATATTTAACTGGTAGAATATTTAACAAAGTTCACAAGTATTTGTGCAGGAAAGGCTGTACTAATCATAAAGCATTGGAAAGGTTGTTTGTTGACCGTTTGGTCTGTCAATATCTCAGTGTTTCACTATTTGCTTTTATGTGTACTTTATTAGGAATCTGAGAAATACAGCAATGTGATTTTCAATTAACTTGTGTGTTTGCACTGTGAAGCACAATGTTTATTTCAATTTTGAGTTACACAGCTGTGATACATAAGATTGTCTGTCCCCTGGTATACTTTGTTTTTCTTCCTAATGGTTTCATCTCTGAACATGGTCATAATTGGCCTAATGAGTTGTTTCATGGCTCTTGTGGCCCAGATGGGTGGGAAGAGCATATGCCAGCTTTGACATCACCCCACTTGTGCACAGGCTTCGGAAACACTGCAGCTATGGCTGCCAATTACCATGATGCTGCTGAAAGTCTAAAAACCTTTTTTCCTCACCTTATTTCTAAACTATAGATAACGAAGATAATGTTTCTTGTTGAGCCACAGCAATCATATTAAAATGCCATACATGTAGGCAGTTCATTTAAGTTATCATATGATATCTTGTTGGGCAGTGAATGTAACCTTGTTTTGGAAGCGACCAAGTGGTGTGAAACTTTCACACTTCTCTTGCAGATGCTTACTCAGTTGCAGAGTAAATCTCTTCTTGGTCCGTCTGATTGCTGAGGCACTGCTGAATCTGTGAATCTAGAATTTACTGGAAACCCAGGTAACAAAGAAGGATAATGTAATTTGTTTATGTATGTACAGGTTTCTATGTGACTGGCTCAAAACACTAGCAGTTTTTCCAAAATCTTTTGGAGAGTGAAGAAAATCTTGATTTCTAGAAGCTTGCCATGTATGTCTTCAGCTGCTGCTCTGAATTGCCTTTGTTCTTCCTTTACACAGAATTGGCGGGGGGGAGCCCCAAACCCCACGCAAACAAAAACAAAGAACCAAAACCTCCAAAAGAAGCTTGTCAGGTCCAATTTGTTTTTTCTCTACCCTTTTCTACTCTTCTTGTTTCTTTTATGCCATGTTTTCAGCAGTGAAAACTGTACTTGATGTTTTTTTTTTCCATTGCATCTGCACTGTCTTCCTTGCAGTCTGTAGAGCGACACAGCCCAAGCCTGTTTCCCTGCAGTGTTAACTCCTTGCCTGGACAATTTACTGCATTTCCACAAACGGTTTTAGACATTTTTACTTTTCCCTGTGTTTGTTCCTCAGAATTAATTTTGAGTGGTCTTCTTCATTTAAGAGTTAGTTGGTGTCTTTATTTACCAGTCACAAATCTTCTGCCCTGTAGATCTACCAAAATGTTTTTCTTGTGTGGAGATTGTTTTTCTGTGATTAATATTTGGAGGAATTTTCCACAAAGAATTTTTCTCATTTTTTCTTTGTCTGTTGAGCAACATTGTAGTGACTCCCTTTGCACTTCCCAGCTCTCCAAGCACGTGTGCCAATGCCTGCTGTAATTTTCTGTGAATATTACAATTTGAATATACAGAGTTGTCAAACATATGACTAATCTTCCTTCCCCTGCAACATTTCTGTTGTGTTTTGGCATTCAGATAGACTTTTTCATCTGCGTGTAATGGGATACAATTAAGTCCACAGAATTGCTGATTTACAGCAGCCTAGTTTGGGAGGATAGTGGGGATTTTTTGATTCTACAACTCATAACAGTTGTCTGATGGGAGGATGTGAAGGTTTACCTTGGAAGCTTAGGCAGGCCTTCAGAGGAAATGCTTTGCCCCTGTGTGCATTGACCTTTAAGTAGAGAGATCTTCAGTACATGCGCTTGAAACTGAAAAAACAAATTACACTTATTGTTAGCGCACAATTGAAGTTGGGTGAAGTGGAAAATTTTTGATCTGGCATTTCTGGAACTAGTGTATTTACTTCTGGGGAGGAAGAATGAAAATTGAGCTGTGCCTCAGATTAAAATGTGAGTTCATTTGGAATCCATGCACATGGTTGGACTCGATGATTTTGAAGCTCTCCCAGCCCAGACAATTCTGTGATTTCATTGTTTTTCTCTGTGCCTATGTTTTTATTGGGTTCTAGGAGTCAATTGTGTTTTTAAGTGTAGTTTCCAATTAGGTAACAGACTGCCTTCTGGCTTTGGTTAAAAGGTGTTTAAGGTACCAGTCTGGGCTATATACTTGTAAGGCGTGTAACAGCCAACTAATCTGGTGTACGTCTCTTCCCCTGTCTTCGCTGAATGCGTTCTTCCCTTTTAACATTTCTTTTTAGTCACAGTCAACTTTAACTTGCTCATGTGATTTCAGAATAATATTGGGAAAGTGGTCTTTAATGCAACTCTAAGCTGTTCAGAACCAGGTGATAGTGGTATTATGGTGAGAGTTAAATGATAGTCTTCTGCCTTCCTTCACTTAGTGACATGAAGCAGAAAAAAAGTTAGAAAGCTGCATTCTGGAGAAAAGGAGAATTCACATTTGACTCTACTATGCTATATGATTGTAGCCCTTTAGGCCCTGTTTCTGTAAAGTGTTTTTGTAAATATGATGGTGTCTTTACCTTATGGGGACAAAATGTCTCTGCACAAACAGCTGTAGAACGCTTCAGTTGTGCATCATCTGATCAACTCTTCTGGAATTTGTGAAGTACAACCTGTTGTAAAATATTTCAGTTATGGTTGATACTTTGTGTACTGTCTGAGGAAAACGTCTAAACCTCTTTAAGCATCTTCTTTTTGATGCTGCTGAAAGTTGACTTAAGTTCATTAAAAAACACAAGTCTTTTTTTGTTTTGTTACCTTTTTCATTTTTCCTCCCTCTTTTCATTGCCTCTCCCAGCTTCACTATCAACTTTTCAGTCCACAAAGATGAAGATGGCAATGTTTGGCAATGGACAGTGGGGAAGAAGAGTCGTCAGCTCATTACGAGGATGCGCCAGTAACAGCACGTTATATGTCCTTTTCTAAAGTTTCCTAAGTATTGAACGTGAGGTGTATTTGTCTATTTCTGCCAGCTTGAAAACTGTACTTCTAAGTTACTGAGTCTCAAATTTATGTGGAAATAGTCCTGTAGGTTGTGTACTTGGAGACACATTGCCTGAATCTTAGTCATGTTTAACTAAAAAACACTGCTAATCTTTTTGATTACTTTGTCATTGAAAGGAGGCTTACAGCTGAAGAAGATGAAGTAGGCAATGCTTTCTGCCAACGAGTAATTTTATGTTTTCTCTTATAGCCAGTGATTCCCCTAGAGTTTAGACAGGCTCTTTAAGACTGTTCTGTGGATAGAGCAAACTGAGGAGATGAAATAAAGAATTCTTACCCTTTGATATAATCTAAAAAGAAAGTCTCTGCTGGCAATATATTTCATACAAAAATCGATGCATAGAGTTGTGGAAGAATAAATTGATGTCTGATTACCTAATGCTACAGATGGAGAACACAAAGAGCCTGTTCTGTTAATTCAGTGTGTGCTTCACTACTAGAAAGCTGCAGTGCTTGTTGTCAATACGTGCTAGCTGAGAACAGAAAAATATTCTCATGGCATATTGACTTCTTGTTAACTATTAGTTACTTCAAGCTCTGAAACTTTCAAAGGTTGGTGAAGTATGAGACCGGGAAAAACATTGCTTTTTAAGGCTTTCATAAGGCTGACTAATTACCATTTGTCAATAACCCATGTTTATTGTATTGTTACTGTTCCAATTTTTTTGTTTGTTTAGTTGTATAGTTTTCTGCAAAGAAACTTCTAGTTACCATGTGAAGGAGTGGATATATAGAGACAATTTTTGAAGCTCTAGAAGCTGCTGAAGAGGTGTACAGAGCAGAAGTCAAAAACTGTAGCCTAGGAGTTTATCCACTGTGGAAGTGGCTGAGAGAGTTTGAATTCTCCCCGTGCCTCCCCAGTGGTGACCATGACTTGGTATTTCTGAAATGCTGTTGTAAGTCAGAGAGATTAATGATTGATTTCTAAAAATATTTGAAAAAATGAAGATTAGAGCCTTTAGGAGTGTTTGTAAGTTAAATTGTAGTATGATTAATATTTTTCAAGATAATGGGTAAAGCGGTACTTGTTTTTAAAAGTATTGGTGGGTTAGGAGAACATTCAGATCTCTGAATACATACCTTAGGCATGTAATTCAGGAGGTGTCTTTCTTAAGGCTTTTCGTGTTACTGGGCAGTCTAATTCAAAAACTGATTTGGGACAGGAAATTAAGCCTAAAGCATTTGTTGGAGAGCCTGTCCTTCGCCCCTTGTACTACGTGGGCAAGCTATTTCTGGCTTGGTTCTGCATCGGTTTGAGCCAGGTCTTGTATCTGCTTCCCCTTGAGCAGAGGGAAGAGAGGCCAAAGCCCTGCAAACACCTGGTATGTCGGTGGTGAGAGGGGCGGTACAGAGCACTGCAGATGAATTCCCTGGCTAGCATAAAGTTGGGGGGGGGCCTCCAGAGGCAGCTGCCTTCCCTGGGCAGCTTCTCCATGGGACTCTGTGCTCTGGCTGGTAATAGTCAGCTCTGCGAGTAACAACGGCGTGATTTGCTTCATTGTTTTCAGCCTTGAAAGTCTGCTCAAATTAAAGTTGTTTTATTTCCATTCTGGTGATCTATCATACAAGTTTTCTGGAGCAAGACCTAGCAATTACATGGAACAGTAACATTATCACTGAGGTTTCTGTGAACAATGAACTACCTGTAATGCTTTGTTGCTTTCTTTTTTTTTGTGTGTGTTTTCTGCTCCTCTTTCTGGTCAGCATTTGTAGCCCAGACTGACATTGCTTTTCCAATTCCCAATTATTTTCAGTAGTTAAACTACTGACTGGAAAGATTCCTGTCTCCGTACAGTTGCCTTATTCTGCCTTAATCGATTCACATGCGCTCAGGTATTAAGCTCAGTCATGGTTAGTGCGTTGATTACTCCCAACTGCTTGGCATGATAAATAAAATAGATTAGGACTTGCTTTCAGGCAGCCTCTGTTATGCAACGGGTCTGAAAATGCTCTGATAAAGAAAGTTACTGAGCACAGAGCTGCGCTGTGCACATGGCAAGCCACTGTTCTTGCGGCGTTCGGCAGTGAAGGAGCAGAAGTTGTCTTCACATCTTTGCAGAGAGCACCTAAAGCACAGCTGTGGAGAGAGAAAACTTCATGCAACGTGCCAGCCAGCTGTGGAGCGCTTCAGAGGCCCGACAGCTTTAAGTGGGATGGAGAGACCAGGGTGATGCTTAATTCAGTTCAGATCTTTTAAACTGACTTATATAGTGTTTCTGTTCATTGGAGAGAGATTAGTGTCTGCTTCTGTTTATCTGAAGGGTAATAAATTCTCTAGGACAGCAAATCACAAGTGTTTCAAGATGCTGTGTAATGGTAACAGAGGCAAAAAGTTTTGTTTTATTGTACATGGAGAACTCTTGGAATCGTTGATCTACATCTCTTACTGCAATTTTTGTCTGATTTCCTGGCATCTGTCATAGACATTTTCAGATGTGTGAGAGTTAATCAGCTCTCAATGGGATTCTCATAGTCTAATTGTGAGATGTTTTCTTCTAATAAACTGGTTTGTTGGGGCAGTGTAATCAGCTGGTCTGTGCTAGACAAACTAGCTGAAGTGTTCTCAGAAATTGGTCGAGTTGTTTTCATTTACTTCGTGTTTGGCTTTCCTGTTAAAAAAAAAAAAATTAAGGAGGGGATTGTACTCAAAGTTACAGCTCTCTGGGTACCCATTAGCTATCTCTATGTAAGTAACATTTCTTTTAAAATAAGAATAAAAACTACTGTACGGAAGGATTAAGAGTCCTTTATGTTTTAGTTCCTGGATGGCTGTATGTAAAATACTATTAAAAAATAAAATAAAAGCATCCATCACTCCATCTTCCAATTTTGTGTTGCTTTTTAGCAATGGAAAGGTTTCATGTCTCATGGAAAGACAAATACTAGAGGTCTGTCTTTTCAGTAGCATCTTATTTGTCTTAGGTTTCAATTTCCTTTCTTCTCCATTGATCAAGTTTCTTCAAAGGATTTGTTCATTCTCAGCCAACAAAGGTTCTGTCAAATAGGTGCTTGTAGTCTTGACTACTCTGTCGTCCCTGTTATTTATCTCTGAAACATTTCTTAGGTGAGATGGATTCTGTTGCTACTTCCATATTCAGCTGCCAAAACTCTTTCCTGCCCTGTCTCCCCCTCTGTTCTTCACAGGCATTGTTATCACCACAAAATGTCACAAATCCTCTGTAGTAGTCAGTGGGGGAAAGAGAGGTTTTATGGCAAATTCCAGGGGCTTCTCAGAGGCTTCAGATGTTCTTGTGTTCTTACAGTCAGGGTTTGGTGATATTCCTTGGAATTGTGAATGCTCATTTTTGGTGCTCTGATGTTAATCAAACACAAAGCCTTGGTGTTGGGGAATTTTGACTTTTGTGATTTGGATTAATTGCCCAATGAAACACATGAAAGTTACAGTAATGCACGGCTCTTTACAAAAAGTACATCATAATCCAGTTTGCCATTAAATTAGGAATGTTACAAATATGGAGAATCCCCTCACGATTTAAAATTAATTAAAAATGGGAATGACTTTTTTCACTCAAAACATTCCAATAAGTTGATAGTGCTTTAATGCAAATGACAGTACTTGCTGTGAAAGCACAGGAGAAGCAGATTCTGGGAAGTGTGGCTGTTAGAGAGGCAGGTTGTGAGGTGTGTAAATGAGGCCAGCCTGCTGTGGAGAGAGAATTTGTAGTACAATTAATTATACCACAAAAATGTGAGTGTTAGCTGCTTGGGCTGGCTATGGCAAGTGGATACAAGGCAAGGCAAATAAATTTGGGCGTATAGATGCTGCAGCAGCTAAAGGGAAGAGGTTTCACAGTTCTGGTCTAACTAGATAAAGAAAAGCAGGAGGAAAATGTAGTTTTCGAGACAAGCTGACAAAGGGATGAGTGTTTTAGTAGCAAGAGTGGCAGAGGTTAGACTTAAAAGAAAGAAGTGGTAGGGTTTAGTGAAAGACTAAATGCAGAGGAAGGAAGAAAGGTGATAAAAGCTGAGACAAAACCTGAGAATCCGGGGAGTGCTGTCAGGGAAGATGCCGGGGTTGTCTACTGAAAATGTATGGATGGAGATATTTAAGAGCTCAAATACTACATGGTTAGACAGCTGAGAGAAATCCCTGCTTTTTATTTTCGGCATTATTACCTGTGGGGAAAACTGCTGAAAAGTTCATGTTGTGCATTCTCAAGCTGGTAAAAGTTGCTGTAGCTTCTGATTCCGTGGAATATAGTTGAGCGTAGATGTTATTCTGAACTTTTATTCAGAGCATTCAGTCAGTGGGGGAATTGGTTTTACTACCATTTAACTGCATGTGCTAAAAAGATTGCTAGTTCAGTAGCTAATATCCAAATAATAATGATGTTGGACTGCAGTCCAAGGTAAGTATGGTTTGAGTACAGAACAAAAAGCAGTGGAGTGACGTGAAGCTGCAGAGCTATCTGGTTCTGGTCTGCTTGCCAGATGAAGTTGCCTATATACAATAATACTTCCAGTCCTTGTAAATGGCTTTTCTTTGTACCTTGTTTCACTTGGCTGTCTTATGTGAATATTTCAGGTCTGTGTTGCTCTTTCTGGAGTTAAATGGAAACTTAGTTTGAAAGCAGAGAATGCATTAATCACCTTGCAGTCAGTTTTGTTCCCCCTCTTTTTATTAAAATCAGATATGAAACCCAGTTAGTGTTTCTAAGTGTTATGAGTATTTCTAAATGAAGTAGTTGATAGTGCTTTTAAAATTCTGAGACTAAACTGCCACCTATTTAAAAACAGATACAGAAACTGGAGAGGTCTACATATCAGGAAAATGGCAAGCAAATAAAGCTACAACAAAATTCAATCAGGTAAAATGTTTTATGGATGTTATGAAAAGGAAAAATGCTAGTTTTCAAGGAAAACTACATCCTTCTAAATGTAAGGATGATAGGCTCGCAGTAAAAGAACACATGAAATGGATGTGAATAACTTTGTGATACATCATCTTTATGATGTATGATATTTATTTTCATAGGGGTAACTTCCAAATTTTTACGATTTTGTGTAGGTGTCACATATTCTACATATTGTTTTTGGTGTGCTAAGCTAATGAAAATTTCTACACTGTCATCCCAAACACTGTTGATAAAGGCCCTTGAGAAAATGACTAATTAATAACAGACAGGCAATAGACTAGTTAGAAATAATAATTGAATCAGAGCATACATACTGCAAGTTAATTAGTTAATGCCATTAATAAAAATAGGGGCCAGGACCTGCATCCCAATCCTGGATTTTGCTGTTTTCTGAAGATCCTGCTATTTTCAATTTGTGTCAAAATGTGGTATTTGAATGTCTGGCACCGGATAACTTTTTTTTGGTGTGTATATATTTTCTATTAGGTGAGGATATACTCATCTAGTAAAGACTGTATCAGTTTAAAATTTCATAATATTAGTATTTGGAGGTTATATTAAAGATTAAGAAAGTAGATGCATATAATACTGATTTTTAACTCTATAATGCATGTAACTCAGATCAATTTAATATCAGTCTAATTCAAATTGTTTAATGAATGTCGCATTACATAAGAATGCCTAGGAAATTACTGAAGCTACAAATCAGAGGTGTAGGCCTTTATTTACCTACTGTCTGGTTCATGGACTGAACTTTAAATACACGTTGAAAATCATAGCTCCTTACTTAAAAAACACATCTGTAAACCCATTTGCAAAACCCATCCTGAAAACAGTAATTCTCCAATATGATTGTTGTTTCTTTTCCAATTATGCAATTTATAATCTTATTTTTTCTACTTTGTGGCACTTTTTATAATTGCTTCTTTAAAAAAAAAAAAAAAAGTTTTTTGCAGTGAATCTTGTACATCACATTCTATTAGAAGAAAACCTGTTTTTTTTTACCTGGCTTTATTTAAATTGCTCAAGTGGAGAAAGATGATCAACAGCAGTGGTGATAAAATACAATATTGATGCAAACAGAAGGCTGAAGTTTATTTCATGTAGCAAAAATAATATTATTCTGCGTATCATAAAGATCTTAAAGATTTTTTTGGGCAAAGCATTGCAGTGCAACCTGGAAGGATATTATTTGTCATGTTGTCTTTTTTTTTTAGCTAAAACGTTAAATGTGTATACTGTGCAATGGTGGGCTTGGAAAATGCTTGATTTTTTTTTTCTAAATTGCATACAGAGGAACCTTTATACAGAAAAAAATGTTTTTTTTTTTTTTTTTTTTAATAAAGATATTGAATACGTAAGCTATGAATTCTGCACAATGTTGGATGTATTCTGCATAATACATTAATCTCTTTTCTGAAATTGCCATTCTAAAATAAGTCACGCACACAAATCTAGTTGGCCTTTGGGGTAAAGGTCAAACAGATGATCATTTCCACAGATGGTTACAGTTTTTGTTTTCATCTCTATATGAAGCCATTAGTTAAATGGAAATTTTCACTTGGCAGAATTGCGGCAACAGATCTAGCGCAGAGATGCTCATTCCAAAAAACACTGAATCTGTCTTTTAAAGCATGAGTTGAACATTGCTTACATGCTATAAATGTATTTGAAGAAGTACATTCAAAACCATTCAATTTCCAAGTAAAGCTTCACACAAAAAAGTAGCAACTTCTACTTTTCCAAGCAAAAGTCCATTTTTTGAAGTGTTCAGTGAGCATGCGCTCTGTTGATTGTTTGGTTTCTTAGGAACACCTCAAATTTGCTGTAGTTAGTAATGAGTAATGACTCAATTGCTGCTACATCTTCCTGGTGTGTGTGTCTGCACGTGCGCACATAAATCTCTAAAATCTCAGTGATATAAATGGCCTGATATGGATGCTATTTATGGCTTCTTTGGGAATAAATTGTACTTCTCCTTAAGTTGATGGGAGTCTAAATGCTAGTGTACTTGTAGATTAATCAAAATAAATGTTTGGCTGTTTTTTCAATACTGAATTTGATTGTTCTGTTATTTGTTTGACCAGTTGTCTCAAGAATGCAGTAATGAAAACTAATCACGATAAGCTTTGGTACATGTAAGACCCGAAATTTACACTGAAAACTAGAGCTGGATTATCCAGGTGTTTTGAAGGTAATGAAGTTAGTTGACAGTCTCATTCATATTAATATGATAATGACAAGCCATATGCACAGAAGGAAACATTATGCTAATGTTACATTAGTATAGATTTTTACAGCTGCACTATCACTTTGAATTTTAGTTTTCCAGTTAGCAATTTTGACCTGTTTCCACCAAAGGAAATGGAGCTCAAGTTCTGATTTGTAACTGTTCTATTTAAGTTATATGTAATGTATAAGTGAAAGGACACAAGAACATATCTTAGCATATGGGACTAAATATTTTGATTTTAGTAACTACTAAAACCATTGGTTACTTGCAGCCTCTGGAGGAGCAAACATGTTATATGAAAAGAAATATCTTAGGATGTAAACAATTTTTTGATGGTACAGATTTTGTACAGTAATACTTCTTAGAGTAGCTTAAAACCTGTTCATGTGCATTTATGAGGGAGATAGACATCTTTATGATAATCTTGGAGATAACCTACATTGTATAGGGCTGTTTCGTATCCCTTTTCAAGGGCTGAATATCATCCAGAGGAAATAGCCCTTATTTGTGCTGGAATTAAAGGCAGCCTGAGCAAGATGCTGAAAGCTTAGCAGAAAAAAATCTCAGTGTTTTCTCTTGCTGTCATGCCTCCTTTTATATGCATTACATATACCTGAACTTTTTGTATATTTATAATTTTTTTATATTTATGCCTATCATATGTATCCTCACACACAACCTTACAGAAATAGAGTACATAGGGTCATTTATTTGTTAAATTCAAAGGTTGTTGTCAATATCTTTGATATTAAGAAATAAGGATACACCACAGGGGGATGTACCTCAGCAGTACTGGGTGTGCTGGCAACATTGCTGGCCCAATTCACACCTTAGTAAAGTTCATCAAAGGTTATTGGTCCAGCATACTTTTGACCGTGATTCCCAGGGTAGGAATGATTACTGCCTTACAATTTGTCTTCTTACAATAAAAAAGCTTTAAAGAAAAATCACTTAATCAGAATACAGAAGATCTGTAGTACGATTTCAGGGTAGTTAGGATTCTTTGAATGAGTTTCTTGAAGGGCTTGAAAATGACTCTACTTACTCATTGAACTCAATTCTTCTGGGCAATTGATGAAGGATGACTACGCTGTAGCTATTTTAGGTAGTACTTAGAGAAATGAGTGTCAGGTGTGTAACCACCTAGTATACCAGAAGGGAAGAAATTCTGGCCTCTGATGAGAAACCATCATGTCAAACTAGAGTATGGTGATTCTTTTCAAATACATGCATGTATGTGTATTTTGAATGGACTTCTGTACGCACATAATTCTATGACAAATTTTGTTTCAAGACTCATCATGTAGCTGATTAATTGCTTTAAGTGTGTTGAAGATATGTAAAAATCCATAACTTCCCATATTTGAGAAGCGGGATGACTTGGAGGAGGAAAACAGGGGAGAAGGCAGGTAGCAGAAGGCTAATTCTTGCAGTGTAACTTTAAATGTCAAGTATTTCATCTAGCTGTCAGAAAGATTTTCTTCAGTGTAGAGTCAATATTAAGTTTTGACAAGTTGTTAGATTGGGGATTGAGAAGAAGACAAAAAGGATGAATCAGAAACTTACAATGTTCAAGAAATCATCTGTGTTAGCATCACCAGTAGTCTACTTTAAGATGCTGCTTACCTCCATTCCCCCAAATCGTTATGGGCATATGAAACAGCTAAGCCTCCGCTAATGAGTTTGATGATTTGTCAAAGTAGTTGTTCCATGGTAGAATTGTTGGCACTTCCCCCATATGTGCATAGCTTCTGTTGCTCAACTAGTTCAGTGTGAATGGGTTTAAAATCCTTACCAAGGAGATGAAAGGAGGAGGCATCACAAACACTTGCATATCATTGATAGATAGATCCTCTGTTTTTAATCTTTTACTACAAAATCATATTTTACTGATCCCGTAGAGCAGTTCTGAATGAAATATATTGTGTATGAAGTCTATGTGCTGGCTTAATTTGTATAATAATATAAAGATTATTCATTACAGAAGTACCTTCTAACTTGTCAAATACCTGTTCCCTGAAGATTAGAGGTTAGGTTAATTAGCACATCTGGAATTGATTTACATTTGCAATACTAACCTGATTCAATTTGCTTGACTTAATAGAAATGAGTGATAGAGGTTCAGGATCCTGTTGTAGGAATGAGTAGTAATTTTAAAGAGGTGCTGTAAGGATTAGCAAGCTATTTTTATTTTAAATGGCTGAAGGTAAAACTGTTGACTCTAATTACATAATGGGAGTTTTTCATTCTAATGTTTCTATGCATAAAACAGATTTCTTCCTCTTCTAACACATAGGTTTAGAGTTGCTATTCCCGAAGAATCCCAAAAGGCAGCAAATGGCAGAACGTTTCTGTTGCTGGTGACTGACTTCATTTGTCACTCAGTCCCAGGAGACCTGCAGTACAGTGTTCGCAGGAAGATGATGAATGAAAGGTTCTGACCACCCGCTCTCCACAGTTCTTATGTCTGAATGGTTCCCAGGCTGTGTGCTGAAGCAGGACTCTAGCCAAGAAGAAAGATAAGCTTTTGGGCTACAGAGTCTTTCCAAAGACCTTCTTAACTGTAACAATTTATGGAATGTGTTAAAAGCTGGAAAGCCTCACAAAGTTTAATTATTCACTTTAATTCAAGCATTCCAACTGTATTTATATGCATATATGACATTGTGTATCCAATAAGCAATACATTTAAAAATGATGGAAATTCTGCCATGACTAACCTACATATAAAGGTTTGCTAAAATGTGAAATTTGCTTTCCAAAGGAAACTAATATTAAAAAAAAAAAAAAAAAAGTTTATATAAATCAGTTATAAAATGAGTTTATATAAACTTATTTTCCAGCAAATTGATTCAAAACATCTTTCTAATATTATATGTTATTAATAAATGAATGGATATATTCTAAGGTTAGAACATCAGGATTTTTGTGCTATAATTTTTTTTGTGATCTCTGCTTATAGTGTAGAGAACCATTGTTCTATCCTTAAGAGCAGCTCCATTATGTTATAAATGCATTCATTCTGGTATATCAGGAACTGGGTAACAGATCTGTGGAAATGTATGTGTGTGAAGCTTCAGGTGTTTCATGTTAGATAGTATTTATAAAATGAGGTCATTCACTTTGGGTGTCAAGTGTTCCAGTTTCATTTAGAAATCATAACAGGCATTTTTTTTTCTGGGTCTCCAATATCCCAAATGAGTGCCTGATCTGTAGAATTTTGTCTAGTATGTCAAGCTGTGGTTTTGAACAAAATTCTGTCTTGGCTATGAAAAATTTCCTGATTAAAGCCTTATCACAGTTGATATGTTGGCTTAGAATGGCTGTGCTGTGGTGCAGCTCTGGCAGACAGCTCAGCAGGCCCAAGTCACTTGTCCACCCTCCCCAGGTGGGATGGGGAGAGAAAGGGAGAGGTAACAGTGCGAGAGCTCAGGGGCTGAGGCAAGGACAGCTTGGTGGGGAAGGCAGAAGCTGTGCAAAGCAAAGCCCGACCGGGCCCCACTGACTGCTTCCCCCCGGCAGGCAGGTGCCAGCCGCTGCAAACCAGCAGAGCTCCTCACATGGGGCAGCTTCTCGGGGAGACAAATAGCATTGTTCCCAATGTCCCCCTTCCTCCTCCTTTGCCCCAGCTGCTATCGCTGAGTGTGACGCCGGGGTGGTGTGGGACAGCCCCCTGGGGCCCCTCGCTGGCAGGGCAGCGTGAGGAGCTGGAAAGGCCTTGCCTCTGGGCCAGTGCAGCTCTGCAACAGCTGAAAACATTGGGGTGTGATCAGTACTTTCACTGTAAGCCCAAAACACAGAACCATACCAGTTATGATTAAGGAAATTAATTCTGTCCCAGCTAAAAGCAGCAGGACAAGCTGGTGTTTTCCAGTAAGATATAAATGCAGGGGGAATTCTCACTTGACTGTCTGGGAATTTAAATTATAATTAAGATGGATGACTGGATGATTAGAATTGGTATGGAGTGCACACATGTATGATCGACCCATAAATGTGAATTTTAAAGCAGGAAAAGATCTTTTTCCCATACACTTGATTTTTTTTTTTTTTTTTTTGTATTATCTCATCTCAAAATAGAATCCTAAAGAGCGTTTGGATTTGAGCAAGTCAGTACTTTTTAAAATACGAAATTCTGATTAAATTTTAATTCAAGAACTGCTCTTAGACAAACAATCCATCTTATCCAGCTTCAACCAGTGACTAGTATGGATGCTTAACGGGGAGAATGTGAGGAGCAAGTGAAATGCAACCCTTCCTCATATAGTTCGTCAGTAAGTTTTTAGCATCTTTTTAGTATACAGACCTCATTGAGAGGCTTACATCCAAGTCACTGTATCTAGTAATGATAACTAACTTATCCTTCATGTATTTGATTCATCTACTCATGAATTCTTTCAGATATTTGTTCTGTTCTTCTATGGTGATAAGTTATATGGCGTGATTGTCATCTATGAAATGAAAGAATTGTTTTAGTTCTTACCCTGCTGTGCAGTTATTCCACCAGAAGTTCACTGGCTCTTACGCTGTGAAAGGTGGTTTGGGTATGGACCAAAGGGGCAGTTGAGTTTAAGCAAAGCTCCTGAGCCAAGCAGAGATGCTGCTGCAAAACCTTATCACAGCTCTTCCACAGCTTCAGAGCTTACCAACCCAAGGTATGTACCTGTCTCATAGCAAAGCCGGCCCTGAACAAGGGCATCCCAGTGGGGGTGAAGGGGAGGATGCAGAACAGAATTAGGGAGAAGGATGGCTAGAGGCTTGTCAAGGCATTGGGAGCTTGGGAGTGTGCTCTGGGTCCTGCCAATGTGACAGAGACCAGGAGCAGCCACAGCAGGACGAAGATGGACCTAGGGAACAGCTTTTGTCTGGGAGAAGTTATGTAATGGAACATCAGTTTGATATAATGGACCAGGAACCTTGTGAAATGTATAGGGAGAAACTCTTCTCAACTCCTTCTCTAGCTACTACTGGAGGCTGCAGTACTAGCCTAAAGGAGTGAAGGAATTGATAACTCTGCATATAACACGGGGAAGAAAACATGCTTCTGGTAAGAATATGGGGAAGAGGAGAAAAAAGGAAGCCCTTAGAACTTAAAAGCATGAGCCAAAAGGGAAATTGTCCAAGTAAATGGGATTACCATTTTTAAAGACTGGATGTTGTATGGTTACTCACTGGAATCTGAGAGAGCTGGTGTGCCATCCACAGGCTGAAAAGGGGTGGCTTGAGACTGCATATTTCTCCACGTGGAAAAAGGTGCTTTGGTTGCCTTCATTTGACTGCAGAGCAGTCCCTTTCAGGGAAAAACTTGGGCAAGGGGGCGATTTCGCTGTTGAGTTAATGGCTTTCTTTGCTGGTATCACCCAGATAGCTGAACTGCTGTTCTGTAATCAGTGAAGCAAACGAGTTGTAAAATACATCACATTTAAAAGGTAATTCTAAATGCAAGGAAATCAGCTTGTAGTCATTACTGCATCCTGTGGATCATCTTTAATTAAAACGGTTATACTTTCAAATTGTTCAAGGCTTACTAAGTTGGTGACTTGCACAGAGTTTTGTGATAGAGTAATGTGGTTTGGAAAGAGGAAGAAAGCGTAGAAGGAATAATTTTTCCCATTAAAAAAAAAAAAGTTCTGCAATCAGCAGGTTGTTCAAATTGTATTTCAGTCTCTAAAATGTTGAGCTCACAGAAGTCTCACTGCTACTAATGTTTCTAATATTTTCTGCGTCATATAATTATCCCTGCCTACAGTTTTAAGAAGGTGGCAATTCTTGGCTGGCAGTACCAGTGCATTCTCATCTCTCTTTAATCACATTTCCAACAAATTTTTGAAGAATGTATCCTGATTCATATTCACAAGCTGTTTGTTATGTTTCAAACATGAAAATTGTTTGTGGGTGGAATACTTCTTTTATTGTGCATGTGTTTCAGAAATCATCTGTCATCTGATTTAAACTTCAATTTAGTCAGCACAGCATCTCAATTTAGAGAAAATTGGACTCCATTATAAAATACAATTGCAATAGGATTATGGTTTTATGGTAATGTATGTAATTTATCACTTTTATTATTATGCAACAGATTGTAGAGTAATGTTTTGACTTACTCTTTTAAAATTGCTTTGGAACATTAAAATGATAATATTACACTTTTGTGCTTTTTCTCTCTTTTTTTTTCTCCAAAATTTTAAAGAGAGATACAGTAGCCTGAATTTCCTAGATGGCATAAGGAATTTTCAAAATGTTTTTGTTACTATGAAGACAGATAAACAGGGGTACAGTGTTAGAACAAAAAGTTAAAGGGATGTTTATTCAGGAATGACATTAAGATCTTTGAATTAAGTTATTGAATTCCAACTATTTTTATTCAACACAATCCGGTTCTTTGCAGCATGGTCTTTGGAGATATCTTGTGTTTGAACAGATTAAATGGTAAAGTTATGAATTCACAGGAGATGTAAAACCAAACAAACTTCCTTTCTCAGGAGGAAGTGCCTAACAGTTTTGCAAATACAGAACTGTAATAGCAATTCTGAGCTGATAAAAACTTCAAACTGGACTTTTCTGGGCCTGCTGGTGTGTGGTCACTCAGCGGTTACCAGAACTGGGATCACATTTTATAAGAAAAAATAATGTCAGTTGTTGAAATAATTACTGTTTCAAAAACAGTAATGGCCTTTAAAAAATGAAAATTATGAACTGGTCTGGTAGTTCATGTAATCTCTGAGAGGCTGTATTCTGGATCCAGGAGGTCCAGTTAAGTTTTTAGCAGCTGCAATCCCAGTTTGTGTAGTCCCTAAAAGACTGATGAGTTCTGTTGGTTTAGATTTGCAGTTCCCCCTTGAAACATGGGGTGAGCAAGTTCCTCTACTCTGGAAGTGTAAGAAGTGAATGCCTGGTGGCTGTTGGTTCACCGAAAACCTTTCTGCAAAATGTGCAGCATTTTAGAAATGAGATTTGCAAAGGATGGCAGAGATTTCTCTGCTGTTTGTGATCATTGGTTTTCTTCTATATTCCTGCCTTATTCTCTTACTAGAATACATTGAGATATTTACATAGTCAAAATTGCATGTAGATTAGATTTATTTTTTTTTTAAGGGCCAGGAACAATATATATTTGTAGTATCTTACTGTCAGGAGATAATGTTTCTTAAAACAGTGACCATTTTGCACTGCTGTATTCTAAGTAGAAACACTCAGTAAGCGCATATGGTCATGTGTGTGTGGTAGTTCCTATACACATGCATTCAGAGTTACCTCAGGTTTTCATTTGTTTTTGTTTTATTGCATTGCAGTCTGGGTGTCTTTCAAATCTAAAAACTTGTTTTTTGGTGTTATTTTAAGTGATTTGTTCTACAAAGCACTACTAGAAGATAATCAGGTAATATAGAGTTATGTATCACTTAAATGTCTGAAAGAGAGGTTGAAACGAGTCATTTCAACCATTGACAGCTTGATTTTTGCTGTATGTGTAAGTGAGGGGGAATCCCGGGAGTTCTGTATGAACAAAGTTTAAATCCAATGTATGGAAATTAATTCTTAAAAAGATATGTTAATTATTTTCAGGTGCCCACGGTCCTCTGGCACCCTCAGAAATTGTTGCTGATACTCATGCATTTCTCTGCAGTGTCCTGAAGTTGGTTTAGGAGCAAATAAATTATATGGAAAGTGGTGCTCTGTATTCCTCATACAGTGAAACCTGTAGCGATGGTGACAAGGCTTATTAGTTTGTTTGGAGAAGTTGTGTTCATCAGGTGGAACAGTGCAAGCAAGGCATTTGCAAGTGAGCTGTGCTGATCAGGGAGTAACCCTGCCTGGCCATCACGTGTGAAGGAGGGAGACCAGGCCGCAGGGTATTGCTTGAGAGGTTTGCACCTTGATGTCAACGCTGCAGGTAGGAATAACACAGTGGAGGAGAATTGTTGTCAAGTCTTCTTTGTACACTGACATATTAAGAAACATTTGATAAGGGAAAAAGGGAGGCTAAATTGTATCTCAGGTTATTATTTTCTTCATTCAAAAGAATAAACTTCGAATTCAGGTTTAATCTCTTTCTGATTATTTTTGAATCTTTCTTTTTAATGCATGCACTTCAGAACAGAGTCACATAAAATACTTTTGCTAGGGATTCAGTATTGTTATTTTCTTCCCACTTAAAATTGACAAATGTGTCCAGCATTTTCCAGCTTATCTCTCAATTAGCAGTACTGGTCTTTCTATGCTTTTAAGAATGTTTATTTTCTGAAAAAAAGGTTCATTCTTTTGCTTTCTTGTACTAAATGCTGTCCCTGACAGGCTGGAGAGCAAATGGACATCAGGAGTAAGATCCTTCCTCAGATAGCTAGAATTAGTTCTCCAGTAAGAGAAGTGAGCTACATAATAAGGTGCAGTGCATGCTTTTGTACTGTAGTGACGCATTTGGCTAATGTTGGAGCCACTTAGCCACTTTCTTGATCAGTAATTAACCTAATCCCAGAGTCTGTGCTCTAAATAATAAAAAGAAGCCGAAATTTTCTTTGCCAATCTTTTTTTTTTTTTTTTTTTTTGGTCTTACCTTCCAATTAATTAAATTTATACAGATTGTTTTGTTCACATCCTTTGTCTTTTTTGTAAGGCAAATTATTTATCAGTTCATTACTTTGCCAGTTTTTTCTGCTATAGGCATGCCTTCGGAAATCAGGAGATGTAACTACAGCTTTAATAGTGTCTTTCAGTGTAATGGATTAAAAAAAAAGATTCTGAGGAAATTGGTACAAGCAAAGTTATAATTCTTTGTGCTATTTTTCTTTGCTTATCTAATGACAGTTTCTTCTACAGCATAGACAAGCTTTTATGTCTCTCTATATCTTTATGATGTGACTGCTTTACAACTTCAGGCATATTTCTTGATAAGTTCTCAATATTAGAGAACAGCTTTTGGTCTAGAAGAAAGGGCTAAAAACTGCATAACTGCCAAGGCAATTTACTGAGTATTTTTCTGTCTCTAAGTTCTGCCTGTTTAACTGAGATGCGTGATTTTCTCCCAACCATTCCATTCTGGGCTTTTTAATGTGGTTTATTCTGAGGCTTACAAGCTTTTGTATTGGGCCAAGACCAAAGAACTAAAGAAGCTTTAAGCTATGAAATCAAGACCAAAACAAAACACAATACAAAGTTACCCTAGTTGCCTTAAAACAAAAACAAAACAAAACAACAACAAAAATCTGACCAATCAACCAAAGACAAAACAAAACAAAAAACCTCAGCCTGGAAAGCTTGCAATCTAAACAAGGGAAAAATTAATCAGATAAGAAATTAGATTAATTAAATTAATTAGATTAGATAAGAAAGAACAAAGAAAAGGTGATTGTAATGATTAAAAGAAAAAGGCAAAAAAAATTGGTTTATCGATTTGACTGCGGCTCTTACATTCTGGTATCTTTTTTATTGTGGTTTCATACATTTGTTTGCAAAGCATGTGGCACATGATTAAATTTGTTCATTTACACAGGGAAACCGAGGAGACTTGGTACGTAGAGGAAGAAATAACCTCCTGATGGAAAATGATAGCTTTTGTTGTTCCCTCAAGAAAATGGATCCTCTGTTGAAAAATTGGCAATGTTTTAAATAAACCTTATAGTATTCCATGTTCCAGTGAGGTTCTTGTTTTCTGGAAATGGTTGCTCAGAACTGCACATAACGTTTCTTGTGTTGTTTCTTATGCCATGAAAACACTGATTTCTTCTTCTGCCTGTGCTGAAAATACCTCACTATTCCACTACTCCAGCCTTTCCCATGACTGCTTGATAAACCTTTGTCCTAGAGGTTGAAAATGAGTAACTAGACTCAGCTTGACCATCTAAGTCTATCATATGGGTTTGCCACGTTTCTCCTAAAACCCTGCTTGGGGGTTGTGGTTTTCTGTGACAGGTTCTGCCTTCCTTAGAAAGGCAATCTACAATCTTCTTAGTTTTGAGCAGGGATTACCCAGCTGATGACAGTGGAGAAAAACTGAATGACATCTGTCAGACACCGCTGCTGATGGTCCTCACTTAGATCTGCAGGCAACTGGTTCCATTTATTTGGGATATCATGTCTGTGACCGAACATGTCAAGGACAGCAGTTTGAATTTTAAATTACTTGCCAGCATATTTGTAATTAGCTACATCATTAGAGATGTTTTTAATGAAATGTATGAATACTAACACATAGATGTTTTTCATACGTGGCACTACACAGCATGCAGGTTCCCAACCTGGCTTACGGTGGCAGTGTAATTTTAAGTGAAATTGTGCTGCTAAAGATGTCTCAGTAAGCTTTTTTGATTCATTAACGCTATGTTAGTAATATTTTTTTCTCCCTTTATTTGAATGGAGTATTTAGTTACTAGCTGTGTTATGGGCCTGTGTTTACCAGTTCTTCTGTACCAGGGGATATCTTCACTGTAGGTGCTCATAGGAGTATTTCTGTTCTCAAAAGACTGAAATTCTAGTGCAAACTACTCCAAAGATTTATTTAGTTTCTCAGAAACATAAATAATATGTATATATTTTTTTATATAGCCTTGTTTATACTTTTTTTTCAATGATATTCTGATGCTTGTGCTATTTTTCTGACCTGATGAAGGGCTTGTGTGCTGAAAGATACTCTGCTTGCTGCTGGTTTAATCCCAATGTTATTTTTTTCCCCTGAAAGCTTTGTTTATTTATAGAAACATATTTGTTTTGGTAGGGTGGTGATTCAGTGGCACTGTTGTGAAATTCACCACAGCAGCAGACAAGGGAAAGATGCATGCTTTGGGTGTGTGCAGTTAATTAGATGAAACGTATTTTGACAGACACCTTGTAATTAGATTTTTTTATTATTTTTTATTTTTTATTTTTTGCATTTTAATTATGTTTTATTTCAGTTCTTTGCTGAGAAGCTTTTCATTAGCTGTGAGGAGTTTTCATTACTGAATTTCATTAAGGATTGTACATCATGGCATCATGGGTTTCATGTGTAGAGCTTGCAGTGTATTTTTCTGAAAAAATCTCCAGGCTTGGGGTGCCACATGTTTTGTTTTAAGAGTCGATGTAAGCAAAGAAAATAAACTCAGATTGCACGTGCAGCTAATCATCCTGCTCTATTATGATTTCTGTTGACAGCACTACAAATTTATGTTGAATTATGCAAAGAGATACAGTACCTGTTTTACTATATCTTCAGTTATAATGAAACCTTTCACTGAAGGGTAGTACTTGGGTTCATCTTCTCAGTATGATGGGGTTGTCATTCTGTACAACAGATCAACTACCTTGGGTTGTTGTTGCCAACCAATTTGTTCTTTCCCAAATACTTGGTATGAAAACCTTTAGCTATTCAGTTACACTAATTACAAAGTTGTTTCTCTCTAAAGCACTGATGTGCCTCATTCAAAACAAACAAACAAACAAACAAACAAAAAAACAACACAACTCCTTGTGTAGGACTTTTACATGTTTTTTCTTAAGCCCTGACATGAAAATTAAATAGGTGTGAAGGTTATTTTTACTCTGAAGGAATTGAGTAGTAAGATTGTTATCTGTCGTGGTTTAACCCGACTGGCAGCTAAACACCACGCAGCCGTTCGCTCACCCTCCCCCCTCCCTCTCTGGGACGGGGGAGAGAAATGGAAAGTGAAGCCCGTGAGTTGAGATAAAGACAGTTTAATAAGACAGGAAAAAAAAAAAAATAAATAACAAAATAATAATAACAATAATAATAATGATGATACAATGGTGATAATACGAAAGTAATAATAGTATGTACAAACAAGTGATGCACAATGCAATTGCTCACCACCCGCTGACCGATGCCCAGCCTAACCCCGAGCAGTCCGGCCCCCTCCCCCCGGCTAGCCACCCCTATATATTGTTTAGCATGACGTCAGATGGTATGGAATACCCCTTTGGCTAGTTTGGGTCACCTGTCCTGGGTCTGTCCCCTCCCAGCTCTTACTGCACCCCCCAGCCTGCCCGTTGGCAGGACAGAGCAAAGGCTGAGATGTCCTTGGCTTAGTATAAGCACTGCTCTGCAACAATTAAAGCATCGGGGTGTTATCAGCACTCTTCTCATTCTAAGCCAAAACACAGCATTCCACCAGCTACTAGGAAGAAAATTAATTCTGTGCTAACTGAAACCAGGACATTATCATACAGCACATATCCGCACATGCTGTCTCCCAGAGAGTATGAAGGTATTTATCTCACTGTTAACTTCCCCTCTCAAGTTAGCTTTTGGGAATGTGTTTTTTTTTCTTTTTCTTTGGTAACGTGTTACACTGAGCAATACATTCCTACGTTCATGGATGCAGGAGAGAAGTACAATGTAAGCAGCGACGCTTTTAACCCTGGGCGCATTCATTACATGTTTTCTTGATATATCAATTTCTCTGTGCTTGACTTGTGAGCTTTACTAAGCTCATCTGTATGATTACGCTTGTCCATATGCTTTTGTGAGCACTACAGGTAACTGAACTTTGGTGACTAATACACTAAAAGGTAGGTAAGGAGCTACGTGCCAACCTGCCTCTGAGCTGTGACCAGGCCCCGTCCATTTTAATCTCTCTGGTTCAGTGCAGAGCATGGGAAGTCAAGGGATCACGAGGACCTGGATCTTATACAACAAGTTCTTCATTTAGGCTGCTTGCTTTATTGCTGTGATCCAGATCTTTTAATGAGGTCTTTCACATATACTGATTGTATTCTATTTTATATGTTTTTAAATTCGTTGATCAGAAGTCATGGCAGTAAGCATGCAGTGAATTTAACATGCGAGATGTTGAAGAGCCTTTCTACTCCTGGAGACCATAGGTTGCTGGAACCCAGCGTGTTTGCTTGGAGTTACTGTGGGAGCTGAGTGTAAGGACTGGTAAAGAACAGTGCTGGTAAAGAAACAGCTATTCAGGAAACGCATCTTGAGATGGAAAAAAGAATCCTAGCCTTTTATTAAGAAACATGCCCGCGTGATTCCTTACTCTGGTGTGAAGGCTGGGTCCTGCTTCTGACACTTTTTAATATTCTATTACACTGATTTGGGTGCTTGATCTCTTCATACTGAAAAGGTGCTTTTTAGACTTTCCCCCTTTCCCTCTTTCTTTCCCCCCCACCCTTCTGAGTTACTCATACCGAGACACAGAAACAGTGACACTGAGTACCTTTGGGTACACGTAGTAGTAGCTTTACATTTGGTTCTTCATCATCTTTCAGTGTTCTTGAATTTGTTGCTAACTTGTAGGGGAAAACCCGAAACAACTAAAGTGAACTCAAGAAGTTCACAGCAGACTTGCTTGATTGCATACTCAGAAATCAGCAGCTTGTTTGTATAACCTATGTTACGAAAGCTGAGATTGCAGCTATGTCAGTTTCTTTAGCTACTCTACTAGCTGACATACCACATAGTACCGGCAAGGAAGACAGAACTCAAATATAGCCATTAAAAAATGGAGAGCTGTTGATGACAGCTTAGCATTGTCATTGTAATCAGTACATATCTACACCATTATTCAGAAAACTGTTAGTTTTCTAGTTAGCAATATTATTTTAGTTAGCAATATTATTTTTATTAAAAAATGCAAATAAGAGAAATGTAACTACATGTATATAAAAATTAAACCATAACGGAGTAGGTTGACAAGACACACATTATTATCTGACAGCAAATACCCACATGCATGTAAAGGCAAGGTAGACGTCTGATTTAAATTTTGCCTTTAGATGTTAAATTCTTCATTTTTCTTGCAACGGGAGTGTAAAGACATGACAAAATGGCTAGAAAGCTGGCAACCAAAGGAGGCTGACATGAATGTTCTCACTGCAGCATCATTTGTCAGAAGGAGTTGTCTTTGAAGAAAAAACACTATTGTAAGCAATTTTGCATTAGATTTTTTTACTAAAACAAACAAAAATTCTATCCCCCACCATCTATGCAGTCTTTCACTGCTTTTAACTTCTGAAAAACAAAACAACAACAATCTTTTAGAACTGGCCATATTTCATATTGTTTTACAACTTAGCTCTTTGCCAGCTGTTCTTAGTTTTCACATCACATCTTTCCGTAAAGTAGGTACTGTCTTAATTTTAGTTTTAGCTCACAAATGTTAGCTGAGAAAGAGTAGAATCACCAGATGCTAATGTATGTCTTGATAAAACAAGTTTGCTAATGGCAAACAGTATTTTTAAAAGATCTTTGTATGCATTTCTTTTAGTAGAGTATGAAATGAATTGACTATTAAGGAGTGAACCAGGACCAATTTTGGGAAGGCAGTAGTCATCAGAGTAGTTGAAGTTGCATCTCTTTACCTTACTGTTGGCTTCCTTTTCTGGCAAGCTATGCTGAGTTGTCATTGAGTCACCTGATCTGCACGATTCAAGTATGTCAGTAGTGCAGCACAGCACAAGCAATATGTTTTAGGCTCTCTGGGTGCTGCGTTCTATTTTAGAATCGGAGTGGCAGCCCTTAGTTGTTCTTCCATTAAGGTTATGATAATCGTAAAGCAGTAATTAGCCCTGCTAAGTAGAAAGTCAAAATGAATAATAGAACAGAATATCGACTTGGTTAACATAAGTATTATTTTGCAATCAAATTCAGTATCTTCTGGAACCTGGCTCTGTTTCCCTAAGCAGCAGCTGAAACTAGTGGCAGAGTCTCAGAACTGGACAGGGGTTTTACAGCTCATCAGCTGTGGGGAGTAATCCTCCTGCTGAAAGTATGGCTGCTTCCAGGGCTTTCCTTTTTGTTTTCTATAGTGAATACCCACAAGTATGTGTTCTGATGTCACTGAAATGTTGCTGTCCACTGCGGTTTGTGACTTTGTTTTATGAGTTACTCCTCAAAATTCTTATTTTTTTGGCCCTTTTGTCTTCCTTTTTTTCTGTTCATTGGGGTTCATGACTCTTTTTATTGTCATCTGAACATAATCTAAGCTTTTTGATGAATGGATTTTGTGTTTTCTTGTTCCTGAAAGCTTCTCTTGGCCTGTTCACGTCAGTTGCTTTTTAGCTTTTAATCAAGCCTTTCTTGATAAGCGATGTGTACTGGCACCATGTTTTCGATATGGTATCTTTCAGTGATGTCCAGGATGTCTACAGGGATTTAATTCTTTTAGCAGTTCTTTTTATCTTCATTTTAATAGGCTCTCTCATTTCTGTGTCATTTTCCTTTTGGAAGTTCTGCATAACTGTGGTGGATTTTCTGGCTTTTGTAACTCCTGTAGGGTTATTGTATCCTAATACATTATTAGAGTGCCTTTTCAGTAGACAATTTTTGAACAAGATCCTGCATGCTTTTCAATACTAAGTCAGGGAGTGTATTTCTAATGGTTTCCATACCAATTCTCCATGAAATGATTATCGTAGTGCTAAAAGTTTATTCTTTGCTTTGTGTCCCAGTGTGATACTTGTCTGCTATTCATGGGTATCTGTCATTACAATTGTATTTCCTTCACTCATTGCCTCTCTGAACTCTCTTACCATGTCATAGTTAGTCAGTGCCATCATTACCTTAAGGCATTTGATACCATAAACCTACTTTGTGCCTGTACGTTTGGGCCCAGGAATGCTGATGTACTGAAATCTTCCTTCTCACCAAAATTCAGTCAGGCCAAATACTCCCCTGGAACCTGACAGCTGTGACTATCTGCTTAGGAAACTTCGCTCAACTTAATACGCTGTTGTCATCCAATTGAAATAGTGATTTATCATGTCCCACATGGTCTACCAGGTGTGGCATTTGACAGGAAAAGGGCAGTAATTAACAGATACTTCACGTCTGTAATCACACATATGTATAGATTGTTGCTGTATTACTGGAATAGTACAGATACTTGAAGAATGCACAAATGAGATTGAATTATGGCACTAAGTGAGATTAACAGGAGTCCCTGGCTCTTTTTATTCAGGTATCTGCTGGCTTCCATGCACTAGGTAGCTCTGCACGTATTTGTTCAAAGTATTGTCTATGCAGAATGTTATGTCACAGCTAGTAATAATTGACTGGTATTTTAATGCTAATCTGCACTATTCAGCTCTGGGGCCCAATTTACTTATTGTTGGGGGAATAGGGAATCAATGGTGTCTTTTTTCAGCCTCTCCGAAGATTATATGTACTGCATTGTAAGTATTTAAAATTTTTAAAAATTGCTTGATTCCAAGAATAGGATGCTATTATTGTGCTGTTGGCTGCTTACTTTCACTATATATTTTTTTTGTGATTTAACAGAACACTTTTTTTGAAGCATAGGTGTGTTACACTTCGATAGGTGGCATTTTTTTAGCCTCAGTTTGAAGTGATAATATTGGTGGTAATGGTGAAAACATTCAAATTAGTTTTTATGTTGAGAAACATGAATCTTTTATATGTAAGTAGAACTTTATCCCTAAAAGCAGTATTAGCTCAACTAAAATTGAACTAAAACTCTGTGACAGCAATTGTTTTTTCTTTAAGACTGGTGAAATTCATAGGTCTTAGTCATGAAAATGTTTTTCCCATCTAGCTTTGCAGATGACTTTTATGGAAATGTCACTTATTTAATAATTCAGAAAGAGGTCTGCTGAATTAATTTTCCTTGAAATTAGACAGCTAATTCCACTCATTGCACTGATAATTGTTGCATTAAATGTAGGATTTCCTTGCTGTCTTAGACAGGAAAAAATAACCTTAACATTTATAGACAGGGAAACATTGATGCTAATTTTAAAGACTGTGCAAGTAAGATCTATGAGTATAATTTTCTGTATAATAAGTTAATATAATAAATTAAAAAACAGTACCTTTTATATGGTCCTTGAACTTGGGTAAGAATTACATCTATTATGTAGTTAGAATGATATGATCAAAGCACAGACTCAAACACAGACTGTAAATACCCTGGTTAGAGAACCAAGTGGGATGAGGGGAGAAAGGTGAGCCATACTACCCTCATTCTGACGCTGCAGGAAGACTGTCTGCTCTGTGTCCGAGTTCATCTTAATGCCTGGGGAGTGCAGGTGGTAAGAAATGGCATAAATGCATTTACATTCAGTCCTCTGGCTTCCAAAATGCTGTCGAGGGTAAACTTATGGTGTTTGTTTAGCTGTGTGCATTTTAAACTTTCTGCCCCTGAGTTCTGGTACTCTGACTTCAGCTCCTTTAAGTAGATGACTATTCTTGATGGGTCTTGATTTAGTGAGTTGGTTGAGGTGCCTGCCATTCCTCCTTCAGCTCTCATTACTATTGAAAATGCACAAGGGAAGTGCCTAGGTTTCTCCATTAAAAATGGCATTAAGTTTTTACATTTACTTCTAACCAACAAACCAACCAAACAAACAAAAACCGCAGGTCCCTGCTGACACCATGCCAAACAGAAATGTAGAAATAAGAAAAATATTCAAGAAATATTTTGATAAAACTTTTTTTATTATTATTCTTTTCGTTAACCAGAAATGTTTTATTTTGTTCTAATTGAGCAAATTGATCTATATTTATCTTTTTGATGAACCAAAAATTAGATTTTTGAAGGTCTGTAGTTTTTGTGAATTGCCATCTCCTACCTTATATGCTAATTTCCCTGCTTAGATATATCCAGTGCTCTAATACTGTCTTGTATAACATGCACTGAAGCTTGTGCAATGCCATGTTATAAAGTGGTGTAAATTGCATCCCACCTTTTTTCTCTTATGGCTCGACAAAAACTGAGCTCACAAACCTTTAGGTTTTGAAAGGAAAGTTACAACTTCCAGTAACTTTTTCATTAATTTAAACTGCCGTCTTCTTTTTCAAAAGGTTATCACATACTGCTTCAAATACTAAATTTCTGCCTGAACAGTAAACATTTAAGTGTATTTTCTCAGTGCATGTGTATAATTTAAATTAATAAATCTGTTTTATGCCTAAGTATTCACATATTTGTTGTTTTGTGGAATAAGGAAATTACCTTTTGTTTTTTTTCCTCCTTTTCAAATGTTTACTTTAGCAGAAAATGCTGAAATGAATAATCAACATCAGAAGGTGGAAAACAAACCTATTAAACCATAATTTCCACTTTCCTGAGTATGGCATAAATGTATGTCATATATTTATTTGCTTCGTTACATTTTAAATGTCTCAGCTGTTTCAGCTGCATATATTTTAAACACTTTTATAGTCTAATAGATATTAATATATGGAAGTTTTACATGGATCTCATTTTTCCCTAATTTCAGAATATTATTTCTATTCGTTGTAATGTCCTAAATAACAGACCATGCTTCTTGATACCATTTGAGCATATAGGACAATTATCCTTTTATCCTATAATCATACTTCTTTTTATTCTCCAAGATAGATTGCTGTTCCAGATTACTTCCTGAACCTTTTCTGTTGTTCCAATGACTAAACAACTAAGTTCTAGCTTCATTCATTACTTTATAGATGATGCTCTTGAAAGCAAAGGTATATCTTAATTATGTATTATGTTTGGATTTTGTACCATTGGTGCCTGTGTTTTTATGTCTTTCAGGATATTTGTCAAAGTTTGATGCCCGGAGAAAATACTGTTTTTCCTTGAAGGCCATATAATAACAGTTAGGTCTGTGTTTGGATGACCGGATTATACAAGGGAAAATGCAGAGCTTTGAACTGAACTTTATACTTGATTGATAGTCTTGCAGAAATTCTAGTAGTCTGAGAGTCTGTGTCCCCCCTCCGTCCCGTCCCCCCCCCCCTTTCTTTTTTTTTTTTTTCCAGTGAGTAGTAAGAGTGTCTGTGTAGAAAAAACATGAAGGACGGACAATAGCACTTTGAGGGTTAGGAAGTTGGCTCAAAGATCTATTTCTTCTCTTAGATAACAAACAAACAAACAAAAAAGTCCTGTGTGTTCACAAAGTGATAATGACCATGGATTTTGGTTTGTTTATTTGTCTTTGTTTTCGTAATGATGAGGAATTCTGATTACCTACCTCTCTTCTTGTTTGCATAATCTGGTGGAAGAGGAGATACTAAAAAAAAGCTGGAGGTGTTTGACTTTCAGAGAGAAGATGCTCAAAAAAGTCAGCCCCTTTAAATGTGTCTCAGTAATCATTTGCTGCTCTACCAGATTATATTTACATTTACTGCTGGAAAATAATGCCTAAACTTTTTCAGCTTTTCAGGATCCTGAAGAGGTGAGGAAGATGTTTTTTGATTAAAAACATATAATACTAAATCGAAGATGGAAACAAGATGTAAGAATCAATAATAAGTCTTTTTGTTACAGGTAGGCAGAGCATTTTAGATTTTAGACAGCTAGGTAGTGTCAGGCATTGCTTTTATCACCAGGGTCAGACATGCAGGATGAACAGAATATATTTACAGGAAATTAAGGAATTTAAGATTTGGTAATGCAAGTAGTATTTGAAGTAGTATGCAAGTAGTACTGGTAATTTTGCATTTGGTAATGCAAGTAGTATGTGAAGGAGTATCTTGTGCTTTCTTGTTTGCAGACAGACAAAAGAGGGGAATAAATACTGAATCTGAGGGAGACATCCTCAGCTCAATTTTTAGAGCAAGATGTGACTGGACAGAAAACCATTGAGAGTCTGAGTCAGCAGCTTGAGATGCCTGATGAAAAGATGGCTTTCTATTCACCTGGAGTATAGTAGGGTCACCTAAATCAACTACCAAGTTGAGTAAGTAGATCTCAACTTTGCTGACTTATTTCTGGAGTCTGTACTATAAAAAGAGCAAATTTTGGTCACTGCTCCAAAACTTTCAAGCATGACTTAAAAAACTAACTTCCAGAGGTGCAGATCAAAAGACTTTGTCACTTTTCTTAATGTGTGTTTAGCAACTCCAAGCAGTGCCTTAGTTTTTTGCTTTATTTCTGCTTTTTCAGACAGAATAAACAGCTGATCTTAACAATGACTGAGCCAGGGGGTTGTGAAAGGCACTAATAAGGCTGAGAGGAAGACATTGAAGAAGGGGAAATGGAGAGGGTTAAAAGCCAATGGAGAAAATCACTGTCAAATGAGAAAGAAAGAAAAAAAAAAAAAGGAAATTGCTATTCCCTTCGGCTTCTGATATTAAACTTTGCAGTAACCCAGAACTGTTCAATTGACCCTTCTACAATCTCAGAGAGAGAAATTTCTGAATTGAAAACTGAAATCTTAAGATTTCCTAGAAAAAAAAAAAACAAAACAGAATCATATTGTGAAAAAAAGAGTGCAACTTCAGCAGGAGAGATCTTTTTTTTTTTTTTTTTTTTTTTAGTTTTATTTTGCTGTAGTTTTCTGTATTCAGAAGACATACACATCAGGTTTAATTGCTGTAAACGTTGTCTTGTTGTGTCACTTGACAATTAGTCTAACAAGTATAAATGATCAGCTAGATTTCACTTCAGCATCCTGATACTAGATATCAATTTATATGAAATTAATATGCGGCACAGTCACTTTGTTTTATTTCTCCCTTTATAATAGAAAGCTACTAATAAACAAGGTACCAGTCAGGCAGACAAATTATGCTTAATGAGTTGCTGCTTTACATCAGTGAATTTTAAATGCCACCAACACACATAGTTAGTGTGATTAATAAGTGGTAGTCCCTTACAAGTAGCACAAGTTGTATACACAGTTGTGAGCTGCTTGGGGGACCTCAGCAGTGACATGCTGTTCCTGTGAAGGTTGACCGGATTGAGTGAGCAGCATGCCAGCCTGCTTTCTGCTGATAGTTCCAGCAGGGCTGGCTCATTCCTGACCACATCCAGTTACTATCTTCCAGTCAAAGCCTGTTGCATCAATGCACAGTGTTTTGCAACACTTGTCAAATAGGAAGCCTTCTTGATCATTTTCTATAACATATTTTGGACCTCTGTAGGAGCTTTTGTCTAATACTTATAAATTATTTTTGACAAGCATTTAATTAAAAATTCATCTTTTGAACATGTATGGAATAGAGTGAAATGCATATATTCAATTTCTATGTGTCCTTAAACAGACCACAGCAGATTTTTTTTAATGTTTAAGTGGTACCACAAAGACCTTCTGAGACATGAAAGAGATGAATAATATGTCTAGTTGGGACTGCAGTGTAGAGTTAAATGCATCAAGTAAACAAAATGGAGAGATTAGTCAAAACTTGGTATGTTTTGTAAACATATCAGCACTGAATAAACCAAGGACCCTGCAGGAGACAGAAGTTTGAGTTCATACATTTCTACATCTTATATCAAGATGTAATACCTATCAGTCTTCCCAGGATTGTGACAGTAGTAGTGTTTATTAAGTCTGTTTACTAATCACTGTGAAGAGCATCTTCCTTCCAAGTAATGACTTGCCTGACACCGTGTACTCTTAAGATCGAAACACAGCGTGGTGTAGGTGCAGTCCACATATTAATAAAACAATGCAAATCAATACAGACTCGAGGAGAGTCACAAAGAATTCAGAGCAGTGCACGGCGGAACAGCTGCTGCTGGGCCTGCGAGGCCGGTGGTGAGAGGCTGCAAACAGAAGCAGGTATGACAGACTTAAAAGGCGCAGAAAGGGATTGGCATGTGTTTGGTAAATTTTCATCCCTGGGCTGGAGCTCATGGTAAAGCGTGGGTCTTGGATTTTACATGTTTTCTTCCCTTTCCCTGAAGAAGGGGAAGAGATGGCTCCAGAGGCAGGGAAGTTTGTGGCCTAGTTACCTCCTGACTGGAGAAGGGAATTGAGTTGTGAACATATGATTTTTATGGTGGGAATTTAAAATTTCTCAGCTAACAGAGATAAATCCTCAGGCTCCTAGACTATAAGGGCAAGTGTTGCATTTATCTGTCCAGCAGTGAAATACCATGGTTACTAACTGAGGATTATGAGGAGCCAGGCTGATGAAAGTCTTGAGCGTTGTTTTGTGCTGGACTTGCCCTGCTTACATTTAGTGCTGTGATGGTGAAATATAAAGCTTTATGAAGTTGTGTCATATGTGAGGACAGGTGTCTGGTTGGTTTGCTTGCTTGTTTTTTGGTGAGTACATTGTTCTCAAATTACAATTGTGGGGTGACAATAGTGGTAACTTGTGAATCATTGTGATAACCTGCAAGGATTTTGATCATTGCTGCAATAGTGTTTGTAGAGGAGCTAGAATTTTTAAATGGTAAAAGTCGCTCTTTTTCGTAATTCTCTCTCTTGTGTGGGATTTTCCACTACTTTGCAAACAGCCGAGGTCTTCCTTAGCCTGCTTGCTTTCTACAAGCCTAAATGTTAAGGCTAAGGAGATTTCATATTCATCAACAGGTTGCTCCCCTACCTATTTGACTTGATTTGTAGAAGTATTTCCCTAAATATAACCTCTGTTTTTTTATTCTGAAATATGAAGTTTGAATCCACATCACAAACTATGAGAATACTTCACATCATTGAAATTAAATGTATACATATATATTGCATACATATATATACTGTATAATTGTATTGCATAATGTATATGTATATATATTTCTAGTTGATAAGTGTGACTGCAAATATGTAAGTAAAGGGATGGTAGATGCTTTTAGAAAGCAAACATACAGTAAAGGAGTCCTTTATTTAAGTCTGTCTCTGATGTGAAAAGTATAATACTCTGATGAAACAGAAAAACATAATTGTTTCCTGAAACCGTATACAAGATTTGAAATTATTTGGAGAAGTATTGATTTTAAAGTTCGTGAAGAGTGTCTGTAATCAGCACAGCAATTTGACTTCTTAATTAGACTAGTCCCTTAAGGGTTTGGTTCCCATACAGTATGTTTATGAATCTAATCAACCAGACAGCAAAAAAAAAGAAAAACAATTACAGATACTATCTTTACTTTTCAACTCACAAAGGAGCGAGAACTGAAATACTGGAGCTCTTGCTTTTGGGATAATTAAAACATGGATCTGAATGAGTGGGGGAAGAGGGAGGAAGGGAGCAAATGGAAAAAATCTGAATGAGATCAAAATGAGATCCTTAAGTAACCAACACAAATGAGAGAAAGAAGAAATAAATTTTTGGACTGTGCCTAAGATCAAATACTAGCTACCTGCTGGACTTGTGTGCATTGATTTTCTTTTTTTTTTTTTTTTTTTTTTTGTTTTCTCTGGGGATTTATCAAGTCACAGGACTGATTCCAACAGTAGTAAAATTAAACAGTTTCTGGAGCCTGACTTGTTTCTTGGACTAAAGATCTTCCGTTTACTTTGTTTTTTGGTAGGTTAGGTTGGTCATTCAGCATCCACTTAGGACTTGAAGAATTCAAGCTCTGTATTTGGTACTAAAACTATGCTCTGAACTGCAGGCAGTTAAACTGTGTTTTGTGTTCTGTTTGTTATGCAAGCATATCGCCATAGTAGTTGAGGATGTTAGGCTGCTAAGTTACTAACACTGTCTATGGTTTATTCTTGCATTTTGTTTCTTTAGGGAGGATGCTTGTGCACTGGCCTTCTCCTTGTCATTGCTACAGAAGACAGTTTTTGGTTTTGCGCTGCACTTGTGATGAAAGGTTGAGTTCATAAATGCCTGTAAGAGAGTTCTGCTAATTTCTGTGGTAGGTTGGGACTCTTCTACAACTAGAAAATTCTGGTTTTGCACAGATAGGCTTTTCTCCGGTGGGAGGCTGTTGTACTTTGCTTTTGGAGGGGAGTTGTTTGTCCTGTTCTTTTATTCCAGAGTACTTTTGCAGTCTCATAGCTATACTTAAACTCAACCAATGGCTACTTACAGTTGTGGACTAAATCTGGCAGCTGATGCTATGCCAGATACAGAGCAGAAGACTAAATGACATTCTCAGAGAGATCGTTGACTTGACTGTAAATAGTCAGAACTCTGGCTATGATTCTGGCCTATGAGTGGTTTTCAATTTTAGTATTTTTATTTTGGAATCAGTAAAAAGTAGTTGTAGGTATAGGGGGAGGCATTGTTGTCAAAAGCCTACCTGAGACGTTCAGAGGGAAAGGTCTTTATTACTTTTTCCTTGTTTACATTTTCTGGTTTCCTTTTCCATACTTACAGAATCATCCATAAATCACTGCTGTTTAGTAGAGGCACTGTTGGCAGTAGTGGGAGCAGCAGTGATACATTTCTTTTTTTGACTATACAGAAAGAATCTGAATAAACCAAGGGCAATTCTACTAATAGCTAGAGAGAGACTTTCAGAGTCGAAAACAAGAAATCTGATATAAAAGGAGACTTGGGAAACAGTTTACTGTGAACAATGAGTTCCTTTCAAATAAAATTACCTGATGACAGCTGTCAGAATTAGTTTTTTTCTTAACTTCATGAGATCTATCAATGTATGATGCTAGGACAGGATGCAGCCACATGATCATGAAAGCTGCATGCATATGTACCTGCTTGCTGTTACTCTTACTCTGTGCCTCTCCAACCCCTTCAGTGGACTGTCTTAGAGGCCAGAAGCAAATTTTTGCATGTTTTTGCATCCTCTGTAGGCCTTTTCTAGCAACATTCCAGGTACGTTTGCCTTAGTGATAACTATCAGTAGGTTTGTTGTTTTTTTGAACCCCACATAAGTTTCCAGTTTTCAGGTGGGATCTGGAATAAGACGATTGTTTTGTTTCTGAATTCAGTTCCATTTCAAATGAAGTACAATAGGAAAACAATTTTCAGCCTCTACAGGTGATGTGGAGAATATGCTTGATGATGTGTCTTGAGGATATTTATTTAAGTGCTACATGGTGGTTGAGCTTTTAGATGCTGAGCTTCGAGATGCAGAACTTGATGTCTGAAGTAATTAATAACAAAAGCCTGCCAGCTTCTACTATGGGATCCTTAACAGTATGCAGCCAGCATGTAATACCTCAAAGAGGCAGAGGCTATTTGAAAAACAGCAGAGAGCAAGTGCTATTTTAGATAGCGGAAGGGATCCACATAAACTGAATGTTTCTCATGAGATTTTAACCTCAAGCCATGCCAAAATTGCCCATTTTCTCTACCAACTCAGAGTCAGTACATGCAAGGACTGTGCTGTTTGCAGGTTACTGTGTGTTCTGTGCTTTGCCCTGCTGGAAGGGGAGAAGCTGGAGTAGCGCAGGAGAGAGCTGCTTGCCTCCAGATGCTAAAACATGGGCTGGGTAGAAATCGCAGGGATGAAAGGGGCAGTGCTGCTGCCTAGCATGTGGCTCACCTGATTCACCTGGGGAGAGGCTTTGATGGTGCTGGGTGGGAGAGGTAGGAGACTCGCTGCTAGGAAGGCTTAAAACAGGAGGTAAGATGGGCTTTTGAATGGCAAGTGGGATGTATGTCTGCAGGGTCAGATTTTAAAGGTGGTTAGGGAAGTCTTTGTCTATAAGATGGAAAAGTAAATACATGGAGTTTGTTACACCCCTGAAGGTTGCTGGAAGTTCAGGGTTGGTCTGGGACCAGTTGAAAAAGGGACTTAATGTGCAGAGGTGGGAGTGGGAAGAGATGTCTGTGTGCAAAACTTGGTAGTTTTCTACTGCTTACCCTTTAGAAACAAATTTATTTCAGGATTTTGTTGTTCTAGCTTATTTTCATGTAAAACATGCTATGTAAATTTAAATGTACTTTAATGTACTTGATCGTTTCAGTTTGAAGTGTTAGTGCAGGTAAATCCACTTGAAACTGATAAATTTGGTATGCTGTTATAGTATGCGATGGCACACTTCTGCAAGAAGCACAGAAACAAGTGGCAGAGCTTGCCTTTTTTCTTTTTGCACTTCTAACACCCTCTTTCAGTTCTGCTGAAGCCTTCTTGGTCTGCAGAAGTCAGCACCAGGAGAAGCTTTAAAGAGGCACACTGAAGACTGTTATGCCTACAGTGCTAAATAGTAACTTGTGTTTGTGAAATGTAGACTATATGCAACAGTGTAGTGGTTGGAAATGCTGGTATTCCATGGGTATTTACATCTGGGAAGATGTATCTTGCTTTTGTGCAAGTAAAATGGAGCAGGACATTTTTATTTTAAAATTCAGTTATTTTCCTGAGGATGGGGGAAATTAAAGTAAAAATGCTTTTCATCCCATGGTGATTTTTTTTTAAGACTTTCCTTAACACTAGTCATCCACTTGAGAAATCGAAGAAATGCATATATCATCCACTGTACTCAGTGTTGGTGAGTCTGCACCTGGAGCACTTTTTTTGGTACTGGGCCCCCAGTATGAGAGAGACCTGGGCATACTGGGAAGAGCCCAGCAGAGGGCGACCAGGGTGGTCAGGGGGCTGCAGCACCTCTCCTGTGAGGAGCAGCTGAGGGTTCAGCATGGGGAAGAGGGGGCCTGGGGGGAGCTTATCAGTGGGATCACAAGTTTTCCACAGGAATTACAGTTTGGGGGTTTGGTTTAATTGGTGTGAAGGCATAACAGTGCATGTTCTCTAGCAGAGCAAATAGAGGGTTTATATAATCAAAGTTTTGAGAATTTAGTGTACTGAATTGGAGGCTGAGAAAATTAAGTGAGAGGGGCTAGCACTGGTAAGAGCCTGTTTTGCATGTTTCTCCTTTTTGAGAAATCTGATGACCATAGGCACTAATTTAAACTTGTTGCTTCAACTTTAAAGCAATGCATTATATGTGCATTTAAGGCGGGGGAATTCAAACTGTACTTTCCTTAAGTTGTTAAGTAAACCTTTATCGCTTTAGCTATGGGGTACCGTAGTCATCTGTCTGTGCAAATGCTGCTTCTGAGCAGCACCATCACAGCTAAGAAATCTTATTTGCTCTTTGCAGAAAGCAGAGCACAGAGGCCAAAGGCTGTGCTGTGATATTTCTCTAACTTACTGTTTAAAATTATCCAATGTATTAATCATCATAAAGAAATAAGCACCAGGTCCTCTGTGACTCAGCAAAGTTTATGCGCCTAGTCACTGGTCATGTATCCTATCTTATGCTTGGGTTTTGATTCTGAGGATGTATAGTCATGAATACTTCATAGGTTCATGAAGTCAGAAATACCCCAAGGACCCTCCTCATTTTTTTTCCTGGTGTTAACTTTCTTCCTTGTGCCTAGAAGGAACTTTTGAGCAGTGTCCTGGTGATCCACAGTGTGGAAAAGACCTAGGTTAAAAGGAGTTCAGCAGAATAAAAAGAAATCAGTCATGATTTTAACTGAGGAAAGAAATGTAACTGGATTCAGAACTGGGAGGAAATGTTTCAGGAAGAGGTGAAATGTCTTCCTGCAGCTCTACGAGGAATGAGGTTTTGTCATGGGAGACTTTTTTTTGGTGCAGGTAGGTATGTGTAGTAATTTCTCATGTAGTACCTCAATGCGACAGTTTGCTGGTTATCCCTTGACAACTAGCTATTGTGAGTTCCCATACTCATGAGCTATGCAGGACTGAATTTTCTTCAATTAAATATTAATTTAAATGATAGATGAATATTCTATTCACAAAGCATAAAAACTTAACATAAAAGAAGGCTACTCATGAGTAACAACATACCATTTAAATTGTAAAGCAGTCTTCTCATAAGCATGAAATACGAACGGAGAGGTACAGCTCACTTCATAGAGGATTACAAATGCTGAGGTTTTCTTTTCAGGTTTTGAGTGAAATGCAAGGTCTATTTTGCGTAGTAAATGAGGGTGGTTGGGATTTAATTATCACAGATATCAAAGGCAGAATTTACCAGGACTGGGAAAACAGCTGGTACTTTGAAAAAGTCTACACACCGAAATCCAAGTGATCAGATTATGAAATCATTTTTGAAAGGCAATTGAGAAATAAATCACAGGATACTTATATACTGTCTTCCCTGGATTTTCTTTAAGGGCTGTATTGTATCTCATATCACTCTTGTTCAGGGCTGCCAAGTAGGGACTGAGATTTTGTTTGAAAATTAGTTGGGCACTAGTGGTACTGATATATGGGAACTGTTTCTTTCATATAGCTAATGATGTCCAGTTGCTCATGGAGTCTGATGCTGTGCAACAACAAAGTGGCTTGTAGCAAAATATCATGTGGGCACATGACTTCTCAGTGTGGGAGGGAAACCTCAAGCAGGCTCTGTTTTACGCCAGAGATGTTAGTTCTTTGCAGAATCACGGAAGAGTTGAGGTTAGAAGGGGCCTCCAGCAATCCTGAACAGTCGAAGTAAGGAAATAAATGCTTATATTGCAAAGTGCTGGGTCTCACAGATGGCTTTTTGCCACTGTTATTCAAGGGTTAGAAGTGACACAGAGTCTTCAAGTATATGCACTTAAGAACATAGTTTTAAGAGAGAGAGGGCAGGATGGTGTTGCTCTGCATATGAAAGATCACAGAATCTCACAACATGAATATGAAAATAACCTCCACACTGTGCTCCTTAGTGCTAACAGCTGAGCTAGTGATACTCTGTGACTCTGACCTACAAATTGTATACGTGCTAATAAGTGGATGGATGTGATGTTCTCATAACTTGTTAGATACCTTCGCCTGTTAGCATCATATTGGTGTAATCCAGATGGGATCTTGTCATGCTCTGTTTTGATTTGGAGAATAGGAAAGATGATCAAAAGAAAAAAACTGAATGGGATGCAGGTTTTTTTTTTTTTTTTTTTTTTCCTCATGACCATCACATATTTGGAAATTAGGACTGTTTTTGTAATCGTGTGTATACTTAAAAGTTTTCATTTGCATGTTTGAAAACATAAAGCACGGGCCTGAGGATCCAGCGCTTCATTCAAAGATCAGTTTCATTTCTGCTTGTAGGAAGTTCTGCCCCTTCGATATATGTAATGGGAACCTGAATTTTATATATCAGTTAATAGACTGTAATCTGTTTTATAAAAGATTTCAGACCATTCAGAATTACTCCAATATCCTATATCCAATTCCATATCCTATAAAGCATAGCCGTGGGATTGCAGATGGGAATCCAGTATATCTACTTTTACTCATTCTGGGACAGGAGGTAAGAATTCAGTGTCTTATCTATTATGGACATAGCACTTGACTTTCTAGATTGTCATCACTGTGATTTGTTTTTGTCATTCCAATGGCTGAGGAGAATGGTTGCTGTTGGTGTATCTTGTGCTCCTGATTTAAGCTCTCATTCATTGGAATGTGTTGAAACTGTGTGGACGGAAACATGAACCCGTAAGAGCTATGTGGAGGGTCAGGTTCTGATTATTGCATTGAGAGTTAGGAATGATTTAGGATTTTTTTTTTTTCAATTTGGAAAGAGAAACCTGATTATGTTTGGATCCAATTCATTGTTTAAATCCACTTGGATTATCATTAAAATTACATGTCTAAATTATCAGAAGATAACCAGCGAGTCCTGCCATGGTTCTAGTTCCTCCACCTTCATTGTGGTGGAACTGCAGATAAAATGTCTGCTCTTCAAAAAGAGATGTTTGTCTGCATGTGCCTTGGCACCTGCCCGTCTTTCAGTGAAATTTCATGGCAAAACTTCTGCACAAATCTTGAAATATTCTACAAGCTCATAGCCTTTGGGGTTTTATTGAATGTGAGAACATTACTCAGCCTATGGCCATGTAAATTGGTAACTATGACAACTGCAGCGTTGGACTGGAGGGTGAGGAGGGAGGCTTGTGTGAAAGAAGTAATATCCTTGGACACAAAAATATGACCTCTCAGAGCCTCCTCAGATAAAGATATTATACGGATGTGTTATTTGTGAGGACATCTGTTATTTCCTAATGTCAAGGAAAATTAAACTTCCCATGACTAGTTTTCTTCCAAGTTTAATCGGGGCCATAGGTTTTAGAGATGTCTACCTCATCATATAAGGCTTGCGGAATATTCTAAGGGCTTTAGAGGCATTAAACCCCTAGAATTTAATACAGTGAAAATTGAAGCTATGAAAATATGTGGCTTTAAGTTTTGGGGTTTCTTTAGTTTTATTAGATAAACTAGAAAATCAGTTAGAAAAGGATGGAACAATAGCTTTTGAATTTTGAAAAGTTTTTATGGAAAAAGTTTAGGTAAATAGTGAAATTACAAAAACAGCAGGTTCAAAGAGAATGATGTTCAGTATTTTGGTACAAAGCCTGTGGGAGTAGAAAATTACCTCTGTTTTTCAAGGTGTTCTAAGTTGGACTGCTTGCAGAACCTCTCAGTGGATTTTGTAGCAATACTTGCAAGTTGTCTGAGAACACGTACACCTATTCAGATTGTATCAAATCTCCAGCTTTTCTGAATTTTTATTTCAGCTTTCCACCTTCAGGTGATTTCTGTTCCCAGTACTGGATTTATTTTTTTGTGAGTTGTCCCATCAGTGCCACTTCCTTCATAAGCCTTTTGCAGCAATAATACTGGGTGGAAAAAGGGAAGTACCGGTGTGTCCTGCTCTCCTCCCCAAAGATTTTTGTCCACAGATGGCACTGCCAATGTGCATAGAAAGTACATTTCTCTATAGCCTGACTGGATGAAATAGCACGCTTATTACTGATGAAGTTTGGTGATTTATTTTTTTTTAAAGTAGTAAGGTTTGTGGCTTTGAATATCTTGATGCTTAGGATAAAATTGAAAGTGGATCTCTTGTGTCGTATCAAAATGTTTTAACCATTACGAATGTCCCTGCCTTCCACAACATGCTTACTGCCTTCTAAAGTAAAAACCAGTCTCCCTCTGGTTTTGTTTAAAAGACAGCACAAAGAATATTTGCAAAGAAGCATTTTCTGCATCTTTTGTTGTGTTGAACTCCCAGGAAAGGCTGGGGCTGCTCCTGGGCTTCACAGAGTGACCTGTGAATGTGCTGCCCTTCTGCTTCAGAATTGGGACAAGCTGAAGAGGACAGAATTGGCCATGTCAGGCACATGAGCTATTCTGACATGACTTTGTCCTCCACCGTAGTGACAGGAAACATCAATTTTAATTCCCTCATATGTCATAAAAATGTATAGTATGAAAGCTTTGCCCCCACTGAAGTGTGTGGGAGTTTTGCTATTAGCTTTAATAAAGCCAGGAGTTGTACATTTGAGGGAAAAAAGTAGAATTTTTGGATTCGGGTAACTCTCATGAAATCTTGTTTTTCTTCAGTTGAATGCAAGCATGATCACCTTTTTGCAATTTTGAGTGCCTCTCAAAAATAACCATGTGAACCTTCTTTATCCTACGTGAACACTACGTGAACATGGCCTTGCTCTTGAGTGTTGTTGCTTGTTATAAAACAGCAACAGCAGAATAAGGAGCTAGAAAGTGGAAATAAAATGCCAGTATTTCTTCATTTTTTCTTGTTAGAGGGAATCCTCCCTTTCCTCTGCCTGATCAGGCACACTTCAGCTTCTGTTGGTGGCAGTGCACAGGGGCTCTGCCCATCCTGGTTCCAGCATGCCTTAGTTTCAAAACAAGCAGAAGAAATTTCACCATTTCACCTTTTTTTTTTTTTTTTTTTTCTTCCTTCTGTGACATGCGACAAAAGAACTTGCTCCTATTTTATGCCTGTGTTTTTCTTTGGTAATATTCTTAATGCCAACATCCATTATTTATGCCAAGTCACTGGACAGGAGTGTATCTTCGTGTTTTGTACACTGGAGTAATTTTTTTCAAACACTGCTTTGTGTAACACTGTCTGAATTTAGAAGCATTTTTATTATTCTAGAATCCCATCATAAGTGGAACACATTCGATGCTAGATAAAATTGCTAATAAAGCTTTCTTACCTTGGCAGATACTTCACCTTTGTCTGAGTCATGTTTGGTTCTATTTATGCAGCAGTGGGTGGAAGTATGAAATCAAATCAACAGAGTTGGAACTAACAGTTCAACAGCTGAGGAGGCAGTGAAAATTTTTAGTGAAGGAATTTAATACCCAATACTTTGAAGACTCAAGGAATCATTTATTTTTCAATTAGTGGCCTGTGGAATATATTCCAACACTTTGCCTCTTCCTTGCTGAAAAGTGTAGCTCCTCCTAGTCCCCAGGAGTCACTGGGGGTAATGAGGATTCAAGCAAATAGTGGTAATGCTTATTAGGCCAGTTTGCCTGTAACTGGTATTGGGACTAAACTGGTGTTGAAGTCATTCAGGGATGTCGTGACAAAACTCATCCAAATAGGACCTAGGATAAAGCTTATCCTTCTGCAACACCTGCCCTCCTTCAAAATTGTCTGTGTAGAAGAAGAGTCCAAGATTTTCCATTTCTTGTCATTCGAATCGCAGTGCAAATCCGAGTCTGTCTCCTAATACTTGCAGTTTCCTAATACTTGCACCTTCAGGCTGCTGTTGGAAGGGGTTGATGGCCAGCCAGCCAGTTGCAGTGACTGACTTAATGTGAATGACAGCTAGCTTTTTCTGTCACGTCTAGTTGGAGATGGTATTGTGTCATCCCTGATGGTGACCAAGCTTCAAAATTCATTCTGAATTTATCTTTTGATGTCCTTTTAACCTTTTGGCTTCTTTTGCTGTTATGTATAAAGCATAAAGATGCAGAAACTGCTTTTAAAATAAATACTTGTCTCGGGAATCTTTTTTAATCTTTTTTTTTTTTTTTTTTAATCTTTGGCTTTGATTTTATGGTAGTATTGAAATCCAGATTGAAACCAGCTAATGGATTTCACAGAGGAAAGGGATAGTTACTATGGCTACACAGCACCCTGAAAGCTTAAAAGGACAAAGGATAAATGAATACGGTACTGGCTGCTTAGCCATTTCTAGAATATATTCTAATAATTTAAAGGCTTTATAGTCTTTCAGACACCATCAGAAAAAGCAAGATGTTAGTCCTTAAAGACTTCATATTTTATTCTTGGTTTAGATCATTACTTTTGAAGTAGCATATTTGAAAAAATATTTTTCAAAATATCATCTGCTTTTAGCCTTTAGTTATAGTTCACATACATCTGTTGCATGTAATGAAGCTGACTATTATTGATAATTTTATCTCTGGTGTTTTATACTATGGTATATTAAAATAGGCAGAGATCTGTGGAGAAGTAAACAACGAGCAATTGTGGTTTGAAAACTTGTAGTAATATACTTACAACTTCCACCGTAGATTTGGCTGAAATTCTTGTCTTAAATGTGCAGATCAGTTTATAAGAAAACCAAACCTAAAAATAAGTTATATACAATAAAGGATAATAAAACACATGCACTGCTAAGTTCATACAACTAAAGAATGAGTTACTGGGTTTTAGCCTCGCCTTAGTGAGTGATGGTAGAAGTGCTACTACTTGTTCCTGTTTGAGAAAGAAACGATGTGTTAGAAATCATGAACTTAGTGCTCATCAACTAGAGCATATTATAATGAACTGTTAATGCAGAATAAAGTGTTTTTTTTGTTTTGTTTTGTTTTGTTTTTCATGACTGTAGTAATAAAATGAATCTGTTGGAAGTTGTGTCTGCTGGTAATTGCAGGCAGGGTATTTTGGCCAATTTGGTATTACAAAATCATCAGGAAGGTTGCAGGTAATTTCATCTCACTGTAAGACTGTAGCTTTAAATAGAGAGAGAGATTTCATGTGGTGCCCTTATCTGCAACCAGTGGGCTTTTGTATTTGTATGTTGGGCTTTTCTGCCAAGCAATGCTTGCAGTGAAGTGAACTGGACTTCATGCATGTGCAGCAGAGAGCTGAGTGGTCCTCCTGTTGTGGATCTCTTCTGTGCTCTCTTAAAATGCCAGATTTGCTATGTAGCCATTAGTGTTATTCATGTTGAAGGCATGCACAGAAGCCTTTCCGTGTAAGACCATCAGAGCTGCTGTACAGATGAACTTCATTGTGCAGACCAGAGATCTAGCCAGTCTGTTTTAGGGCCAAATTCCACAATGGGCAAAAGAGAATGGCTGGGGAAGACCAAGAGTAACCCAAGAAAATGTATAGGCGAAAGGAGGTGATGCTGGTAGAAAAATATCGAGAATTGCATCTAGTTGTTTATTTTGGTTCTGAGATTACATAATTAGGTAGTATGTTGTTAAAGTAGCTCAAAGTTATAAAATATGGTGCAGTGGTACAGAAGTGACCAGAAAGTTGGATTGCCTTTTCACTTACTGTAGGGCCTTTTCCTAGCTGCTTCTGGTGGTTTTAGATAGACAAATCTAAAATGCAGATATTAGCAATTAAGAAAACTGGTCTGCTTAACTCCTTAATTTATAGCTTGCACAACAACTTTGTTACAGATTCTCCATAAACACACAGAACTAGTGTGCTCAAAATTAATTTATGATATTTACTGACTTCTTGAGTGCTTATTTTAAGAGATTTTTTCAGAACATCTTCACTTAAAAATCAATCTTGTGTATGCTTACTACTTCTTAAAAGTGGAGCAGGGATTCTCAAGATAGATTCTCAGGTGAAATGTACGGTATTTTTAGGAAGTTGCTGTTACTATTATTTTTTTATCTTGTGTGAAAATGTATTGAGAATTTTTCCTCTTATTTTGGTTTCTTTGATCATTGTAAACAAGAGAATGAAAAATTGGGCTATTAATGGTTTGTAGGTGATCTAACTGAAGCTGCCTCAAAGTAGGCAGTCACTGTGGGCTTTTCCAGGGTTATACTCATGGGTATGACTTCCATTCATGTGTATTTTCCATTTGACGAAATACTCCATTTACTGATTGTTTACTTAAGTACTGCAAGAAAAAAAGATGCTGCTTGAAATTCAGAAGTGGATCAGTTAAAGTGCTTCAAGAGAAGACTGGGTCTATATGATATTTGATGTTGCTATGGGAAACTGCTTTGCAAGAACATTCGCAGAGCAGATGGACCAGGATAGATAAAACAGATACAGGTATTGAATAGAGCTTGTGTAATGTTCTGTGAAACAGCAGGAAAACATGAACTCAAGTCTATGGAACATAATTCCTTGAGTCGTCCTTCTCTAATGGGTACACTGCTAACAACTTGCAAAACACAGCTCTTCACAGCAAACTTGTTCTGTTTTTATTAAATGGGATAGTATATCTTCATGGTATTTTACTTTATGCAATTCAATTTAAACAGCTGTCCATTGTGAATAGATCAGTAGCGAAGGTTTTTTAAAGTTTTCGACTTCTTAACAAACCAAAGAAAATTTCAGAGTTTATCTGCCCCATCTTCTGTCATATGCAAAACCAGTCATGTCCTAACTTTGTTGTAACCTACTGCCTTTTGGACGAGCCTCTGAAGTTACATATAAGTACACAAACACCACAGAGTGGAAAATCTTTGTATTTCAGACATTGTAATTGTGTTGGCTTAACATGCTCTTGGCAATTGAGAGCTCTTCTGTAGCCGTATATGCTAGCTTTATTTTTGTGTTTAAAAAAATAAAATAATACTTACCCTGTTTAAGAACTTGAATACGTTTGTAGTGGTTTGGCACAGTGTTGGTTTCCTTAGCAACACAAACACAAAAGATACCCACCCATGTGGTGGGATACACGCAACCTGCCTTTGTAAGAGCGGGTACGTATAGAAATGTACTGTATGCTTCTTTAACGTATAGCCTTTGTTCTCTCCGGCAATGAATAAAATAGGCATATGCTGTTTAATTTTTCTCCAGGAAAACAGAGAATTTGAAATATACTTTGTAGTCATATTTTTTCAAAAACCAAAAAGCAAACTTGTATATTTTTTTTGAAAAAAATAAGAAAATCTGCTCTCATGAAGATGTATGACTGACACTGCTAAAGGATTTTTTCCATAAGTAATACACTGTCAGTAAAAACAAAAACAAATCTTTGGACTTTTAACCTGCGGTGTATCTGTGCTTCTAATCTTGTTGAGTTACAAAGCTTACTCCATGGGTGTTTTTTTGCACATATATTGAACCAGTTCCTCGGCTCATGCAATCCTAAACCCATGACTGCACCTGTAACTCTCGGTCTTTTTGATTTACTATGAAATACCAGGAAATACCATACCACCAAACATCATTTGGTTGATTGACATTTCTAGAGCACTGTTAAAGAATTCTTTAGAGAGTAATGTGTGTTTGTTTTTAGGTATATCCTTTCATTATGAAACAAAATACATTTGATGTGTTTGTTGGTAATCCACTTTAAATATCACATGTGAATATCTTCCAGAATTTATATATTTGTGTATTTTCTTCTGATTTAAGGTAGTTAAAGAAAACAAGGAAAGTTTGAGGCAGGAATTACCAGGGAAAGTTTTATGGCCTCTGTTCTACAATTAAATGGATCAGAATGTCAGGATTACTGTGTGGTGTTAGCTTTCCACTATAACCTTTGCATGCCTTTTACACTAGGTAAAGAACAGTGAGATTGGCTGTTTTTTTTCATGCACCTCAGAAAAGACATTTCATGGGTGATTAATTATAACCTATTTTCAATTTATTTTAACCAGGGATGAGTTAAATAAAGCACTTTACAGAATCACAGAATTGTTGAGGCTGGAAAGGACCTAGTGAGTTAGTCCAACAGCCTGCTCAGAGCAGGGTCATCTTGAACACATTGTCTAGGACTCTGTCCAGTTGGGTTTTAATAGCTCCAAGGATGGAGATTCTCTAACCAGTCTGGACAACCTTTTCAAGTGTTTGACCACACTCACAGTGGAAAAACAAACATATGTTTAAACAGGACTTCCTGTATTTCACTCTGGTCCTGTGTTCTCTTGTCATTTTACTGGATACCATAGGGAATAGTCTAGTTCTGCCTTCCTTACTCTGCACCCTTTCAGATGTTTATACTCATTGATAAGGTCACTCTGAGCCTTCTTTTCTCAAAGGTCAAGGCCCTCATTTCTATTAGCCTCTCCTCATACAGATGATGCCCAAGTCAGTTCATGCCCTTTTGCTCCTGTGTGGACATCTCTCTTGTACTGTGGAGCCTGGGATTGGGCCTGGTATTTTGCCTCACCAGTGCTGAGCAGAAAGGAATGGTCACTTCCCTCAACACATTGGTGACACTCATCCTAATGGAGCCCGGGTTGCTGTGGGGCATTGCTGTAAGGGCACATTGCTGGCTCGGGGTCAGCTAGCTGTCAGGGTGTTGGACAAGCTCAATAGGTCCTTTGGAGTTGACAGATCTTTACTATATACTTTACTTTTTATTTAGCAAACAAACATCTGTAAAAACATTACTAGTGAACAAATTATGTATTTTGGTCTTTCTGTTTTATTAAACTTCGATTACTGTTTTGAAATTGCTTGCACCTGTATGTAAGAGGCTGCAAAAAGGTCTTTTCCATTAGTACGGCTAGCAAATGGAAAATCATGTATGGTTTTCTTGTGCTTAGGGAGATGAAAAATTAATCTCAAATCAATTTGAGAGTCTACAGAAAGATGGATGGAAGTCAGTATTGGGCATAGGAGTTGGCAAACATTAATTAAAACTACCTTTCAAATCCAGAAGTGTTATGTTAGATTTGTACCACCTGAAAGACACCAGTATTAAAATATTTTTCAAAGTTTATTTCATAGCATGATTTAAGGCTATTGTGTATACGTATATGACATTTCAGTATGATATAGCTAATTTCACATGTGTCTTGTTTCTGTTTGTTCCAGGAAATGAAACCAGGAAGTAATGTGAAGGGCCATGTGAAGCTCTGTCATAGCAGAAATTTGCTAAAAGATTTCTTTGCCTGTAAGTTTTTATTTTCTGTTGTTAAATACTAAGTTATATTCACATTACTGGAGAAAAAGATTGATTTTAGCATTTTGACTTGCAACTTGAATGTGAAAAAAGCCTTGCCAAGGCCCTTATGTTGAACTCCTGCCATTATTAATTTACTGTATTTCAGTGAAGAGCAGACATTTTTCTCTTAATTATTTGAATCTAATGATTAAGGTTTTTTATGTTGTATCATTACAGGTTATACATGCAGTTTGGTGCATGCTAAACTGCAATAACTTATTTTTCAGAAACTCTGAACAAAGCTAGAAAATGACCAAATTTGTATGAGAGTATGAAACTTTTCCATTCAAAAATTATTTAGCCAAGATAGCACATGCAGATGCCTGCTGTGACTCAGACATGTTACAGAATGGTTATCTTTTCCCACAGTTATTAAATGCTATGATAGTACCATTTACAGTCTTGCTATTTATAGCAAAGTCTTTTCTTTAAGCTATAGAGAAGACATTTAATTTTCTATACATGGTTTAACGAGCTCCACTTAAGAATTTAAACTTCTGTTTTCATCTCGAGTCTGGGTGTCTACGTCAAAATATTTAAGTGAGAGAGAGAGATGAACTTGCCCTCAGGTCACTACTACAAGGGAAATATTAGAAGCTCCATTTTGCACAAAGAAACAAAAGCATCAGAGTGACTATTGATTTCTGCAGCTTCGTGTATCTGGCAGAGCTGAGAACAGAATTCAAAAGTTGTTTGTCCCAGTCAAGATTTATTATTTGAAAATAAACTATGTGGTGGGGAATTGTAATGGTTCATACATAGACATTATATATAAATAGGTCTAAAATACATATATTGAAAGAAATAGGGAGTTTACAGGAAAAGTTTGCAAGCTGGAGTTCAACCAGTATATTAATTTTCATCGTTGTATAATTATTATAATTTAAATAAGCATGATCTAATTAGCAAGTTCTTGAAAACTCTAGAAGGGACAGTATTAACAGTATTTCAAAGTTGGTAATACCTGTTAATACTTCAAAAATAACTATTCCTTTTTTGTATCTAACACTGAAAGAAGTAGCAATGCCTACTTCTGGGCATTGTGTAGGGAATTTGCAGCAAGCTGCAACTAAATTAAAATGTGAAAATGCTAATCTTCCACAATTCAAGCTCTTTATGAAGCATCAGAAAGTGTTTTGATTTATATCTAGTTTTCTTGAAAAAGTAATTCATTGTCTTAGGGTTTCTTCACTATTCTAACTGCTGAAACAATCACAAATTAAGTGCAGATACAAGAATATCTGTTAGAAATTCGAATCTGAGTTCTGCTTTTTGTGTTGTAAAGTAAAAATTGGACATCGTCTTCATTCTATTAGTTCTCTGTTATCCTAAGTGTATTAACATTGAAGCATTTCCTTTGGTTGTATCAAAGACTCTGGAGAGGGTATTCCATACATTTCAGGACTTCTATGATTAGTTAAGGAAAAGAGAAGGGAAACTGCTGCTCTGATAACACTGCTTTAATATCTGAATTTGTCACATTTTTGTTATTTTTTGCTAGATTTAATTACCTAGTATGCTTTGGGCAAGTGGATTTCCAGCATCTTAACAGTAGTATTAGAAACAAACTGAACAGATGTGAGATGGAGTTAGAATTGGCTAACTGATTTTAACTCTATCTTCTCTTTTTAATTTCTCTCGTCATTCCTTTGCATCTGCCTGAGAAATGCACGTATTTCAAATGTGTGTGTGTGTATATATATATGAGGTACACTTAGGTATGTATTCATTGAAGGTTAGGCAATGGGACAAAATACAGAAATGGGTTTGGAGAAGTCTTAAGAGAACATGGAGAGTAGTCATTTCATTGATAGGATGCTAAAGCTGAGAGCTGTATTACATGTTGAGCACTATAATGTACATGTGTAGCCTTCCAGACAAAAAGTGCATATTTTTTGACTCTTGGAAATGCCCAAATTCCCATCGAATTTAAACAGATCTGACTGTGTGAAAATAGCAGAAAATATATCTTTTTTTTTTTTTTTTTTTTTTTTTTTCTGGTATAAAATGCTTGCAAAAGCATATGATAGAACATGAAACATACAATACCATTGAAATCTTCTATGTTTTGGATGCGAAAATATGAGGTATAGACCATATATATGATCTATATAGATACTAAAAAAAAAACAACTTATGTATTATTATATGGATTTTTTATATTATATGGATTTTTTTTTTATTTTACAAGCTAGCTGTTGGAAGCTATTAGATGTAGAAATGACCTTTTCCTCTAGTAGTGCATTATTGTTCATTACAGTATATTAAACGTGAGTCTGTTCTACTGTTTTCTAGTCAGCGCCATGAAAAGAGATGCTAGGTCTCAACCACTGGTTGGATTTGTATGCTGTTTTATTAGCTGAGCAAAGTCCTCCTCTTTCTGCTTTTCTTAGTTTTGCATTGCATGTGTGGGTATCAGCTATCTTATTCATGCTTTAGGTTTTGTACTGAGGGTAACTTGCCTGCAGCCCCACTTTTAGAGTAGCCTGCCTTGAGTTGCATGCTGAAATTGCAGCTGGTTAAAGTTAGGAGACATGAATACCAGCTTTTATGATTTCAGATGCCTGCCACAGAAATCAAAACTAAATCTGCCTGATGAGTAATCAGAATTGCAACAATTATTATTATTATTTTCATTTCAAATACTAGTTGTCTATTACAATATAGTTGTAGATGGTTCTGAAGTCTGGATAGAGACCTGGCAATATGCAAGCATGAAGGCATATTTTCTTCCCTTGCCTAAGAAGTGATCCCATATTTACTCCCCCTAAATGCCAACGAGCCTTTCTGGTGTGTATTAAGAGCGAATGTTCTCACACACCAGATACTAATGGAGTCTGGGCACTAATAAATTACAACAAAGGTACCGTAGTCCTAACATTCATTGTTATAATTTTTGCGACTGTACAGAGCATTCTTCTGTAGGTATAAATTCACTTGCAGGAATGCTGAAGATGGCTTGTGCACATGATGTAAAAATCCTTCATGTGGTATCATTCTTGTATGGCATAGCAGGTTGCGCTGGAGACCAGGGATTTGAGAATTGAGGTGGGTTGCAGTGCAACTAAGGATGCCAAAAAACATCTGCTTCTTATTCACATGGGCTAAAGAACTATGTTTCAGAGGAAGTGCTGTTACAGCTTGTTTCTCTGAAACCTGCTGCTCCAGAAATATAATTGTCACTCATCCTTACCACTAGTGGACATTTATCCATCTGTCATCTGCGCTTGTAGTGCTTGTGCTGTCAGGTGTTCTGGCAAGAATGAGCAAAGGCACCACTTTGCCAGGACACTGAAGTACTGTTTTGTGCGTCTGGATTGTATGTGGTGGCATTACAGAGGGGAGGATGTACTTTTCCTCTGGTCTATTTGTATTGAAGTGCTGTCAAGAACTTAATTTCTTAATTGTCTGTTTGTGCAATTTTGACCGTAGGCATTTGAAAATGCTAAGGATATTGTTGAGAATTTCTGCAAATAATTCTTACTGGATAACCTGAGCAGGAAGAAGCTTGCAAGATGATTAGATAAACATACTAGCAGTTCTGTAAGATTGACATCAGTCAATACGGATTTTTTTTTTTAAGTGTTGTACATACTGTTTTCCTCGTCTGCTCACTGTGACAGCACACCTCAAAGAGAAAGACTGAGAATAAGAGGAGAAAAGGTTCTAGAGATTAATTGTTGATCTAATAAGGGCCTAACAAAAGAAGTAATAGGGTATTTTCTGTTTGGAATAACTTCTGACTGGTACTATAGGCAGGCCAGAAGGAATAACATACCTTATTTAATCAATTAGATCTTATTGTAGATAAGCAATCCTGGTTCTGTTTTCTTCGAATTATCTTTTTAATTGGTTGTCAATATATTAATGAAACTATGGCAGCACTCTATTTTCACAGATGGCTGTACTGGCTAATTTCACGTCCTATACATCTCTGTATTCAGTGCTAAATCTGTTCTCTTCCTGTTAAAGAAACCAGGGGCAATATCTCACAGGCATGTCTCAAAGCAACATATATGTAGTTTTGTATTCAAGGCTGCAGCTGATTTTATAATTCATGTATTTGACTGTCATATTGGTATAAACAGAGAACAGACAGCATGCGGGGAAGAATAGGGGTATGGTTATATATTCTGAGTGCAGGTTGCTGAAAGTGAGTAATGGAACATTTTAAAACATGAGAGAGCTCCAAGTATTTTGTCTCAAGTATTTCTGCTAGAATAATTCCACACTGCTAATTTGGATATTGACCAAAGTATTTGCTACACATTTTATGTATCTGGTAGTGTTACAAATACATTGGTAAGTATTGTAAAACTGCCTTTCACACACAAGTAACTAAATAACTTACTGAGATATGTAGGTCATGGTGGCAATTATTTCATTATTATCAGTTTAGTAGTTATTACATTTTTCTTCCAAAGGGAATTGGCATATTTAATTTCTATTAATGTTAGCTGGTGAACAAATAAGAAAACAGAAATCTTTTTCTACCCTTTTTCACCCCGCGGCTGGGTTGTTCTGTATTTAGCTAGTGACCATTGACACTTCTGTCCTGTGCCTGTAAAATACCAAATCCTTTGCTATCTTAATAAACTCCAGGTAAAATAAACAGTAGCACAAAGTATACTTCTGTATGTTTATAGAAGCCATGCATTCTGTCAGAAGTAAGAGCAGAAAAGTTCTGTTTACACAGACAACATTGTAAATTGTTCCTCTCTGTGAAAGGCACCTTTGCTGATGCACGATGACTAGAGTTCCTCATTTTCTCTAAATACGTCCCATTCTGGATCTCTGGAGCTCTTGGCTTTTCCCACTATTCTTCTTATACCCTGGGAAAAAAGTTTGAAATACCTTTTCTTGTTTTCCACTGAGAATACAGGATAGGGTCACTTTTTTGCAGATCCTGATGAGAGATCTTCCTACGGAAGACGAAACTAACCCAGATGAAAAGCCAAAAGTACACTATCAAAATCAACAGTAAGAATTTAAACTGCATATGGCAGTGGTGAAGAGCAGAGTTGATTTTATTATTGTTGAAGATTGTGAGACCCTAAGAGCAAATTAATTTCCAAGGAGTGTCTTGCACAGCTCTAATTAAGGTTTCAGTGGTCACTGGAGATGAGTCTTCCACTGCTCTCCCTGTGTCTTTCTTTTGTCTTTCTGAACTAAACTTAGACTTGAACTTTAATCTCATATGCTACCTGGCTTACACTTTTGTGTCAGCTTCTGTGAATGTATTCAGGGGAATACAAGTTTTAATTTTAGCATTTCTGCATACTGTAAGCATCTTCCTGATCATAAGCTTGTACAAAGCTATCTTGCCAGAATAAGAAGAATAAAATTATTGCAAAGGTCTTTCATCCTTTACTTCATTACGTAGAGTGTTTTTTTTTTTTTTTTAAATAAAGTATGTACTGAGGAATATAAATTGATCTATCTGAACTGATGACACTAAGAAATACAACACCTGTTCATGGTGTTACTTCTTAATTTACTCTGCTGAGGTATAATTTCATGCCTTGTTAAAATCAGACAGACGTGGCTATGATTTGCTGAGGGTGAAATAACGGGACAGGCTTCGAGCAACTTTTGTGTCTTTTATAATACTTGATACCAAATTTGTACCAGGAGTAATGAAAGCAATGGTCAAGAAAAAATGTCTTAAAAAATAAATTGGATGACACAGGAAAAAAGTGTGAATGCAACTAACCCAGAATATTTTATAACTTGGGCCAATAAGCAGTCAATGTTTTGCTCAAGGAGTAAACTTCCTACATCTCAGGCTGTGTCAGCATGCATGTGTAGTTACTGAAACAGTGCCAGTGATTTGGACACAGCATTCATGAGCCAGTAGCCAGGCCTGCTTTAGTTTCTGAAGATAAGGAAAGCTGGAGAATTTTGCAAGCTGCCTTGCAAATTGATGATCGCCATCCTCGTGGCTTTCTCCTGCTTCGATGTTCTGCCATGTGAGTTGTGAAGGGGACTGAAGTTGAGCTTTCGTTGTATCTGCACTCAGACATGTGCTAGAGTAGTAATAAACCATAGTGTGTTCATTCCCACGCATCAGTCAAGCTTCTTGAGGCGGGTGTTGCTGTTCCTGACGCTAAATAGATCTGGCAACTGGCAAATGTATATCCATGCACTCGCTCCTGGGGCACATCATTGGGGATGCTGGATATGGGGAAGTGAGGGGGATGGGGAGGAGAAGGCAGCATCCCTCAGGTGTTAATAATACAAAGCTGAAAGGAGTTTTGCTAAGTTTCTGAGCCACAAATGCAGAGATGGAAATTACATTAGTCCCCGTAGCTTCCAGCTGAGGCTTGTATCTGAGAGGCTCCCTGATTTCTGCAAGCATGGCAGCAGCCAGTGGTTGAAGTACGGATTGTGCCGGTCAGCCAGCTTCATGGTGTGCTGTGCAGGTGCTTCGACCTCACAAGTCAGGTTTTGTGCAGTTCTGTTAGCACATACTCATTCATGATCAATATGCTACCCGTTACTTATATTCCTGCTAACTGGTTAAAATTGTCCTTACACTGATAAAAAGGCGTATTGTACCTACAGAATCAGTATAATTCCCCCAAACTGCTCAGGTTATCCGTTAGCATCCTCAGTTTTATGTTTGTTCCACCTGAAATGGTAGCATTTACACATTAAATCATCTTTGAACCAATTTCCCCACTAAACTGTCTTTTCTTGGAGCTCCTGTTTACCTGAGAAGTGTTAATCTGTAATAGCTCTGTGAGCCATCTTTTGTTAGTTGTTCAGCATCGATGTGTTGCTCCTTATTTATTTTTCTGCTCTTATCTAAACAACGCTTTTGCTAGTACCTGAGATAGGGTATTGCTCTGCTGTACATCTGCGTCTCATAGTAGCTGGCTTTAGACAAAAAGCTTGTGTTTTGGCCTCCCAACAGACACAAGATTCAGCTCCTGTATCAGTAGTTTGGGCAATGTGGAAGGGTTGCACTGTTGGGGAGAAAGAGGAGGCTCAGCAGCCCTTCCTGAACCCCTGCCCTGGGACATGCACCTGTGGAGCTGGGAGCAGCTTGTTTTGGCCAAGTGGCAGCAGAGCACTCCCGAGAAACCTCGTGCGGTTCGAGAAGTGACTTAGGGTTTCTTTCTTTGTGTTGATATGGCACAAAGCATTGCGTCTTCCTCCTCTGAAGGCAGTTTTAAGGGCGACAGTCGTGGGAAATGGCTTTCTGCAGGTTCACTCTTGCCAGAGTTTACTGATACAGTCTGGGGAGCTGTAATGCCTGTGGCTTCCCGTGCCTTCCACAAAGCCTCTGAGGATAATTGCAAACATTTTGTCAATGTAATGGACCGAAGCCACCACAGTTGTTATGGGCTGATTCATGCGAGAATGGTCTAAAGAGTCTCCATTTTTGCTGCCACTTCTGTAGTTTCCTGAAAAAAAAAAAGTATGATTTTTTGGCTTAAACATCAGTGGGAGAGGCAAATTCATAATTCTGTAACTGTTTCGATTGCAGTTTGTTGTTGTAGTCTGTTCAGAATAAAGCTACACTGCATGAGTCATAAGAATTTACTAGATAGAAAATAGAGTTGTAATGTTGAGAGGTGCTTTTGCTTCACAAATAACTAGTTCTTGATGCACGTCAGGTCTATGTGGCTGGAAGCCTTTTTTAATCTTGTGTCTGTGTGTGCACGCATTGTAAGGGCACTGCTTTTCAACTATGCAGTAATCCCTGATAGGTTGCCTGAACTTTTAGATTCTGCTTGGTTTTTGTGCTCCTCGTACTCTAATATAGACATTTTTATACAGGTCTTGCTTTGTAATAGTTTCAAAGCGACCATGACTATAACCAGAAGGGTTATTTAAGCAGCAAACTAACTAAAAAATAAATCTGAAATGCCCATCAAACTGATGAGAGGACAGTGTCAATAACAATGTTTCCTTTTTATTTTGTGATCAATCACTGTAAGAAGCCTAAAAGTATGTAATCTGGTCTGCACTGCTGTCCGCAGCTTTCTGTTCACTATGAACATTAACTGTTACAACAGCTTGTTGTTTTTTTTTTTTTTTTATGACTAGCCCAGCAGTGTACATAATATGTGTGTGTGTGTGTATATATATATATATACATATGTACACACACATATACATATTATGCAGAGGTGTGTAGAAGACCTTTAAAACAAGGTTTTGTGCAAGATCGCCACTTCCCATTCCTAGCGTAGCACAGCTGTTGGTGCTACAGTCCCAGGGCTTGCCAGGTCCTGCAAATGTACAAATGCAACCAAGGAGCTGAACTTGGAGGGGGAAGCTGCCAGAGATGCCAGTCTGTGTTCTAGCACCAGTGGGCTTTGTGGTTAGTTAGGGACTAGACTGGTGACTTGTTGTCATCTGCTACAAACAGACCCTACCACAACTCCCAGGCAGAGGAGCCCTGGACTCATACTCTTTATTTTTGGTGAGCTAAGGGAAGAAAAATCCCTATACCCTTCCTGATTTCTTGTATCAATGCCAAATGTGAAGTCATGGTTGCATTGCTGCATGACAGCTTTTGAAAAGATTAATAAAATAAAGAGGAGAAATGATGGTTCTACCACTGTTGGTATTTGTGGTAGAGGATTAAATTAGGATAGAAGTTTCCTAGAGTCACAATTCCTTAATATTATTAAAGTTTGTTGTGTTTTTTAAAACAGAAGACAGAATTGCAGAATGAAAATGAAAAAAAAAAAAAAAAGTGACATCTTGGGGGATGAGGGGAGGGGGCAGATGAGAAATGCCTTGAGCAAAAATCAGGTAGTCTTGGTCAAGCAGGTTACGGGGGGGATCTGTAGAGTTAGTCCTGCAAACCAGCTAGAAATGGTCTCTCTTGATAAGGAGCTGAATATCCAAAACAGAGAAGGCTTACGCAGAAACAGAATTATAATGGGAGAAACTGATTAAAAGGAATTAAGTCATTCTTTTCTTTTTTTCCTCTGGAATATTTCTCTAATTTTCATTTTTTTAATAGTCCACATAAAGCAGCTTTCAGAGATGTGCTTTAATAGTGTCACTATGAGTAATAGTTTTGTCATACTTGAGATATACATTTCAGTACAGCTGTAGTAATGTATTATTATAAATTGGAACAATGCCGTGTAAAAACTTTGAAGCAGGCAAATGTGAAACCAACCAGAGAAATGTATTCACAACCAGTAATAATTAAAAATTATTATTTTATAAGCTCTCCCTAGTCTTATCTAAGACCTAAATTTGGATTTTGCCAACATATCCTAGAAACGCTTCTCCCAACAAAACGTCTAGTTGTCTGCTGATTCATAATGTCACGGTGTCCTGACCTACAACCTGCCACTGAATTCTTGGCTGTGATGTTGTGCTTTAAGAGAATTCCATCCTTTTACAGTTTCTGATTTTTTGTCCTTAAAGTTTCATTTAATAGGCCCTTCCTTTCCTGGTTTCCATCCTGACAGAGTTCATCTACTTTTCCTCTGTATCATTCATTACTTGACTCCTTCTTTGCTCTTCATTCATCTCCCCCAATTAAATGGCCTGTCCTTCTCATCTCTATTTCTACAGCTGGAAGTTTTGTAGATTCTGACTGTGTAAGTGAGCCTAATGGGTTGGGAGTGTTCCCAGTGAATATTTATGACCTTGTGACAGCTGTCTCTGTAAAACAGTGACAGTTTCCTCAAAAAATGGAGAGAGAAATACATGACAGGCTTTCTGTTTCACTTGGGTTTTTAGCATAATTTTTGCCCATTAATCCTCCATAGTCTCCCTTCTGTTGATTATGCAAAGCTTTGATTTGATCCTATTAGGTTGTATCTATAATACTCGTAGTTTGTTTACTTTAATGTGATTCATAGCTATGGGCTGCCTTGGTTGTGGCAATAAAAATACCCCAACACCCACAATTAATTGTGGTCTCTGAATGGTAGAAATAACTGGTATTTGCAGACAGAAGTTGAGCATTGTTATTATTGCAAGAAGTGGGAGGTGGAAGGGGCTATAAAGGTCCTTTCAAGTCAGTGAATTTATTCTCCCTTTGTCATTAAAAGAAAAAAAAAAAAAAAAGTATGTTTATGTTGATTTTGCCTAAAAGGTCTAATTTTAATAAGAGCAGGTTTCTAATTTGCTAAGTATGACATGCATATAAAGAAATAGTCTTTTCCTGGGGGAGTGTGTCCTGTCTAAATGTACAAAACACACATGGGTTGAAAATAGGTTGTACAGTTGTGGTGTTTGTTGGTTTTTTTTGTAACATACTAGCTTATTTCCTCCCTCCATTTATCCCTTGTGTCCCAGTAGAAAGAATGTTTCTTAAAAAGCAGCTTGCAAGGAAACTTGTAATGGAGCGGTAGTTCACTGCAAAAAAATAGTGAATGTTGGTTAAATGAAGAAATCACAACCATAATTGAACAGGCAGCTTATGGAACCAGACATTTAGATGTGTGTCATCTCCAGTTAGCAAGTTTGTTGAGTAAACTGGGCTGTGTAATTCAAAGAAGAAACCTTCTCAGCTTTTTGTTGCTCATTTACCCCCAGGAACTCATGCTTAGGGGACAGCGGGGGATTTCAGCACTTCTCTGAAGCAAATGGTTCCCAGAATTGCAGCTATAAGGTGCCTGTGGAACTTGATCTAAAAACAGATTTGTACCTGCAATTAGTTGCATCCAGGGGTGGACTTCACAGCCTGCAGCAGAAAGGGAAAAATTTATCTTTGCGTCATGAATGTAATGAAAGTCTTGACCCAGTGCCACTAATAGCTGTGCTTTAGGTGCCACTAATAGCTGAGCCTGAGGTTCCACAATCTTGTGGCTCTGCTTTTTTAAGTAGTTAGGATAGCAACGTCTCCAGGCTGTGAAAAGGATTTCGTTCCTAGCTGGGTAATAGTGGAGAACAGAGCGGCTTCATTCATTTCATTGTGTCTTGTAGACATCAGGTTTCTAGTATTTTTGGTAAATGCATGTAACTGTGTTGTTATTATAGGTCTTATTGTCTGTTGTGTCACTTCAGGTTTCCTTAGTACCTTTTTTAACTGTGCTTTCTGTCTGAGATGAGAATTTCTGTGGGATAAGAGAGCTATGCTTTTTCATTTAACTTGATTCAAGGTTACTGGTTATGCTGGAAAAAGCCAGTTGGATGAGATTTAGACTATAAAATACCTTGATAGACAGCTGAGGGTTATTGGAGGAGGTGAGATAACTAGGATAAAATTCTAAAAGCTATTAAAGAAATTGATTTTTTCCCCTCTTTTTTTTTTTTTTTTTTTTTTGGGGGGGGGGGTGGAGGGGATGATTCTTTAGGTTATTTTAATAATCTATTAAGTTTATCAATGAATGATACTAGAAAAAGTGATAATCAGAACAGGATGTGCATAATTACTTGTGACTATTTTAAAGTACAGGATTAGTTCAAGGTGCTTTGAGACTCATCCTTCTGGGAAACATGGAAATGTTACACATGCAGCCTTTCCTGAAGGAATTTAATAACAGTACCCCCACCCCCAATGTTTGGTTGAAAAATTGAGTTTTTGATGACCTTAAGAAAAGTTTGGTTTCCATTTCAAAATCACTTCCTTAGATTTCTGTTTTTTTCTTTTTTTGACCGAACTGGTTCATTGCTATCATGAATCATGTTTGATATCTAATGTGCCTTTTTTATGGCAAGACCAACATTTAACTTAATTCTATTTGAAGAAAACTCAGTCAAGGAGGAAACCTTCCAAGGATTGATTCAATCCATTACTAAGTAAAAAGGCTACAGTTTTCAAATGCCATCACAGTGGGTTTTCCAGGGAATCTGGTGCCAAAATGTCTTCAAAATACAGTGGGTGCAAGGCTTTTAACTTATTTTGAATCTTGAGGAAACCCTAAGGCTAATCCCATTTTTATGCACTAAATAAGTTTTACTCAAAGAGGAAGAGCTTTTACATGCAGAATTCAGAAATACTCTTTTATATGTTTTATTGTTTGCAAGTCCTTATCTTTTACACCGCAGTTATTAGCATGTTTCTCATTTGATGCCTATTAAACTGACACAGTATAGTCTAATAGTGATATTTTCCATGGCCTTTATTCATTTCAGTGATGTTGGATTTCCCTAGTTTTGAGCATGCACAGTTGAGTAAGGTACTTGACAGTCCTACAACAAAATAAGCTAATGCTCTCTGCAGTGTGTTGATGCAGTGTGCCTCATTTTTGTCAGGTTTCCAGGTGGCTGCTTAGCCCTGGTACGATGATGGTGAGCTATTGGAAAACAATCTTATTTTCATGAAGCTGAGAGGTGAAGGGGTCGGGGGGGCTATTCTTTTGCAGAGTATAGATAGTGCAAGAGTCGTTGCTGGTGTGTGGAGGTCACTCTGCTGCTGCATTTTGAGGAGCCGTGAAATTCAAGCTTCTGTAAGGGAACCTGTCTTCTTACACGGGCTTCTGAGCAGGGACAGATTTATGTTGTAGTGAGCACAAAATGTCCATGAACAGAAAACAGTTGTAAGAATTTCATCTTCTGCTATCTTTTTCTATTTACTGATTATTTCCTGACCAGAGGCTTTACAGACTTTTATAAAACTTTATTTTACACCCTAAATTCCAAGTGAGTCTTAGAATTGTTCTGCTGTAAAAATTTATGTGGTAATTACTAATATGGTAAGTACAGTACAAAATACCAAGATGAATGTGATGTGAAGAAAGTGGCTATCTTATAGCATAAGGGAGAGGGGGCAGGCTGGTAAATCTTACTTCAGTACAATCCTTAGAATGAATTTCAGTGGCTGTTTTTAAGCAGGAGAAAAAATCTGACCATTTTTTAAAAATTAATATTTGTATTGATCTCTTTTGACTGTCTTAAAAATGCAGTTTTTCAGTAAAATGCTATGCTTGTTTAGTCCAAAAATATTCTTGGGAAGGATGACTTCATAATATATATTGGACAGCAGCTGTAACTTGTGTCCTGCTTGTTGTTGATTATATGGGCAAACGATGAAAAATCATGCTCGCCAAAGGTAAAACAGCTGGACAGGGAAGCTTGCCACTCTGAAGTGCCTACTGAAACTTAAAGAACAGGTCTTCTCAGGTTGGCTTTTATCACAGTGCTTAAGTATTGGTGATTTTTGTAGTATCTTCACATTGCAAAGGAGTTCACAATAAAAAGTTACTTTCATGTGGTATTGAGGAGTGCTCAGTTTTTCATTGAATCTTGAAGGAACAAATAAATGTAATAGCACATTAATTTTAATCTCATCTTTGAAAGCAAAGCATCCAGATAGACATCAGATAAACATTGCAAGAGAAATTTAATTATTCTTTTAGGAAGCTGATAATGGGTATGCAAACAAATATGTGATTTAAGTCTGTGATAGAGTTATGCTAATTGGAGATAATTATGTATAGTTAATGTATATAATATGCAGAAATATCTAGAGAGAGTTGCAGGGATTTGTCCGACTGTGTATGTTGAAAGGTGCTTTTTCTTGAGGAAGTGATTTTGTTGTCCTCTGTCTTCCTCCGCACACCCAAATTACCGCTACTATACCCCTGATTTCATGGGATAGTAACAGGTGAAACTCTTGGTTACTTGATCAATGAGCACAGTGTAAAAAACTGACTGCCTCTTACTTTAGTACATCTCTTTGAATAATGTTAGTAGGTTTCTTAGTGACCATCAGACCCGTGGAAGAGAAGCTTGAGGAATGCGTTTTCTGAATCTGAGTCCTCTAAAATTTGAAACGAAACAACTCTTATTGTGATAGACAACTCAAATGTAATCTGGTAACGTCCATCCAAGGGTAACAACTAATTACAGAATTTTGTAAGCATCATAATAATAAATTAAATTTGATCAGAAATAAATACCCTTTAATTGGTTATGTGGCTCAGATTTTGGTATACGTCTGTTAGGTGAAACTAAATGTCATGTTTTTTGAGTTGTCTTTTAAAATACTTTATCTTTTCCAGATAAAGAAAATTCCAAAGAGGGACGGGGAAGAAAAGGCTAGTGTATGTTTGCATGTGTAGAAGAACACTGTAGCATGTGTTTCTAAACTTAATTATCTTTATTAAATCAGAAATGTATTCCATGTTTGTTAAAGAAGCAACGTCTTCTGATTACATTAGACTTCTCAGGCATGTAGAGTTTCAGCCAGGGAATGTGCTTTGTTTTGAACTCAGTCAGCAACCCTTAGAAAAAATGTTTAATTAACTTTTTGCCAAAGTCAATATAGTCTATTATACTCAGAAGGCTGGATGAGCTCCCTCTGGTGGCTCATTTACATTAAAGTTCTTCTCTTTGCTTTACTTACATATCTGTTTACTCAGGCAAACAAGGCTGCTGACCCCGTGTATCAGTCAGGCATCAGTTCCTTGTGGGCTTACTTTTTAATTGAAAAACATCAATAATTTTCTTACATAATGAAACACCAGCATTTAAATTCACAGCAGTTTCAATTTGTTAGCAAAAGAAGTAAACAGATACTGGGTAACAAGGTAAGCAAATAAAACTGAATTTACTTCCTTCTAAGTAGAAATTGCACAGTAGGTGGCAATAATTTAGGATTGGTACCCACTTACAATGGCTCAGATTTTAGTCTTAAATTTGTGAAATATTTCATTATTAAACACAGTTTTTCAATAATGTGAAGTCTGTGTTTTCAAAATGATTTAATCCTATGCCTGAATCACAATTTAAGGTAAAATGAATCTCAGTATTAAAATTCATTTAATCTGTTTCATAGCATTAAGGGAAGCATAATACATCTCACTTCCGTATGGTCTTAAAATTATGAGGCTACAAAATTTTGTGGGTCAAAACCACTGAGTTGAAAGGGAATTTGCCAGCTCTGTAATGTAAATCTCCACAGATCTTTTCAAATTCCTTGCTGTTCTAATTTAACAGCATCTTTATCATCTCGGCAATGAAACATCCTCCCTCTTGAAGCAGTAGGAGAAAGTTCAAAGCCAAACAACATGCAGACTGGACATAAGACTAAAAACTTCCTCAGTATAGAAGGTTTCTGTTATTGAACTATTTTCAGTAAAAGCTGGTTATGGAATAGAATGTATATTTATATACGTAAACAACAGAGAAATGGTAGTTCTTGGAATGTGAGTATTTAACCAGAGATAAAACTCTAGCCAAGCATTTCTGAAGGAGGGGAGGAGGAAGAGGTCACTGTAAATGCAAATAGGAGGGAGATGGTGGTGTCTTAAGTTTTCAAGGCAGAGGTATGAAATAAAGGAAAAAATGCAGTATAATAAGCAATAGGCACCTGTAGGAAGTTGATAAAATACATTATAAAAAGTGTTTTGAATGAATATTCATGTGAATTTTTAATCAGCATCTTGTATTTTTGCGAGTCCCTTGAGCATTCCAGCACCTGAGGTTCACAAAGCAGCTAATGCTCAGCAAACATGAAAGATGTTATCTGAAAGTAAACTTCTGATATTCACACAGATGGACCTGGTTGTGAGGTTTAATTTTCAATCACAAATTGTGCATATGTCTTTATTCTTTTTCAGATGATGATAGAGTGCACGATTCATGTTGTATTCTCAAATATACTGTGCACCTGAATGTGCATAAAGCAAACAGACAAAAACACCACCACCAAAAAGCCACCCTTGGTCATACTGTTTAATTATATGTAGCCAGTACCAGCAGCAGGTGGGCTAGCAAATAACTTCCTGTTGTGCAGGTTTTTTTTAGAGAAGTTTCCTGCTGTCTGAATTCAGCATATCCTTTATGCTGGCGGTCAGCTGTGGGAGAAGTGAAAAGACTAATGTTTGAGGTAATTATCGGTGTAACTTGTTCCAAACTAAGAATTGGAAATAGCCCGCTTGGTGCATGCTGGCACCATGTGTATGCTTTTGCAGCTGATGGTAATTAGCATTTTGTAGTCATCCTTTGACTAAGAAATACACAGGTCCTTCTAATCCATCTGTACTAATGGCTGCTACCAGCCTTCCTTTTGCTGTTCTGTGTGAGCCATGACCTTGTTCCCTGCACTACTGAACTTCATTTTGTTCCTGATGCTCATGTCTAGAAGACTTTCAAGGTCTTATGTATAGTGCCTCTATGTCAGCAGACAGCTTTGAATCTTGGCCAGGAACTTAAGTCCAATCTTGTTGAGTAACACCATTACTCTTTAAGATTGCTGGATTCAGGTTTGCAGCATTTAACCCAAGACTAAGCAGATGGATTCCACTGCTTGCTGAGTTTTGATGTTTGTCATAAAGATTGTTAACCACTTTCTGTAGAGAGCTGAGTTAAAACACCTTTTTACACATATGTCATTAATAAATGACCTAATAAAGAATGGAAAATAATTTTGTAGGTGGCAACGTGTATGTTTATCCTCTATCTTTAGTACTTTTTTTTTTTTTTTTTTTTTTTTTTTTTTTTTTTTTTTTTCTGTTGTAAGCATAACCCAATAACTTGGTAGGCATTTGCTGGACACCTAGACTCATGTGTGATCCGAAGTAGTATGTGGACAGCAGTGTTTAAATTTTTGACACTTTGTTTTGTTACAGTATTTTTACAGAGCATTTTGGAAAAAGGAGCATCCAAAAAACTTATGGCTGCTGTGTTTTTGTACAATCTTTCAAGAAATCTTACCATTTATATGCATATTGCATTTATTACTTATTCATGATATACTGATATTAGCTGCAAACCTTTCTGGGTTGGGGCCTGGAGATTTGTTGAATGGTGTTTCTGTACTGTGTTGTCTGAAGTTTTACATTGTTTTCCAAAACACTCAGCATATTTACAGAAAAAAAATGTAAAAGATGTGTGTATTTGCAGACGGGAGCCTCGACTAATAGAAATTAAAGGCAAGCATCCATAATGAGTCGTTCACTAATAAGCAAAGCAGAGGAGATGGGACAGTCTCAGGCTGCTCCTCTTGACACCCATGTTTGGAACTGTGTATTTGCTGTGCTTAGGAGCAAGAACATTTGGCAGGCAGTACCTGTAGTAGTCTGTGACTTGAGGGAGGCTGATGTGCTGAAGATCTGTTATTTGAAGTGAATGTCATTTGAAGGTGTCTGCCTATAGCATAGCAATGGTAGGTGACAAAGGCAGTAGTGACTCTCAATGCAGCTTTAGTCCTTAATTTCACTGTTTACTGCCTCTCTCTGCAGTTACTGCTTACTGCATTCAAGACTAGTCTACAGGAAATAAGTCTATATGATAATATAGACATTTCCTGTAGACTAGTCTTGAATATAATCCAAACCATTCCTGGTCTCAATTACCAAAATAAAATAGAAATAATGAATTTTTGCACCTCTTAAAAACAAAAACAGACAAAGACAAAAAACTGCAGGACCAAAATCGTGCAATAGCTTAAATCTTTATGAAAGCCATGGGGCAGTTGCTGTCTCTTTGTTACCAACACTCAACCAATTTCTTACACAAATTTTGTGAATGCATTTGTATTCCTGTTCTTAAACTAATCTACAGAAAACTGTGTTGTTACAGTGGCTCTTGTTTCATTGCTGGAAATCTAACATCAGATATATTTTTCCATGACAGTTGGCAGGTTTATTTGATGCAACAGGCACATTTTAATAATGCACTCTCTTTTCAGCTATTAGGTTTTATTTTTTAATTTGCATTTAAAATTTTGCTTCCATTGTTTGCACTGACTTCTTTTTCAGTTTCTTTACAGAGGAAAAAGACCTGTGCTTAGTGATGCTGCTAGTGAAATGATGTGAAGGAATGTGCAATCTCCCATGAGTAGCAAGATAGAAAAAATATCCCAAGCCATTTATTTATTTAAAATTTTAATTGATTACTTCTTTAATACTTGTAATGCACTTTTATTCATAATATGTCAAATGTTACTTCTCAGCATTTCATTCAGTAATGAACCTAAAGGTGGGCAAAGGGAAAGGCGACCAAAAAAAAAAATATCCTAAGGATCTGATAACATGATGGCTATATTCAAATCTATATATGTCAATTCTACATAGTGACTTCTGATATGACATCTCACAGCCATTTGATGTTCTAACTGGCAAAGAAAATGAATTCTATTCACCTCATTTAAACAACTTTTTAAATTTTGCTTTTTAAGAGACTTTGCTTGCACCAGAATTCTGCTTAAAGTGCTTCTACTCCTGAGGTTCCTCTGTTGGATGCCAGCACATGGTGCAGAACATTTAAGATATACTGGTCCAGATAGCAGAGAACAGGTTTTCCCATTCAGAGGAAAAAATTCTGTAATCCAGTGCATATTGCTTTGAAATATTTGGACATTTTAAAATAATTACACTCCTCAATTGTATTTGCCTAAAGATATCTTTCCTATTTGTCCTAATTCTAGGATTAACTTTGCAGTGCAGTAGGTTTTAACTTTTACTTTCTTTCTTTTGAACTGTGAGGGATGGGAGAAGATCTAAGGGAATTTTTCATTTATCTAAAAATTTCATTTGGTTCTGGTGTCACATAACTTGAGGATGCTGTGAAGCCCAAGGGATTGGTTTTCATCAATCTTGTTTGGTCTGCTATAGATAACTGCTACCTGCATTTTTAATTTAGGTGACAGAAACTTTTGTTAGTTAGTGACAGAACTTCATCCCAGTTGATCATTATCTAGTATAGGTATCCACTTCCACAGCTGCTGTGATGATCACACTTGCTTCTCTATACCTACGATGTAAATGTGGCTGAAAGGAACAAAATGTAGCCTGCATAAAATTTGCTAATGTAGGTGAGCTTTGTGTTTGTCTCAAAACTTAATATAAGAGAGTAACCCCTATTTTAAGGGAAATAAAACCATCCCAATTATTTGTGAGTGAGTGGTCTCATTTTCTGATTCTTCCTTCCTAGTATAACATTGTAAATTTTATACTGTTTGTATATGTGGAGATTGCTTTATTATGAAATTTCTGAAGAAAAGAACAAATTGTGTTTAAAGGGTGTTATTGGGGATATTTATATATATTTGTGTATGTGCGTGTTAATAAATACAGGTACATGAATACATACTTGGTATGTAACCTTAATTTATAGCTGTGTGCTGCTACACTTTTTATAGGCTGACATCAAATTTCATTTAAAACTGTAGGCAGGATTCTTTTCTTTAGGACCTATCTATAAATTCTTCCTAAATGTGCCTCCTCATGATACCCTTTTTTATTATTAATTGTCTGTAGTTATGTGCTTGACCCTTTTGTAATTTTGTCATCTCTGCAGGTCAGAGGTGAGATACTCAGTTGCTTTGATGCACTTGTTAATATCGGAGGGAAATGGAGTGGTTCCTTTTCAGAAATTTTGGTTTACAGATGGCTTTGTACTTCATACAGCAGTACATCTAGGAGCACTGTGCATCGAAGTACAGTAATGGAACATCATCTAGTCCAGCCTCTTTTGATAAAACCACTCTATTTTGTTGTCTTCTTAAATAAAGTTGCCATGAGATCAGGTGAGGTGGTTGAGTTACACTTATTCTTTTTAAGTTTCTCAGTAATAAAGTGATGGTAGTATAGTTGCGAAGGCAATGTATATTAAAGTTACCCTTGAGGACACTGGAGGGATAGAGTAGAGGTCAGGTGAGATGCTTGGAGTGTATAGGAAACATGGTAATAGGTGTGGAAATATTTATGAGGGTGTATGATCTTACCAGTTCAATAGCGTGTGTAAGGAGCAGAGGGAGTGCAGTATATGCAGGGTGTATAGCTTTTCTGCACTATTTCTGAAGACAGTGAAACACATTCCTAGATGTCAGATCAATAGGCTGTAAGTCTGTACCTTTTCTTATATTGTACATCATAGCCAATGTTTCTTTTTGACAAATGCAGAGTCAACCCTACCAACATCTAAGCACTTAATGTCTACAATAACTTATTTTTTCAAAATTCATCATAGCTTTTGGCTTAAAGACCATATAGAAGATTGATGGCTACAGTACATCTAAAGATGATTTTATGAATAAATATGAGTAAATATGAATTACCTGTTGCTGATAGTGTTTTTTATGCAGGGGGCTGCACCATAAACTATAGCTGGTCAGTTTCACTTCACTGCAGTGGGCTTGTGTGAATGAATATGGGTGACTGAAAGCTGGGTGGGGTCCTTGGTCTTCTCCGAATTGCGATTAGTAGTGTTTTAAACTGTAGGTGAAAAGGGGGGTACTTCTTGGGGGGGGGGGGGGGGGTTACTTGCTTTGGGAGCTCTTGAGCGTGGATTGCTTTTTGTGTAATTTAGATCAGTTACTAACAGCTCATCCAAAACCTAGCTGTCTTCTCTGACACATCACCTTCACCCGCTCCAGATCACCAGTCCTCCTCTGTTACTGGCACCCTTCAAGGCCTTGCCCAGACCACCATTATGCAGTGCTTCGGGTGAGGCACAGCACTGCGGCTCTGGCCTGCTGGGCTGAGTGTCTGCTGAAAGTAATACCGCTTGGACAGAGCACCCACACTGACCACCGGGGGGAATGGGAGCAGGTTAACATGTTTTCCAAGTGGTACATAATATGTACTTCTCTATATATAACATATATATATATATGTTTTATATATATATATATATATATAAAACATTTCAATATAATATATATATATCACTTTATAGAAGATATAGAGATAAAATCACTTAATAGGATTAAAAAACAAACAAACAAAAAACCCCACTAAAATCTATAGATATAAAATCTATCTATAGAATGCATTGATATAAAATTACTTCATAAGATCTTACTTTATAGGTAATTCATAACTTAAAAGGATCTGAGGGAGTAGAATTCAGGTGCGGTACAGTCCTGTAGAGCAAGGGAGGCAAGACCCGGGATCTGACACACGGTTTACATTTTCCATCTGCCTTCAGGCTTGCACCTTTTTATCCTCTGCTCACTCTTTTGTAGCAGGGCTGTGCTTGGCTCTAGGTGGCCATGCTCTGAGATGGGGTAGGAAGTGACTGAGGGGAACACAGAAGGCTGCAAGTCATCCTCTAACTGTTAGGAAGCACTTTGGGACTCTAAAAATACATTGTGAGTTGAAATTAATTGGTTTGTTTCTTCTCCATGATGTATTCTGATACAGCACTGCTGTTAGGAGATGATAGGTATATTAACATTAGATGCAAAAGCTTTACATTTTCTAATTCTATATATCGTACCTGAAAAAAGAGAGGGAACACAGGAGTGTGGGACAGAAAAATGATCCCAGCCCCACCTCTGCCACTGACTTCTATGGTGTGCTTTTGGGTATGTCCTGTAGCCTCCAACAGCCTGCTTAATTTTGAAGCAGTGGTGCTCTCCACGTTTCTACACACAGTGTTTGGCAGCTTGGTTGTTTTGGGCTTGGTTTAGCACTCTGGCTGGGAGTCTTCTGGGTGGGAAGTAAATTATTCAGCGTATGTACAGTGTGGGCAATGTCATGCTAATCTGAAATCTTGGCATGGGAAAGAAATGTAACTAGTAAATCGGTTAAGCAGAATGCAAACATGGACTTGCTTAATGGTAATGTTTATCCCTTACTCTCGATCAGATTTTTTGTTTTGTAGTTGTTAATGGGATTGATAAGTTCATGGGGGGGGGGGGAGGAAGGGGGGAAGGGGCCACAAGATTCAGTCATTTTAAAGAGAACTAGGCACATCACACCCTATAAGGTTTTTATTTTGGCTAATTCAGAAAGACACACATAGGATTAAAGAGATTACTGGTTAACCTAGAAATCTCTGACAGAATTATTGCCACAGTATCAAAAGGGAGGTTGACTTAAAAAAAAAAAAAAAAAAAAAAAAAAAAGAACATGGAAAAGACACTACCAGAAAGGTCATTTTAATATTCAAAACAACTAGTTATTTACCAATGCTTTTATCAAAGAGGTAGGTGATTAGCATGGTAAAGCAGGGCCAGATTTAGGGATTCTTTCCTCACAGGAAAGAAAAGAGTTTATCTGTAGCTTTAAAACTTTCTGTTAAGCTAACAGAATTTCCTTTACATTACAGTGTAAGGTTAACAGTTAAACTTTACCAGTCTGGTATATGACATTTCTTGTCTTTGAATACTGTCAAAATATGTCATTATATTGCACCTGTTTTCATAAGCAGGAGCTTGCCTTTTTTCCTTCATTTATATTTAAAATTCAGAAAGATCTTCCTGTGTACATTAAAAGCAGTGTAAACATACATTCAAACTAACTTGGGAATATCAGAGAGTAAGGATGGAACAAACATGTAAAATATAACTAAAAATCTGTAAAGGAACAGTGTAAATGGCAATAGACTTCATTTTGTTCTTTGTAAGTTGATTTTATTAGTACAGGTGTATGTGTGATGTGCAGAAGTACATGCACACATCTTGCAGCCTCTGTAAACTCTCCTACAGGTTACGGTGCTTTGTTAATGCCTTTGATAAACCCTTGTGCTAGAGTGCGTTAACATACCTTAACTTAAACTGCTGATGTAGAACTGGGATGGCAGAGTAAATCAGCTCCCGACTTCTCTCAACTTTGTCTTTTGTAAGCTCTGTTGACTTGAACTGAGAAATAGTAACTAAAATAGTGGGGTGGTGAATCAACAGTGTGATAAATCCTCCCCATGTTGTTTTGTAGGAAAATCCAGGCTATAGGCAATGCAATCATTTCTTGATAGAACTCAAAATACAACTGTATTATACATACAGTGCAATAGAAATAAAGATGGTTTATTCCAAGGCCAGGGTAATACTTTTTAAAATTCTTTTTAAATTGACAACATATTAAGGCATTGTTGGTGTTTGCTCTGTTTTTTTTGTTTTTTTTTTTTTTTTCTCCCCCTGTTTTCATTCCTGTATTACTTATACAGTGTTATTTCTGATCTAAATATTTCTTATTCTAAATCAAAATCTGTTTTGCATGCATTCTTAATATTTATGAAGACTAGTAAATATTTTTAAGAGGTGTAATGGCATAAGTTTTTTTTCTTCATACCTATTTTGGTAATGCAGCAACTTGGATATTCTACTATTGTCTTGCATTTGGGAGCAGGGGAGGGGGTGAGAGATTTTCTGTGCATTTTCCTTTTTACAAGTGAGAGACCAGAAGCTGCTGGGTAGGGAAAGCTCACGTAACTAACTTGTGCAGGGCGTGTGACTACTGTAAAGACATGTGTGCCTGCCTTTGACGTCCCCTGCTGAGCTGCTACTGGGGATGTCTCAGGAGAAGGAGAGCACAGCAAAGGGTTAACTTCTTACTGTCAGCCTCGGGAAGGCACATTTGCAATCGCTCCCAGTCTTGTCTTCATTTTTACACCTCATTCGCTCACCGCTGCTCTTCACTTCCAGGCAGATCCTTTGACCTAAGCAGATTACTGTAGAGGCATGAAGGACACAGCAAGCTATCCGTGCTTTTAAAGGAGGAGATTTGGGCTCCAAAATAGGACACTAAGCTTTTCAGCCTTATGCTGCTTTACCTAGTCAGCATGATGCGGTGTCTCTGGGTGCTTAGTGGACTCCCTTGGAATCGGATGGGAAACAAAAGCAGAAGTGGCAGCCGCTGCAAATGTGGGAGTCTGTGCCATTAAAGGGAAGCGATCGCTAATAAGGGCCTGCGAGACCCAGGTTTCCTTGGTTTCCATGACAGTTATTAGGTAACACAGAAATTGAATTGTCTCCCACAATGCTCTCGAGGGCTAGGGGGGAAAGGGGTGCTCCAGGGACACAGCAGAGGAGTTACGACTTGCAGCAACTCATCACTCTGAGAATGTGAAACTCTGGATTATGATGCCTTACTTCTTTGCTCCCTGTTTCTCATTTGTGTTTTCAGTTTGCTTTGCTTTACTTTTTTTTTTTTTTTTTTTTTTTTTTTTTGATGGAAGACCCTGGTGTATGCTGCACAGTTTCTCAAATAATATTTTCCCCTTTTTATTTAGAGCTGAGCTTGGCAAAGCAAGGATATGAACAATTATACAGGTGGGCTTCTCAGGGGGAGTGAAGATATAAGGCATCCAATCAGGTATTGGCAACCTGCAGCACTGTAGAAATGCCCCTCCAACAGATTTCTGTAGTTCCAGCGCGGGAGACTGCCAGCAATGGGAGAAGTTCAATGGGCAGAAACAAAGAGAAGAGCAAGGAAGTCGAGGTAAGAGGAAGGTTTCAGTTTGATACGGTAGGACGAGTCTGCCTTTTGTGGCCAGTTTTTGGCTGCTCAGCAGGATGCAGTGTGCTGTAGCTTTACATGGTACACATGCTTGCAGCGTGCCTTAGCATACTGAAGCAATCTCCTGGGAGAACATCTCAGCATAGTAGGAAAGAGGAGCATAATGGAAAAAAACAGAGGAAGCTACAAACTGCGTTGGGGGGGGCAGTTTTAACATTTTGATTTATATGCATGCAGCCCACTAGGGCTGACAGGTGTTGCTCCTTATAAGCTGTCAAGTAGCAGTTTCTTTATAATAGGTTGAATGAAAAAGTAGCTTTAATAAGATTCCTATCTCTGCTTAAAAACAACAAAATACCATGATAAAGCCTGCTTTTCTAGTATGCATGTGTTATTCATAGCAGATGTAGGCATGAGCTCTGTAACTTACTCTTTATTATCATTTGAAAGGCATGAACATTCTTTGATTCATAAACATACAAGGGTGTGCCATCAGTAAGTATCACATATCCCGTTGTTCCAGTTAAGAAGATACTGTAGGTTCATATTATATTAATGAATAGGACAAAATATGCAGAAAATCTGTGCAATTTTCTAATAATATGTTTAAGGTTGGAATTTCTTCTACTCTGTATAGGTCGAACATGCATTGTGTGAGACAAAAAACCCTCTGACAATACCAGACATCCCTCCCCAACCCAAAAACCAAGTAGCTTATTTCTAGATGTAGTAGTAAATGTACCTGACAGATACCTGCTTTTTGCAAGCATGTTTCTTGTTTCTCTGTGTTTATTTATTTTATTTTTGTTGTGGTTGTTCCCTGTTGCAGTATGGAAAATAAGGAACAGTTGGGGAACCAAATATGATGTATTTTAAGTATTAGCTGAGAGATGAGGGGATAAACTGCATCCCTGAAAGAAGCAGTGTTTTAACTTGTTTTGGTGCCATATATGACTTAGTTTTCAAGAAATTGTTGACTTCAACAGATGATTAATACCCCTTACATACAGAGAAGTATTGGTAAGCTTGCTGACTTTTCTTTTGAGATGCCTTCTTTGCTCAGAATTTGGCTTCTACAAGTTCATTGATTTTGGTTATTCCGTTTTTTGTATATAAAGGACACACATAAACAGTTTCCTTCCCTGGAAGCAGTCCACAGTTCCTTACTGGTAGTACTGACGTCACAGTTGATAACATTTGGAGATCTTTGTCCTGCAACAGAAAACTTTTGCTTTACTTTGTTTTTATTCTTCCAGTGGTTGGTTAAGGATGAAGGTTCAGGTGGAAACTGTTGTTCATGTTAAGACTCAACATGTGAAAAGCAGAACTATGAAACATCACCTTAAGTGCATACAAAAGTGTAAAATGTTACCACAGCATAAAATTGCTCTCTGGCATTCTGGTTTTAATTTGGGCATCAGAGTTAACTGAAGAATACATGCAACATTTGCACAGAGGTCAGATGGGTGTGATAGTTAATTTAGCGTGTGGGGAGAAGTGTGGAGCTTCTGAATTGGAAGAATTTAATATGCTTTTATACATTCCTTTTCCCTTGGGGTTGGATTGCATCATTTCCTTGAGACTCCAGTATCTCAGAAAACAAGGTATTTTCTTGAAAGTTTTGGGGTTTATATAGCAGAAAATAACAAAATGGTCAGGTTAGATAAGTTCATGGAAGTTTTCTTTCTTCTAAAAGGAATACTGAAAAACAAAAACCCAGACTTCCAGTACTCCATTGAAATGTGCAGTTGCAAAACTGCCCTCTGCTGGACAGAGACGAATCACCCTGCTCCAAGACACGCTTGTCCCTTAAGGCTTATGGATGTAATTTATGCAGAGTAAAAACTCCCCAGTACTACTGATGGATGTTGTAGATCAAGTGGTATAAAGACTGCATTTTTCACATATGCATATGTAAATTATGAAGATACTTCAGTTTGGTTTATGGAAGTGCTTTAGGAATGGTGAACCAGGCTTTTTACTGCCCCAAAAAAGGTTTCTCAGGCTTATTTAGATAGCTTTTTATCCCTGTGTTTCCTACACAGAATGGTTCTCACAAGGGGGAAACTTTCTTGCTTGTACTCAGTGTTTCTGTGTGTTGGTGAGGTTACTACTTTTCAGTTGGTTTGGGTTCATGTTATTCACTAATACTGCTTGTACAAGTACCTGGATCCTCTGCCTTTCCACTAGCAGGCAATTTGAGGTGAAAGAGCTAGATGATGGAGTTAAATGGGCTTCCTGGAGGAGTGAGAGCATCCAGATAGTTTGGGAAGATGTGGAAAAAAGAAGTATCATCTAATTGCTATGATAACAGTTGTTAGGATTGTATGCCAAATCTTGGTCGTTGCTTGAGGGGTTATGGGATTTCCTTGCAACAGCTTTAAAATTTATCAAGAAGTGTTCATCTTCTGTCTAGTGGCAGAGCTCACTGCAGTGAAGGGTTTACCAGGTTCACAGTGAATTACGTAAGTCTGGCTGACATAAGAACCTCAGTTGTGTACAATTCATGCTGCAGCTGATTCCATAACGCTGTTCTGTGCTTATAGTCACTCCTAGACATGCTTTGCCTGAAGGTTTTAATAAGGCTCTGTGCACACTTCCAGATGATGGCCAGATTCTTAAGAATACTATTAAGTGCCATATTAATTATGGGCCACTGCACTATTAATGATGTGTAACAAGTGTCCATAATGGATATATGACAAATATTAGGAAAATCAACAAATATTAGGAATATCAACATGACAACAGTGGCCAGAGGAAGCTTTTTAAAGTAATGTTTCTATGCAATATCCTTTTTGTGAGCAACAACTTTTGTGTACTCTATTGCTGTAATTTTTAGGTTATTTTCCTCAAGAATTAATGGAAGTTGTAGTTAACAAGTGCTTTGGTATCAAATTTAACTAGGGTGCTTCTTTGAGTGTTGTCTGAAGATTTAGGTGTATTTTTTTCTTTCCATAATAAAACACTGAAAATCCTGAAGTGTTTTATACCACGTTACAGCAGCTTTGCACTACGTTTCCATATACAGGTATAACTCTAATTAGTTTGTTTCACTGATTTTAGGAAGGTTTAACATTCACTAGTGCTACCTGGTTTGGCCAAAGCATTGGACTGAACAACTTGTCTATCTTATTCTCTAACAAATGCTGTTGGAAAAGATTGTTGCAGAAATGAAGGCCAAAGTGTAGAGTATGGAGTACATTCACAATATGGTGTGGACTTCTTTGGTGTTCAGTTGTTAATTTATCTTTTTTCAGTATTTGAAAGAAGTCATAAGCATACATTGAAATGTGTAGTTGTGTTTTTGTGATGGAGAAAAACACTTTGTTTTCTGTTTTCAGAATAGATTTTTAATAGAAGTATAACTCAAAGTAAATTAAGTCAGTGACCTAAAAATCAAATGACGTCATCAGGCCTCCAAATCTGTGAAGTTTCTGAAAGTGCTGACTTCAGTGCCTATATGAATAACATCCCCCTTTTGTATGGGTGCCTAAATAGTTATGCTGAACCTCTGGTTGATTTTCTTTGCTGTGTAACAAAGGCTAAAGTAATGTATATGTTTTCTGCAGAATATGGTTGATGAACTGCCTGCTCTGCCTAATAATTTTACTGATTTATTTGTGGATGTAAGCTGTGAGGTTCATAAAACAGTCTCTGTTTCCATTGTCGTGTGTACAGATGGGTTGTTACTTTGAGGTGCATGAAGAAGTTTCCATACAGCAGAGAACATGGGACAGTTCAAATGAGTGAAATTTTAGAAAACTTACTAAGTAATGCTAACTGGGCATTTGAAAGGGTCAAAGAATAAACTGCCGTAACTACTGTGCTAAAATAAACTTGAACGTTGCATGCTCGGTGTGATAGGAGTATGCTTACAAAAGCCAACTATACATGACATGATATGGTAGAGAAGATAATACTTGCTGCCAAACTAATTTTTTTTCCCAATGCTGTAGACATTATACCTGTTCAGCTTAACCATTATTTTTCAAAATGTGGTAGTGGAAAATTTATGTGCTGGTTTTGAAAGGATTAACATAATGAACCATTGTCCATGAGAAGAAAAAATTAAGTCTGCTTATTTGACAGTAATCATCTCAAGGCAGTGACAGAAACAAGTCAGTACTCGGTATGATTACCTTTTGCAAGGATTTTCCTTAAAAGAAAAGAAAAAAAAAAAAGCCATTGGAACTGTAATATGCTATTAGAACTTATTCACCTGGCAGCATGACTGACTTGTTATGGTGATGATTCTTATCTCTGCTGACCCAAAACCAAACCCTGTATCCTCAAGACTTTACAGTGCTTGATACTCTGTAGTTAGTATTAACAAACAGTGAATTTGCCATATTATTGTTGCTTTATTTTTAGTTTTGATTCTTTGTAGAGTAAAAATGCTGTTAACTTGCTGGTAAATGTTTTTTTTTTTTTTCTCCTCATGTCTACTACCTTTCTATAGTCTTAATGTATTGTAGTTCTGACAGAGGTGATGATGGTTAGTTTCCTTTACAGAAATTTATAATGTGTAATAAAATGCAAGTGGGAGTTTTCTTTATCTTCAACACATACTAGAAATAAGTGCAGCTACATTAGTTATTCAATGTGCCTGCTTAAACATCTTTTCCTTTCCCTCTCAGATCACCACCCCAATGTGTGTCATACTTTGACATGACATGAAATTAAATTCTGCATGCTGCACAGCTTTGTGCTGTGGCAGAAACATGGGATCTCTGTTTTTCAGCAAGGTTTTTGTGTTCTGCCATCTCAAAGGCAGCAGGATAGCAAGAGATCTGCAACTTTTGAGCTTGTAAATGTTATCAGGAAATACTTCATCATTTAGGGTGCATTAAACTTGAACCTGTCATATTTGCTGTACTGATTGTACCTTAAAAAAAAAAAAAAAGTCATTTGAATGTGTTGCTCAGCATGATATATGTGAATTCATTGTGAAGAGCATGCATTTTTTTGTAAACAAATCTTCTCTTCAAATCAGAAGATGGAGACTCAAACCTAATGGTGATTTCAAATGCTGTGTTAGAGTAGCTGATAACATTTACTTTAAAAGTTACAGAGACTTTCTAGCCAACTAGAGTTACTGCTAACATTTACCTTAAAGCTTGTAAGTAGTTTGAGACATGGACGTGCTTTTTGAGGGAGAGGTGGTAACTCAATTTTCTTAACAAGAATAAATTGTTTTAATATGTAATCTCACTTGGTAATTGCTTAACTTTAAATTGATGTAATGATAGGTAAAACTTTTAAAGGCATATTTTCTTGCATGCTGCCAATAAAGTGCTTCTAAATTTATATTAAATGACTTTTGTGGCAATTGTGAAGTACATACATACAGAGATATTTCATATGTGAAGCCTGTTGGTAATTAGCTTTTTTCACTAAAGGTTTTATATGTCTTTTGCTTTATTGTCTTTAGTCAAGACATGCCTTTATTGCCTTTAGTCAAGCAATGCATTCAGCCCTCTAGATGGGGAGGCACAATATTTAGTGTATTTAAATTTCTTAATGTTTTTGATCACTTTATGCAAAGGTGAAATTAGGGTGACTTGTGAAAATGTCACTGATATCAGTGCTACTAAAATAACAAATATCCTCATGCATTTTCTTTTCTGAATGGCTTGAGGCATGTGATGCAAGGAATAGAAGTTTTAGATTTCCAGGAAATTAATGAAATAATTCTTTAGCCAGATAGTAGATGTTTGTGTTTTTGTTGATAATTATCTTGCTTTATGATTGTGAAGTTTCGTAAGTGTGATTTAACAAATAAATAGATACAGTCATCTATTAACTAACATATAGAAATTTTGTTGCAGGAAATGTAAGGATGTTTATTTTCAAGTATAGCTGCCTGTAAAGCTCCATGTAATTCCTGTCCTTAGGAGATTTAATTTTCATTCAACAAGAGATGGGAGGAAGGTTGGGGAGGCATGGGTCAAGCTCCAGCGTATAAATCTGCTTACTGACATACTTTGACACATGTTGCTTTTTCTTCCTAGTTTGAATGTAATGCTCCTGTTGGACATGATGTTACACACAATATATGACAAAATCTCTAACTCTATTTATTGTCAATATTGTATGGTATTTCTCAAAAGATGCAGGAGGTTATTCTTATTTTCTTGCCATGACCATGTTTTGGACAACTGCAGTGTTTGCACGGAAATCCACCTGTACCTGCAAATATAAGACACTTAATGCTTTCTGATGAGGTTTTTCTGTAATTCTGTAGTGGTAATTTTTATTTAATGGTGGAAATGCTTCCAGAAGTATAGCTGGGAGGCAGTCTGTGTAGTTGTCTTTAAGATGCTTTTAAAAGGAAATTCTTACCAGTAAGTCTTCTGACTCCTGTTTGGAACTGTTATTATTTTGATGTGGCTATTTAATGACAGAGAGAGAAAGGGGAAGTGTAACCTATTACAAGCTAGATTTGTTCTACTGATTTTGGGTCCTTGTTTCTTCTTCTTCCTTTTTTTTTTTTTTTTTTTTTTTTAGTTCTTGTGAATAAAACCCATTTCTTCTGTTATCAGTAAGAAAATAGGAGGTTGCTTGCTGTGCTTTTAATAGCTTACTGTAGGATAATGCCAATTCTTTACAGGCTGCTCTTCCTGATAAGATTACGTAAATGCTACTGGCTGCATAGTATGATTGTCAGGCTTTTTATGAAAAGAAGACAGTAAAAGCGTATTTCACCAACTTAAGTTGCTGTGTATTGACTCTGCATCAAACAGGAGAATCGATTTGAAAATTGGTCTTTTCACTGATAAAGGATTTGAAGCTTAAGATTCCCTATCTCTGTAGCCTGCTTCCTCTGTGTTTACAGCCAGTGCTTACAATCTGCTGAAATGTGTCTTTTGGTGCTGATGAAGTTTGACTGCAAGTCTCATGAAGAAGTTTCAGGTTTTTTTCATAAAAAAGCTTCAGTTTTTGTTTCATTTGGATTTCCTTCTAATGCTAGTCTGAGATGTTATAGAAGAAACATTGGCTGTATTTAAAAGTTACTTTATTTTTTTCTTGCTAAATTGTTTTTTTGTTTTGTTTTTAAGAAAGAAATACAAAATGCCAACAAATCAAATCCCCAAACCAACCAAATAATAATAATAATAATAAAAAAAAAACAACACAACATGATTTTCCATTAGTGATTGTTCATCCAGTTTTCAGCTATAACCTCCTATTCACTCATGTTTCATGACTGAATTAGGCCCTGACTTGTGTTGAAGTAGTGGCTGTAACTGAGACAGTTTCCCAAACCTGTTCTAGTGCCTAAACCTGGTAGCTGAGCAGGACTGATTTGGAACTGGAAACAAGTCAGGAAGCCAAAACACTGATCATTTGCTCCAGGTGCCTTTCATGCTGACTTCCATTATGAGCTGTGCTCTCTGAACCTCTCTCTCTGTTGCAGATGCTTTTCTTCAGGGGCATGGCATGTTGCAAATACTGTTCAAACAAAAATCATCCAGGACAGAACTTAGTCATCAGCAAAGCCAGTGCTCTAAGACTCATTTTGAGGAGTACTCTCAAATCTAAACAGAATTTTAACAAGCAGCTTTCATGGTCTTGTATACCCACCAAATCTTGTTCTCATTAAAAGTGACTCACTGACACTAAAACCCAGTTGATCTCAACTACTCAGTTAAGAAACATCAGAGAAGCTGAAATTCTCACACCCCTGCAAAACTTCTGATGCCAGTGCTACAGGTGTATCTAGTTTATCTGAGCCTAGCTATCTGAACAAGGAACAATTTTTAAGGAAAAAGTCTATTTATTCTGGCTCTATTAAGTACACAATCAGTCTGTACATAGAATTATATAAAAATATAATTTACAATAATCTTTATTGTTCATAATGATGAAAATAATACTGAATTTGACCTGGATTCTATTTTTGAGGCAAAGCAGACTCTCTCAACAGCAGTTTGAATGGAGGTTATTCTAGTGAAAGTGAAAAATCTTTTCCTATACAGCACAGGCAAACCTTTCAGCTTGTATCATCAGCTCTGGGAGGGTGTTGAGTATGTCTGGCATGAGCGAATGGCTATAAGGACATTAGAAATGCAAACAATTCTGGTTTACACCTATGCACACTTCCAAAACTGCTCCTGTGATGTGAAACGTGATCTCCCTGTGGTTGTTGTGGGGCAGCGGTTTGGGTCCACCAAGCTGCATGCCTCCTGCAGCCCTGTGCTCATCTCAGTGTGTGGCCCCTGGCCAGCCCCATCCTGCAGGGACACCTTCCTGAGGAACCCTCAGGCAAAATGTTGCTTCACGTGTCCCAGCTCGTGTTCGATGTGCATACTTGGAAGCTTATTATTTGGGGTGCTTCTTCCTTGAATTTGGTGTTATTTTCAATAAAAAGAGAGAAGGCAAGATAATATATTGGGGAATGGCGTTCGACAGTGTGACCTTCTAAAGGGGGTGCGGCCATCGACTGCTTCATGCTCTAGGGTGGGATGATTTAACTTTAATAGAAGATGGTTCTTAGGCTACTTTGAAGTATTTTGTAGATCTCTCTGATCTTTCTCTAAGCTTTGCATACACAAGAGTCATGACTCATTTGTCATCATCTTAAATTATGGCAACAGTACCAGTTTGCAGCCACTGGAAGCATTTCCTTGCCCAGAATATAGTTGTTGGCTGTATCTGTATTGCTGAATAAAATTTTTCGGTAATTACCTATACCTTTTATCAAGGTCACTTATTGCCAAATTTGTCCATCCCTGTAGTCTTGGGTTTATGCGAGTATAGAAAGATGGGACTGTTTTAACAACAGCCATAAGAAAATTGTCTTTTAGAACAAGGAAGTAGATGAATTATCTGAATCCATATTTTACAGCACTGTCATGCTGAAATATTTTAAAGAGATTATGGCAGTACCTCATTGATTTTAAAGAAGTGTTTGTCCTATTAGAGAGATTTCTGCTCTAGTGGCAGCCTAGATAAAAAAACCCACACATGCTGTTTACTGTCATTTCTTGAAGAAATTCTTAGAGAGCCTTAAAAGGAGACTTTTCCATTCTGTACTCTCCCATTACTGCAGTAGCCTGTTGCACTGCCTTTTATTGTTTGGTTGGAGAGCGAGGGTATAGATAACATTTCACTATCTTAGTACCTCTTATAGCTCTGAGCAAGAAACCTTCATTTCAGGATTTCAAGCATCTGGTACAGGACCAAAATTAAGTGGGAGAAAGGGTTAGCAGCAGGTTAGGCAGCAGTACTGTGTTAATATTTCAGAGTTTTAACTACTTATGCTACTTATATTTATTTCAGATGCTTGCTTTCTTTGTCTCTGAGAGAAAAATAAAATGCTTGGTAGCATTCCCAGCCATCTGACTTCTCCATTTGTAGGCAAGGCCAGCACAGTGTAAAGAATTAATTGGCCAAGCCTTGTGACATCAGCATTTTGGTGGTGAAATGTATTCTGTTGGCATGAGTGTTTGCCTTTTTGCAGTGAACTGTGTGCTGGTGAGAAGGGAGCAAAGTGGCTGAGTATGGTTCTCTCTAGCTACATCCATACATGTGATGGATGTAGCTAGAGAGAACTGAGGAGGCACTGGTTTGATAACTGCTGAAGACTCGACGTGTCTGTGTCTGTAACACTGAGTGAAAGGTGCTGGGATCGCATGGGGTAGTGATTGCCTGAGAGCTCTGAAAGCTTTGCTTCTCTCTCCCCATTTTCTAACCACTTCCATCCTTTCACTGGGAGCACAAGAGAGCAGCAACAGGTGGGGATGTGAGTAGGCTTTCCCAAGCCCCGTGTCAGGGCTGTTGCTGTTAGAGATGGGCAGAGCCAGGGAGGCCTGTTAAAATCCTCTAATGCTGCTGCTCTCTCCTACAGTGAGGAAAGGAGGTCACGACACATATAGGGTTGGCGCTGCTGTGAGCTCAGCCTTGCCTGAAACGTGTTTTGAGTCTCATTAGTGAGGAGTCCCTACTGTAAGCCCCTGGCTGCAGGTAGTGTTGTTGGCCCTCCTGAGCTGCAGTGAATTGATTGAGTCATTCCTGTCTCTCTGCTGGTCCTCATTAAAGGGTCTGCTGCCAATGCAAAATTAAAAAAGTTTTCACAGATGGCATTATCAAGCTTGTTCTCTACTATCATAACTCTAAGACGGTGGATTTTAAGAGAAATTTGGCATTCTTGCCTAATGAAATAACTCTAAGAATGAGCTTTACACTGTTTACTCTCAGACATCTAATAATCTAAGCATCTGTCACCAGCAAGCCTGGATGGAAAATTTTGAGTTCATTTGAGATCGTAATAAAGAATTCTCTGTTCTCCTGAGTGGCTGCTGTCCAGGTGTTATAGCAGAAATATGACAGAATCAGTTTTCTCTCTGGAGCTAATGTAACCTTTAATGTCAAATAGCTAAATGCAAATAAATAAATTATGGCATGAGTGGAAGTAGTATTTGTATTCGCAGTATGGGTCACGGTGCTGCCATAGACAAGCAACACACCTGTTTTGATAAAACTTGGAGGTATCACTGTCGTGCTTGTTGTGAAAAACATGGTTAACCCACAGCATCTTGCTAAACTATTTTTTTTTTTTTCCCAAATTAAAAAGGAAATTCAAAATTCTGAGGATTTTTGACTCATGCAGGGTGATTTGCCAAACTGATTACCCACCTGGTAATGTATGTGTCTGTACATGGGTAGTGTATGTGCAAATAAATCAAGAGCAGGCTCAGTGGGTCTGACTAAGGTTTAACTAAACCTTTTATCTTGAGTGTGACATCTTTTTTCCTCACTGGGTAGCATTGGAAGAGTGGTACATTTAAGAAAGAAATGCTCTACTTCTACAAGTAGTCATGTGTTACTCTTTAAACACAACAAAGAAACAAAATCCTTGCTGATGTTCTAACTGTTGTATGAAGCAATTAGTCTATGTATACTTACTTTCGAAATCAAATACTGTGACTGCAAAATCGATTTTATGTATCTTTACATTACAGATAATGAGCATTTTGGTGATACTGAAAACTGATAATGTAATATTATCTCATGGAAGTACAAGTGGTATTATGTGACAGAGCAGGATGACCAAGTTCTCAAGTTTAGTGCAAATACCTGTTCCCAATTTTCTCCTACTGTAGTCTATGAGAGAAAACCCAAATAATATTTCTTCAGTATTATTCTGCCTGAGTTGCTGCAGTGATGCTTAGTGCTGAGTACTGGTTCAGGTGTCATTTACAGAAGTAGATTCACTTACTGTGCTTCCCATGATGAAGGAAGAAACAAACTCTCACGGGGATTTGTCTGTCTTTCTTCTTTCGTTATTTCCTTTGCATTTTAGTCTATGTACTGGGGACTTCTTACCACGTCCATAGATTTTGCTGACTTCTATGATCTAGACTGATTGAAGCTACTTTCAGTATAATGCCTGAGTATTACATTGGGTATAAGGCATTTTTGAAACCTTAAAATGGTTGTTTATGTGATTAAAAAAAAAAAAGAAGAAAGAAAGAAAACACAAACCATGCAAACAACAACAAAAAAGCAAGCGCAACTTAGTATCTGTAGCAGACTAACCTCTGGAAAACTTGATTTCACTTCAAAGGAGCTTACAATGGGGGAAAAATACATTTTCTGCTGGCCTGCAGGGAAGTTTACAGTGCAAAGCTTTTTCTGTTTTTGCTGTGATCCTACTCGTTTTTCCTCCCTCCAAATTTCTTGTTAAGAATATTGAAAGCTAGAAGAACTTGATGAAGGAAATATCACAAAAGCAAATACAGTTTTCTTGAGGCTCTGTGGCTCTGCCTACTCTGGCAGATTTCAGTGAATTCTCAAGCTGCAAAAAGAGTCCCTTCTGACACTGCTCTGTTCACCATCTCTCCTGAGGACCTGAGAGGTTGATCTGGAAAGGGAATAATGTGCCATGGAATGGATTTAGGACCCTTATTTTGACTAAGCTGATCTCAGTGCAACGTAGAAGAAAGAACCATGAGCATTCAATTGACATTTTTAAGTAAAAGGTATGTGAATATGAATGATGAATATATGAATATAAATATATGAATATAAATATTGAAAATATATTTTAAATATACATGAATATGCCTAATCTTGAACTGTAACACTTGTTTTGCTAGTTTTCTATGACAACTGATCACACCATGCGCTCAGTTCTACAGTGGGATACTAGATAATTCTAGATGAGTTAATTTAAGAAATCTGTGAGGTGTCAAACATCTTTTACCCTGCTAGATTCAATTCCCAGTTGGTATTTCAACTAAATTTTAGCTGAACATAGCCTGAGGTCATCTGACCAAGAAGGCTAAGGAGTTGTGTTTGGACAGGAGAGGCAACTCTGTGTGCTGCTTAACTCCTGGTCTGTAGGGACTGAGTCTCCCACCTGCCCTAGGATAATCTTTTGGCTTCTTGTTCTATCTAAAGTTAGGGTGTCGTGTCCCCGCCCAGCCTTTTTCCCCTGATGAGCTGTGGCTGTTTTACATCATTGGTATATTTTTTCATCTAACTCTACAGATCATTTAAGGTTATTGAGTAATGGGTAGAGGAGGTGCTTTGGCAGTAAAATGAATTCTGTAAGAAATGTTAAGTCTATTCTATCCTAAGAATATTTTTGGTGTGTCATATGGATTGCTTTTCTATTTATTTGAACTACTTGTAGGGCCTTGATAATCCCAGAAGGTTTTTTTAATGTCTTCATGCAGCTAACTAGTTATCAAACTTGCCTAAAATTGTAACAAATTGGGGTTGTCAGAAATTGAGTAAAAGCACCTCCAAGGAAACCATTGGTTTGTATGAATTTGGTTATTAGAACCAGAGAAATTTTGAAAAATTTGAATCTCTTAAGAACCCCTGCCCAACTCTAATAGTACTTTTGATATAAAAAGAATTGTTTTGGAAAAACTGGGAAAGGCTGACAGTTTTAGGGTAACGGACATGTTTCACTTTATGCACAAAACAATAGGGAACTTTTACCAGGTGTCCTCATAAAGTCAGTTGCATTTCATATAATGTTAAGGCCTCCAAAAATCACATTATGAAACATTGGCCTTCACTTCTGCACCTGAAAATGGTATGTCTGCATAGCTATTATTTGTCATGCATGTAAAATCATGGATATAAAAACACCAGAGCATGTCACAACGGAAATCAATTCTAAACACTTTGGGCGCTCGATAAATTTGCCATAAAATTCATTTTATGCAAAAGGAAATAAATGCATAAGCTATAAAGAGGTCTGTAGCAGAAGTGCCTTTAATTGTAAATATCCATTTTGTTTTGTTTTTCTGCATAAGAACAAAAGGATTAAAGTAAAAAGCTTTCCAAAAATTCCCCCTCTGGAGAGCTGAGTAGCTGGTAGAAGGTGCCCCTTGACATCAGTAGCCATAATGATCATGTATGACTGTGAGTTTGTACAACTTCTATAACCACTGGGAGTAAGAGTCTGTGGCTTGAAGGTGCTAGATGGGCAAAGTGTGTGTTTCTGTATGCCTGCAAGTCTCCACAGTCTGACTTCTGTACACAGAAGTCTGCCATGTGTCAGAGAATGTGGTAATTATCTAACATAATTACTTTTTCCCATTGTTGTGGGCATCTGAATATATTTCTGCAATTGCATTTAGTCTGCTTTTAATTTAAAACTGTAGCTTGAAGAAAGTCTGAACTGATGCATAACAATGAAGGAATAACTCATCAACTAATTAAGAATGGATCGTAAATCCCATTTCAAACATTAAAAATATGTTGAAGTTCGTGATCAAGTATTTAAAATATCTGTATCATTTTTACCTAGGCTACATGGAATTGATGTGTAGGATATTATTTTCAAATATTTCTGTCAAATTACATTTGGCTAATTCTACTTGTGTTCTTCATGACTGTGTAAAGCCTGTGCCTTCTTTCCTATTCGGCTTTTAGAAATGAAACTTCACAATACCTAATGTACTCCTACTTTTTAGATCTGAAGTAAGAGATTCAGAGGAAAAAGTGTGTACATTATACATGAAATTATGTATAACTGTTAAATGCAGAGATGCAATACAGCATGCAGTGTTATGTTTGCATAATTTTCAGTTAATACTACTTACCACTTTGTCAGTATCAAATGTCTTTTGACTGCACAACTTGAAATGAGAAGCCTATAGACTTGGAAATAGGGAGAGAATGCCCTCTCCTTGATCATAGCATTTGATGGTCTAGTGGCTCCTTCTTCTCAGGAGGATAGTTTAAAATGTGATGATGGCAAAACATAGTTAACTTGAACGATTTTCAAAGAAATATTTTATTGCCTTGTGAGGTCCCCAAGAGTGCAAACTGTTATTGCTATGCATTAAGGATGATTAATGTGAATTCAAGATGGGAAGGTTCTGCACATAATACAGGAATTCTCTAGTGAGCAAAATTATGTATTGCTGTAAGAGAATTTAAGTTGGGGGAGATGGGGAAAAAAAAAAAAAAAAAAAAAGAGAGAGAGAGAACAAAACCAAACTATTAATCGGCATAAAACCACTTAGTTAAAAAAATGCTAAGAGGATGGCTGTAGTGGGTTAGCAGCAATTTCAGATCTAGGAGACTCATGCATTCTGTAAGGACACGCTCACAGCAGCCAAGGCTCCTGCCCCTCTGGCCCAGTTGAGAGCAGCCCCATGGAGGGGGGGCACTTGCTCCAAATGGCTCTTGTGCCTGAGGTATGGCTTGCAGGTGGCTTCCCAGAGTAGCCAGCTGTGCCACCTCAGTCTCAGCCCTCCACATGGTTCCTGGCACCTACTGAGGGGCTCTTTTCTTCACTTGTAACTGATTTCTGACTTAGGTGGTCAGTGTAAGCTGCCAATTGCCTCATTGGTTGCATATTCCACAGCTAATCTCTTTGGACTTTGTCCTGTATATCTAAAGCCAATTAATGGTTGTTACCTGGGTCACTGTGACTTTCTGACCTCCCACCACAAATATGTTACAAGGCTGTATAGCTGTATGACTGCTTGTTGTTTTTGTTCTTATCCATGCATATCTGAGCCATAGAACAGGATAGATTTTCTAATTTAGCAGTGATTTTTGTACACTTCTCTCCCAGCAGTTACCTGTTATCTGTGACAAGTATTTTTGGGCATGTTTTGGGCATGACAAGTATCTTTCGGGCAAGTATCTTTGGGCACATACTTGGGGGGCAAGTATAGTTCAGACCCTGTGTTGTCTGAGAGGTGCCTTCAGGTAAGTTTTACCTCATGGCATACATATATGCAAGTATGTGAATATTGTTTATTTCTTTTAAAGAAGCTCACTAACATGAATGAATCAGCAGGTAACAGTATCTACAGTTAATGCTGCTCACCAGCTCCCATTTTGAAGATGTTTTGTTGCTAATGATTTTGCTGAACTTGAAATATTTGGCCTAAGTGCTCTGTGCTCTCTTTTAACTGCAAAAATTCAAATATGCTGATACAGATATAGCTCTGAATAAAGTAGGGAAATTGTTTGTCTTGTTAGTGTTAAAGATTTAAAATAAAAAGAGGCTTGGAATTTTGAGTCTTGCATGTCTTTTGTCAGTAGTATTTCCCAATTCAGTCTGCTATAACAACAACAACAACAAAACAAAACAAAACATAACATTACAGCAGAAAAAAATAAAAATAAAATTAACTTTTTCCTCTGACAGTATTTATTTAAAAGAAAAAAAAAACAACTTTCAGAATGCCTTGAGAATACACTCAAAATTTTCATCTTGCTCTCCACAGTTTGTTATTCAAAAACTTTAAACATGTTCTGCTTCCAAAATGCAAAAGACCATGATGCCATTTAAGAGTGAACAATAAAAGTGTTTTTGGATAGGTACACCAGCAAAATTTACAGCCCTAATAAACTGAGAACACATTTGGCAGTCTGATACAAGTTTTATTATATTGCAGTAGGAATGTAATATTGTAATCCATGCAGCAGTTCCTTATTATGAATCAGAATCACAATAAACAAAGAGAGAATACAGTTTTGGTAGTTTTGTGTGCCTTTTAATAGTAATGTTTATACATGAAATTTATACTGGTCTAGATAGACAACAGATGCATAAAGGTACATTAATGTGTCATTAAAAAAAAATCCTTTATGGATTCTAAAAACGAGATACTAGAGAAAGAAACTAACTATTTCAGATGAGAAACTAATAGAAGGCTTTAAATCATTAAACTAGGTAAGATGAAAGTTTGTGATCATATTAGACCTTTACACAAAAAGTAGTTTCGTAAATCCCCTCAGTCCTTTTTCAGCATATCTGATGACAATATAATGTTGATACTGCAAACATTTTCACCATATTCTTTTATTCGTAATCACTGTACATAACTAGAACGACACAAAGAATAAAAGCAGTTCTTGCTGAGAAACGTAGTGGAAATTGATGAAGAATGATGAAAAGGATGATGCAACAAAACAAGCAGTTTATGGAAAGTGGATCCATTATGGCAGTCCACATAATTTTATATATCTTAGTTTTAAAAAGATACATTTTTTTCCCTTACATGTGAATGTGTATTTATATGAAGATCCGAAGCACTTATATTAAGCATAGGCTTAGTCTTAGTGAATTTGTTGCTTATTCCACTTTTTTTTTGTAAGGATTTCTATTTTTCCATTTAAAATTAAAATGTTCTCAAGCATCAAGATGTAAACCATGTCATGCTATTACTAAACCATACAGTTACTGTCCTAATTCCATTCTGCATAGGACTGCACTCCTTATCTCATTGTTGCTCATAAAGTAGCAGTGAAAGCAGCTCAATTTTCTTCTCCAAACAAGGTAAGTGGGGCCCTGGTTCATTATGCTTGCATGAATATACAGTCAGTATGGTACAAAGTTACAGAGCAGAAAAGTGTGTCCAGGTAATGCAGAACTCTGTTTCTGTGGCCTCTCCAAGAGCACGAAAGTCTACTGAAGTTGTTTGATAGGTGTGGTCTGGACTACAGCCCCGAAATCTATACCCGAATTAAGATAACAGAATAACAAATCAATAAAAAGAATAAGCTGGGCCTGGGGTAGTGAAGATAGAAGGGCATCATTTGACTTGGTATAGCTAAATTAAGTAACTGTACTGACTAGGTATAACTGACTTCATATAGTTAAGTAACTGTACCTTGTTTTCAGGAACTGATGAGAGTTAGGCTCTGCTGGGCCAAATATTTTGGTGCCCAAATACCTTTAACTGCTCTGATGGGATGGAGGTTTAGGTACTGAATCTCTTTAAAAAACCTTGATTCTGTAGCATAGCCATAGGGATTTAGAGATGCTTCATATCACTATGTAGTTAAAGGGACAGATTTTTTGTTTTCTTTTCCTTTTTATAAAGTAATGAAATACATTCAGTAGAGATGTTCTCCAAGCTTGACAATACTCTTGGTATTTGCTAGAATTTTGCAACCAGAGAGCAGGAATAGGGCGAAATAATGGAGGAAAGTAATGCTTGTTAGGATGCTAAGTTCTTCATTTCAAGGTTACTCTGATACATATTTGCTTCTTTGTTGAAGAAGTAGTTCAGAATGTATATTGTATATTGAAGGGGCATATTGAAAGGATTTTATAAGCAGGAAAACCAGTAAGAACCTATTGTAATTGGTTTGTGGTAGCATATTTCCAAGAAACGAGATTAGATGTAATTATCTTGGGAGGTTAGGCAACCCTCTTATCCCCATTAGTGTACTTACATAATACATATTTTAATACCATCTCACAGTAAGGCTACTGGTAAACCATATGAGATAGGCAGATTCCTGGTGCTGCCTTTTCTTTCTAAAAGTCTCAGAAGAGATATCATCGTTCCTGGAAATACGGTTTTCTTCCTTGTCTTCTTTTTGACATAGCTTGTTATGAACAGTTGTAATTTTCCCTTGGCTTAGCCTCAGGTATTTGGTTATTCTAAAATAAGGTGCTGTGAGTAGCTGATTTTTTACTTCCCTTGGAAAGAGGATTGCACAGCTGATGATACGTGGTCAATCTGCTGGTAGAAATCAGCAGTAGGAAGAGAAGTAGCATGATTTCATATTTTTTTCTGTAGTTGAAGAGAAGTGAACTTCTGGACAAAAACTGATATGACAGGGAGGGGTATCGCATGTTGAAAGTCCCATACTAATTGTGGATTTTCCATTTAATGTTAACTTTTACAAAGTGAATTTTACAGTATTATTCATGAAAGAGCAGATTAGAATCCTGCATTCAGCAACCCCCTCAGTTAATCATGTATGTGAGCACAGCCCTTACTAGTGGTGTATGAAAAAGGAGAGCATTGTCTCCATGCAGTATGGTTAGACATGTGTGGACTTTCTGATGTGTCTTTCAGTGGCTCAGTGGAAGATTTTGTTTTTCCCCTATCCTTATTTGTGTGAGTTTCAATGTCAGTTTTAATGATCTTACAAAGACAAGATCATTACTTACAAGACAAAAGATCAAGTACTTCAAAGACAAGATCAAGTACTTACAACATTGCAAGTACTGTTTCCTTTTGTTTCAGATTTCTTGCTAGTATTTAACCTGTTCAGAAACTCTTGGTTTTTTTTTTTTTTTTTTTTTTTTTTTTTTCCAAGTCCGAATAATTTAGAGGGATAGGCTTCTGGAAAAAGCCTTTGGGTATAAAATAAGGTTACAAGAACCACTACCTAGCATTCAGGCATAGAAATGTTTTTGTTTGGGTTGTACACTTCAGACTATGTATTTTCTTGACTTTCTACTTGATGCTTTCTGAAAGGGCTAATGGCCAAAGTACTGAAAAAGATGCTATTAAGATGAATCCTTCCTGATGATGAAGGACTAATTGAAGCCTTTTCTGATTTAAAAGAAAACAAACAGCAACACAACCTGTGACCGCACACACAAAAAGTCCCCACAGTCAAAACTTAAAGACTCAAATTTGCTGCATTTCATTGTTTCTTAGCACTTTTCAGTAATCCCATGTCACCTTTGAGTGCCTATTTGAAAAGCAGTTCATAGGCATGCAGTCTTCTGTGATGGGTTCTTCCCGTTTTATTCACAAACTGAAAGGTGGTTTCCGCCCCCACTAAACTCTGTGCAAGCTGAAGTTATTTTGAGCAGTCTGCACTGGCAGAGGATCAACCATTAACATTTAATGCCTTTACAGCTTTCACCTTTACAACTTTGGCATGCTTAATTTCATAAGGAGAAGTGCTGAAATCCAGAATCTTTACAGTGACATAATTATCTTGTCTTTCATACGCATTGTGGAAATAGGTGTGCTTGTTTAAGAAGCAGTTGGATCCTTCTGGAACAGGACCAAACCTTTAAAACCAGCTGGCCAAGAGGGCCAGCAGCATCCTAGCTTGTATCAGAAGTAGCATGGCCAGCAGGATGAGGAAAGTGATTGTCCCCCTGTAGTCAGCTCTGGTGAGGCTGCACCTTGAGCCCTGTGCTCAGTTTTGGGCCCCTCACTACGAGGAGGACAGCGAGGTGCTCAGGCATGGGCAGAGAAGAGCAACGAAGCTGGTTGCTCAGACAGGATTGGGAATTTCTTCAGCTTGTCTAATTTTAGTGTAAGGGCAGTGGTACTTATTGTTTGGCAAAACACTGGAATTTGTATTTAGTTCTAGGCTGTGATTTCTAAGAAAAACAATATTCCCCCAAAAATAAGAAAGTCTCAGATATTACAGTGGATCAATGTTTGCAGTATTTGGAGCTACTGCATTTATTGCTTTAGAATACAATACTTTTTGTATGTGTTGGAAGCTCTCAAAAGATGTTACAAATAAACCTTTTGGGACACCACTACATGGCATTTATTTCAACGCTCCCTCCCTTCTTTGATTTCAACATGTTTGTATTAAATTTTTCAAAAAGAGAAGTTCTGTCTTGGTTAGTAGTTCCTCTCTTTCTTAGGGGACAAAGATATTCTCATACAGAAATATCTGAAAATACTATTCTGAATGGTTAAAACCAGTTAAAAGTGCTATACGCTCTCAGTCAATTGCTTAGCTTTTGCTCTGAGGTCAGTACGGGCTGTGAGTAGTGCACATTGGCGTATGTGAGCAGATGAGCAGAAGGCCAAGCTCAGAGCTTACCTGCAGTTGTTCCTGCATGTGTAGGGAGGATACAGGCATTTCTATGTTTTCTTTAGTGTTATGGAGCCTGTACCTGCCCAAACCCTTAGCTGTGACATCTTATGCACATCTATCACACAACACTTCCTTGTTGTTTCACAAATCTCATTTCAGCCCCAAGTTTTGTGTTTTATTTGACTGTAAGCTCTTGTGGAGTGCCACCAACTTTTGCACTTGGAACAGAGTTCCTTATTTTTTATTCTTGTTCATTACTTTTAATGTTAAAACAGAAGATGACACAAAGCAATAGTCTTGGTTCTATACTTTGTGTGCAATTAATGTTGCTTTACTAAATTCCAGGCACTTTCATCTGTGTGAAGAACAGTAGAATTGCAAAGCTACGAAGAGAGAACATGAGAAGACAGGAGCTTCTCTTCAGAGCCTTGGCTGATATGGCAGCATTTACACTTGATAAATATACCTTGTGTTCAACGTTTCGTGGCAAACATTGACAGAAACTCTGAGACCACCACTATTTTTATTGTTGCTAATCAGAAACAAATTGCAGTACGACTCAACTTTGTACTACTTAACTATTTACTTTATGATACTTAACTGAGCAACTTTCACCGCCATCGGAATGTTTTCAGTAGTGGAATATCACAAGAGGAGGAAGTAAGTTTTAAAAAAATGTTACTTTGAAAGTAGAATTGGATTGCTGCTGTCAGCATGCCAAATTCAAATCCAGATTGCAAGTGGTAGAGTGTGGTACAGATCCTATTTTCAGCAATGTTAGTCTGCTGCTGTGAAAGTATTGAATAAATCCTGTATGGAGAGTGGTAGAGGGACACCATGGAAGGTGATCTCTAAATGAGATCACAACCTGAAAAACTATGCACCTTTTCATTTTAGGATTATTCTTTTTTTTTTTTTTTTTTCTGTCCCCCTTCCTCAGGTTTGTGTCTGCTCCATTGCTTACAAAATGTCAGTAACATTCACAAAGAACTTTTTTTAAATTCTACCAATCTGTTAAATACTAAAGTAGACTTATAGTCCTAGCTTTTGTAAAAATTTGCCTTGCAATAGTGGATATATCTTTTTTAAAACTTTTTGGAAAACACATTTTCCACGAGCTCTGGTTGTTTTTCCTTTTCCAAACCCTTATCACACTGTGCATTAACAGAAATGTTTTATGTATGTCTCTGTTAACTTTTGTGCTGTGTCCACCCCAGTAGTTCGTATTTCTTTCCTCCCAGTGCTTATGTGGTGAGTCATGAATGTAAGAAAAAACACAGTCAGCATATGCAACAAGGGGGAAGAGAGGCTGATCAAATATACTGTTCCCGATTCCTTTAAAGCTGGGTTTCTTGGCCAAGTACTTGTCAGGCCAGATTTCAGCTTGCTCTTCATTTCAAGTCTAGGTTTCTCCTCACTGAAGAAGTGCTTTCCTGCTCAATCTCACCCTCCCTCTGTTGCCTTCATTTTTTTTTTTTTTTTCAAAAATAAGCCACAAAAAGCTGTACTTCATTATTTTCTGTTTTTAAAACCTAAAGGATTTCAAGAGAAAGAATGATGACAGAAATGTATCAGCTTAAAAAATAAATATTTCAAATAATTGAGACTGCGTTGAGTAAGACATTTACAGTCAAATATTTTCTAAATTACAGCTTTAGCTAATAATCTTATTATAATACTGTCCAAATCAACACAAGAGGTGTCAAACATTGGTATTTAAATTAGAGTATGTGGATAGATTATTGATTTCTGATCTTTCAGTTTTCAGAGAGCGCTGAAGAATATTATAATACCTAAGGCTGATTCATCTAAAACATAGAATACTGTGCCATCTACCATGGCTTTGGTTCCCCTTCTTTTATAAAGAGAGGTTTAGCGTGCATTAGGCAAACTAGGCTTGCCTAGTCCTGTGGTTATAGCAGAGAGAATATGGAAATCTTTACTTAGAAATGTGGTCATGGAAATTTAGTGTTGTCCCATTGTAATACAAATTCCTTTGAATTCTTTAATCTGAATTACGCAAACACAATTCTGTATTTTGTTAGAAGTCCTTGATTCTTCAAATGTCATTCAAATGAGGCAATGAGCAAGTGATTTACATTATATTACATGCAGGACAAGTCTTTTAAAAAAAATCACTTATCTATTGTCAATATCTGATCCCATAAATCTCTGGCAAAAAACTGAGATAAGGAAGGTGTCGAGTGAGAGGCCATCAGTGTGACCTATTCATTTCTAAACTATATGAATAGAAATGCTGATTCACAGAAAAATAATATAGTTGTTTTACCATAGAAAAGACTATTTTTAACATGAACTGAAATCAAGCGTCACAGGAAAGGAAGGTACATTTATATGGATATGCTAGTCTGAGAGGAATGATCCTATCTTCAGAAGATGATGATATGTGGTACTCAGTGATGACTACCAAAAAAAAAATAAATTATACTGTGGATGAATTCCTTGAGAAATTAGGGATGCTTTATTTTTGTTTGTTTCAGTATAGAACCCTAAACTTGCTTTTTTATATATATATATTAAGATTTTTTTATAAAAGGTATTGAAGTTAGAGACTAATCAGCTTGGTTACTGACTTAATTTTTCCTTCTAAGCTGAGAAATTTCTTGACAAACTTTATTGATTGTTTTTTAATTTCTGGAGCAGATGTTTGTCTTCCATGTGAGACATAAATTGCAGGATGTGGTAGAGGTGATGAAGTTTACACTTTTCATAGCTTTCAAAAGTTGTTGTAAAATATCACCAGCTGTGTTCCCATGGGTTTGTCACTAAAATGCCCTGCTTACATGTACATGATCCCTGAAATTTGGGGAATGACAGATTTTATCAAGTTAGTTCTCAAACCAGATAATACAGATTTGCTTAATTAGGTGAAACATAATCTTGAAATATGAGATTTCCAGTTTTTTGAAGCTCTTAGAAACCCTTCTTAAATGCCTAAGCCCATATGTTCCTCATGCTGTGCAAAACTATTCAGAGGGAACAAAGCCAATTAAAAACTCAGACATCTAGTGGAACTAGGTAGCTGAGGAAGACGCGTGGCATTATGGGTTTGCACCAAGGATTTCAGCCGACAGTGAAGGCTTAGTGGGGATTCAAGCCCACAAGACTTCTTACTTCTGTTGGCTGCTGGAGCACTCCTGGCAGCTCAGGTGGGGCCTCGCAGTGACATGTTGCAACCCAGGGAGGCAGAGCTGCTGTGAAGACACCATGGGGATGTGGCAGGATGAACCCTGCATGCAGTAATGACTGGCTACAGCAAGTCTACCAGGCCCTTCAAGGCTCTGCAAATTTTGTGCAAGACTGTTTTAGCCTCCTGAGTGTGCTGGGAGTAGAAAGATATTCATGTTGTTGTGAGGCAGGTTTTTTTTCTCCTCCGTTGTAGTATAGCATATAGTATGTGTGTTGCAGAGGTGAAAAATAAAATGACACCACATATCCATGACAGACTTCACAAATAAGCTTTATGGATGTCACAGATTTAAAATGCATCCTCTAATACTCACAAAAATGATATTAAAATATAAAATTTACTGTTTTGTTGTTGTTGTTGTTGTTTGTTTGTTTGCTTGTTTTCTAGTAAAAGAATCAGGTAAAGAGAATAGTCAAAGGGAAAAAAATATTATTTCCTAATTCTAGCTCCATGAAGTCCCAGAGAAGGCTGCTCATTACATACATCCTGCAGGAGTACTTATTAGGAGTGTCTTCTCTTAAAAGGGGTACAGGAATGTGAAGAGGTAGAGAGCTTGTATTTCACAAAAATCAAAGGGGAGGAAAAACAAACAAACAAACAAAAAAAACTTGATTCTGAGATGGTATGTCTACAGGGCATAAAGCGATCTGGCCTGCAGAGAACTTGTAATCTCATGTTCACTTGAACTGATTCATAGAGGAGTGTTTGGACATTTTTTTTTTTCCATAAAATTTTCTAGGGCTTCAAGTGCAGGATTGGTTTTGTTCAGGTGCAGTGTGGCCCCAGCTGGCTTCATTTGTTCATGCTGTGGCTTTGTTAGGAAACCTTCACAGGCTGTGGATCCTGGGCAGGGCAGTGTTCATGTGGCTTTTCAGCAGCCAGCTCGGATGTGGGCTGGTTTAATATCCATTTCACACCTGACCTGCTCCCAGCCCTGTAACCCATGCGGCTGCAGACATGCCGTATGCCAGCTAAAGGAGGTGCTGAGAACCACGCTGTCTCTGCACAGAGGTGGTCCTGGGATTGTATCCGACTTGCTGCTGATTTGTGGCCTCTGTGGCTGATGACATATGGGTAATGGAGAGGTTTTTGTGCATTTATCTATGCTGTAGTAAAACCTAGTAGGAAATTAAAAGTCGCGTTTTGAAGAAGGACCTAGACAGTACAGTAAACGTGGTTTCATGTTCTTTTTTCCCCCTTCTCTTTGTTAAGTGATCATTGTCCATGTGTATGAGGTAATGTAAGGAAGAGCAGCATGTGACTCTAGAACTAATAGAGTTATAGCACATGTATCCCAAGCTGCTCTTGTTTTGCTGTTTTTTTTTTTTGTTTTTTTTTTGTTTTTTTCCATTTTTTGTTTGATTTGTCAAGTTCGGTGACTGCCTTCAAGCAATACTTAGTAATTCTCAGAATTGGAAGATCCCAGTGTAAATGCTTGAAGCTGTCCTCTTTCTACAACAGAAATATCTCATTTTTTCCTGTCTACTGTGTCATTTATTCCTGTTGTTCAACTCACTTCTGTCCAGCACAGAACTTTCCCTCCTGTTCATGAGCATTTACTTAAAAATCTTTTTCAAGAAGATATGATGTAAAGCTTTTTGAGAGGCCAGGTAAATAATAAATTCTCTTCTTTGTTCATTATGCTTACTGCTGACTTTCCTCCAAGAACTGTAAGGGGCTAGAGAAGTTGGATTTGCTTTTGTAGGTTTCTACCTGTTCGTCCATATTACCTCATAATTAACTGTTTCAGTTTAGATGGAGCTCATTCTGAAGGTGCCTGGCTTAATAGCTCCGAAGCCCATTATTAGTGTTTTTTTCTAAAGGCAGTCACAGCACTAGTTGCTTAGGCAACATCCAGCTCTTACGTGAAGCCAAAGAGTCGAGGCCAGCTTCCATCTCTGTGTGAGTTCTTACTAATCAAAACCATATCGTGCAATAGTCAAGCATCACTTAAAAATTACTTGCAGCTTTTGTTCTTTGCAAAACACAGTTACACTTCACTATTAGCAAACACTACTGTCAAGTGAACCTATGATAAACGTTCAAAGCCAATTAAACCAATTTTCTGTTAGTCTGAGGTTCTGCCTGGTAAAACAAACTCAAATCATACTTTACAGAAATCTTAACTTGTGCTTGTTGAAAACCAGACCTTGCAATATAAATATTTAGATACAGTGGATCTTCAGAATTAGGTTAAACGTATGTATGAAATTGAGGTTTGTGACAATAGCTCTGTGATGGCTTATTGTAAAATGCTTTTAGCATAATTATTCCCTTAGCAGTGTGTAGTTCGTCAGTTCTGAATATGTGATCAGTTCAAAATATACTAGAGAGGTGTTTCTGTAAGTTGCTTAAAAATGTTTAGAAGATCCTAATAGATTTCCCTTCAAGAGCTACTGTTCTTAATGTCACATCATAAACCAGACAGATACAGCAACAGCCAAGATCCTTGGGGCACTGTCATGGGGAATAAGGATCTTCCTATCTCGCCTGTTACCTACCAAGCAGTCTTGGTTTGATTTTGGCTACTTAACGCAAATTGGCAGACTGAACAGCTGCTTCATTTTCAGAAGAATATTTAGCATATTTACCTGCTGCTTGATGAATGAGAGAGCAATGAATTATTCTGTGCAAGCAAAGACTGAATGATGAATCTAAACTATTAGCAGGGAGTTTAAATTGATGCCATGCTGAGAATGCAACTGATTACTGGTATCTCTTACCCAGAGAGAAAAAGATTTAAATTTCAGAGCACAGATTTCCCACTACTATTTACAATTTGCTTTGTGATAGAAATGGTATTTCAAATATCTTTTTTTTTTTTTTTTTTCTAAAGGGGAAGGACAGAAACCTAGTGAGCATGAAATATTTTGTTTTCTGGCTAGTGTGTTTAATTATACTGCCATTTGTTTTATACTGTAGGCCTGTGATAGCTTTCTGCTGACCTGATAAATTGCCTGGCCTGATTAGTGGTTGTCAGTAAAGTGTGACTATATATTGTTGTCTTAACATTTAATTAAATGTATATAATCAGCAACCTCTGACATTATTGTGGTAACTGTAATGTAGAAGGCCCTAATTTGCAAATTCCCATAGTCTTTAAAGGGTGTGTTTGACATTCATCTTGTCTATACAATTTACTTATTTTGCCAGTTTCTGAATGTGAAAAATGTACATTCCAGTATGCTGAGAAGATTCCATCCTCTACTCATATTGCAGGACTTTTTCATTTTTCTTTTTCATGTGGCAGCAGTTAGTGGCAGTAGCAAAGAAAATGTGTAATTTTCACACTTCGGATACCATGCCACTTCATACTTGTACTGAGCTTACAAGAAGAAAAACATATTTTAATTCCCAGTGTTGTTTCTATTTCAGGATTTTTTTTGGTAACTTCTTGTAACTTAAAGGACTATATGGTGCCTTCTGTAAAACTGTAAAAAATATTCCTTCTGTAGTAGAGCTACAGTACCACTAAAAAGCAAATCTGAGCTGGCATATTAATTCTTCACTGATACTCTTGTGGGCTTTTTACTTGGTGGAAAAATAACTTTTTGGAATAAAATTTTGCATATATGCTAACAGCTCAGATGTATTTCTTTTTGTCTTATGGTGGAACTTGAATTTAAATGTCATAAAAAAAAAAAAAAAAAGCAAAAGGAGTCAAAACTAAACCTGTTCTGCTTGATCTTAGGTAAAAGGTAGAAGTATATTCTTAGTGCAAGTGTATTTTCTAGTTTCAATTTTTCCTTTTTCTTTCATTGCAGGAAGTGTAACACATATAAATATGCTATATTACTCTGTATTAACAACAAATGTTAACACTAATTAAGCAAGCTGCAGTCCTGTAGGTTGTCAATAAAGATTTAAGCAAACACATACTCAGGAAATCAACATATATGCTACATGTGAGAATAGTCTCTCCCTCCCTAAGGACACCATGTCGTAGTGCTGTGCTGGCACAGGTAAACAGGTCATGGTTTCAGACATACTGGAATATCTCTGTCAGCCCAGGGGATCCTGAGCCTTCCAAACGTGATACAGCTTCAGCGCAGACACAAGATTAGCAGTCTGTCCTTGGCTTCTTAACTCAACCAAGCCATAACGATTTGCAAAGTGGGTTAACGAGTACTTAAACAACACCATGGAGTTCAGCTATTAAAAAAACCAAAATGCCCAAAGGCCACTGTCAGAGTAGACCATGAGTCCTGTACCTGCTGCTTTGCTGTTTTATATTCCCTGTGCACGTTTCATTTCCCTGTTCCTCACGTGGCAGTTGAGCTGTTTGACCCCACTATCTGAGTATCCTGTCTGTACGGTTCTGTTTGTCTTTCACTTACTCCTGTCCGCTTCCACGTGATTATCAGGGCCCTGACCTGGATTTGCTATACCCCAGCTGCTGCAAAAGCTGAGCAGGGAGGGATCTTCATTTTACTCTTGGAAGTGCTCTTTTAACATGAGCACTTCGGTAGCAATAACAAGCCAGGCTGTGTGTAATTATTTTTACCTACACACTTCTTTTTTCCCCTCAAGACTTCTCAAAATACTCCTTACTTTTGCTGGCCTACAGTTAAATACAGCTCTTACCTTCAGAATGAGTTTCCCTCTGTTTAGCTTTCTAACTGTTAAAGCTGAATATAGGCCACCTACCTACATGTGCTTTTGCATTCATCTCTATTCCATTATTTCTTGTCTCCTGAGGCAAACCTGATTTCTGTGCAACTCTATACAGAGAAAAGGTCCTTAATCAAATCATTTCTGTGGAGCTCTTGCTTGGCAAGTGCGTTCTCAGTCCGCTCCTGCATTTGAGAAAGGGAGAATGGAATGGCATTGGGAAAGCGTATTTGTTCCCATCAGTTAGCTGAGAGTTATGGCATGGCATATATTTCAAAATTGTCATTAAGTCTCCTGATAATGCAGTAAAAAGTGGTTTGTTCAAATTATATATTCCTAATATATGTTTCTGAAGAGAATAAAATCATTAGTGCCAGCAAGGAAGGATGCTTGCTTACCTCAATGAGAGAGGGCCTTCGCGTAAACATGATTAGAGATGTATTGCTCATCTTGAAAATAAATTGTTTAAAAGATCTAGAAATGTCAAAGTACTACAAACCTTAGTTAAATATTAAAGCAATAAAAATGTCTGCGTTTGGTGTAAAATGTCCAAATAATAAAATCTGAAATTCCAAGAACTGTACAGCTTAATAATGGAGAGACAGCCTATGAGCCAGCTCAAAGGGCTGTCTAAGTATAGGAGAAGTGTTTTACTGGTTGGGACAAAAGAGTACATAGATGGTTACAGATTGCAGAAGAAGCCAGAGTTGGTGAAAAGGGAGAATTTTTCAGAAAAAGATAAAAAATAGTGTTCTGTGGGAAAAAGAAAAAAAAAAAAAAAGCTGTAAAATTAGCCAGTCAGTACAAATGTTTAAGCACAGGAGAGACTCTGTGTTGGTGAATGACTTTGCCTATCTGGGCTGTGGAAGGCTTTGGTTCAAGATTGTGTTGAATCAGAAAGGTGGCTACCCTTTAATGCAGGTGATGAAGGTATCTCTGAAAAGCTACAGCTTGCACCTTGTCTGTAGAAGGCAGAGAATAGCACTCTCATCTCAAAGGAATCGTGGGAAAACAAATCGTTCAAAATTATGGGGTGCTCAGGTGTTACCGGGTGGGGGCACATTGAGTATATGAAGATAACTCTTTAAATGATGCTGCAGAGCTACTCAGGTTAGCACGGAGCTTACTTGAGAGGCCGCATGACTGCCAAAGGCTGCTGTGAAGTAGTTTGCATGAGGGCAAGGCTTATGGCTTAGCCATGGAGCTGCTTGGAGAGTTACACAGCTGTTGGAGTGGTCTCCAAAATTGGACTGCACTGTGCCATGTCCCTGAATTGCCACGGGCATCTCCATGATGTGCTGTGCTGCGTGGGCCTCAGCACCACTGTTATGTACAGCGTGAAAGAAGGAAGAATGAGAGGTGGCAAAAGCAGAGGAGGTTGTAACCGCAAACCTTCTGGGTGGCATGGGATGGGACTTCACTGCCTGAGCTGCTGCTCTATGCCACAGCCATGGCAGAGGTGGAAATCTTTTTATGCTTGCCCAGTCACTGAAAGGAGGCAGGAGAAGGGAGACACTGCTGCACCATGAATCATTACCTTTGTCTTTGTCTCCTGTGCAATCATGATCTTGGTCTTGTAACTTTCCATTTCATTGTTATCCTTGCTGATGTCTGCTTTCTTTGTGGTTCTTTGGAAAAACTAACTAGGCTGGATGCCTACTTTGTGCTTAGTCTGAAGCAGGAGAAGCTGATGCTTTGCTTTACTTTTATGCTTTAATTACCAGACACAGCAAGTACTACATCTGAATTTTTAGTGGCTTGTGAAGAAGAGTGGCATACTACAGACGGGTTGTGCAAATAGAATCATAGAATCATAGAATATCCTGAGTTGGAAGGGACCCTTAAGGATCATCAAGTCCAACTCTCGACACCGCACAGGTCTACCCAAAAGTTCAGACCATGTGCCTAAGTTCACAGTCCAATCTCTTCTTAAATTCAGACAGGCTCGGTGCAGTGACCACTTCCCTGGGGAGCCTGTTCCAGTGTGCAACCACCCTCTCTGTGAAGAACCCCCTCCTGACGTCCAGCCTAAATTTCCCCTGCCTCAGCTTAACCCCGTTCCCGCGGGTCCTGTCACTAGTGTTAATGGAGAAAAGGTCTCCTGCCTCTTGACACCCCCTTACGAGGAAGTTGTAGGCTGTGTGAACCTTAGCTCGCTGACAGCCATGAGTATTGCTGTCACAGTAACTGCATGTCCTGCATTGTTCATGTTTTATAAGGAAGCAAAATCAGTATTCTGTATGGAAAACAATTAGTAATTCATTATGGTCTGGTATTACAATGTTTTTGGTTTGTTCTGCTTTCAATACCTTTATTCATTTGCCTTCATCTTCCTTTAGATAATTCTATAAAGCGTTATTGTTGTATGGGTTCCTGGCAGCATTTAGCTTCTTATTATTTTTAATAAGTAGTGCTTGTAAGAAATTTGCTCCTGATTATATACCGGTACAAAGTTTTAGCTGTTCTGTGACCGATTAATAGGCATGAAATATTTTCTATGAGTGTTAGTTGACAGAAAATTCAGTCACCTCTGGAAACTCAGGTACAGATATTTTCTATTTAAAAAGAACAGACTTGAAATTAGGTGAAATTTGGTATTCTTTTGTAAGTTACATGTTAAAGCACTGAAAGTTCATAGAATCACAGAATGGCTTGTGTTGAAAGAAACCTTAAAGCCCACCCAGTTCCAATCTCCCTGGCATGGGCAGGGACACTTCCCACCAGAGCAGGCTGCCCACAGCCCCATCTAACCTGGCCTTGAACACCTTCAGGGATGGGGCATCCACAGCTTCTCTGGGCAACCTGTGCCAGTGCCTCACTGCCCTCACAGTAAAAAATCTCTTCCTTATATCTAATTTAAACCTACACTCTTTTAGTTTAAAATGATTACCCCTTGTCCTATCACTACACTCCCTGGCAAAGAATCCCTCCCTAGCTTTCCTGTAGGCCCCCTTTAGGTACTGGAAGGTCACTGTACGGTCTCTCCTGGGAGCCTTCTCTAGGCTGAACAACCCCAGCTCCCTCAGCCTATCCTCACAGGAGAGGTGCTCCAGCCTCTGCTTATCCTCATGGCCCTCTTTTGGACTCATTCTAATACTTCCACGTATTGGAACAAGTTAAGTTGTGTGGTTTATAATACAGAAAATCCTGATAAATATTTTAAGGAAGGCTGTTGTTATCAATGATTAATTGGTTATGCTACCTAATAAATCAATGTGAGCCAAATTCCATTTGATGAAAACTTGTAGCAGAACTGCTGAGGGCAGAATATTTAGATTCTTTTTTAGCAAGGTGAAGTAATTCCATTAAGCAGTCATTACCACTAAACTGACTGAAATGCCCTGTTGCAAGTAATGCTTTTTCATACCGTTAGGATTGGACTTCAACCTGCACCCCTTCTACCCCTTCTGGTTTGTGTTGCAAAGATCATCACCGTGGGTCCGATCTCAGCTAGCATGAAATTGTGACAGATGGCCTGTTCGGAGTACTTCAGGATAAACGGATTCCAGTTATTTAAGTTATAAATAATGACCGGCCTACTGGCCTAATGTTGCGGCTACTGGTAACAGCTTAAATAACTGTTCCGTTACATAAACAAAGTATATGTTAGCCGAGCAGTTAAAAATTATGGGAACTATTCTTTGAATAATGTTACTGTGATAATTTTCAACTGCAATCCCAGAAAACAAATAAAAAGGCAGACCTTAGACTGAATGCCTAAGTTCAAAACTAGAACTCAAAAAGCTGAAATAATATTTTAATTGGGTTCTAAATAGACTGTAATAAGTATTGGAAACAATTAGTCTTGTTACACTGGCTGTTGTCAAAAAGAAAATCAGAAAATGCTTGGATAAGTTAAGTATTAATGAAAGAATAGTTGAAATATTGTGTAGCCCTTTTAGTTTTGATGTTTGTAGTTAACTTAGTGATATGAATAGAAACATTTTACTGAACAGATAGATAAATCCAGAGAGGGACCAGAAGGCTGGATAAACATCAGCATGGTTCTCTAAATTAGAATTACTGGGATTCTTAAGGGTGTCCTCATATATTTTCAAATTAAGCCTGAACTTTATTTATTATAGGACTTTATAAAACAAAACAAAACAAAAAACTGTCCTAATGCATAGGATAGAAATATAATTTTAAAGTGTTTTCCTACTATTAAACTTTTGATGAGCACTTATTTAATGGTAATGTTTTTGCACTGTGTTGTTTGGGGAATAAGAGCACTTATTTAATGGTAATGTTTTTGCACTGTGTTGTTTGGGGAATAAATAATGCACAAAGAGTCAAAAACAAAGATGAAATTTTAAATGAAACACCTCTTTAAGTGCTTTAATTATATAAAATAAAAAAAAACAACAAACAAAACAAACAAACAAAAAAACCACAATAGTATGTAGCCACATTTTCTCTCCTTAAAGAGTTGGCAGAGTGCAGGGAATATGCTGGGTGTAATGGGCTTAATTATTATTCTCAAGTTTTTATTTAAAAATGTTTTGTTTCATCTTGTTTCTGAATAGAGAGTGAACCTATAGGAGCAGCTTAGAATTTTACAGAAGTGTTTCTCCTGGCTTAGCTGGGGTGCGGTGATTGCATTTCTGTCATTCTGGCATCACTCAGCCTGAAAGAGGTTTTGAAAATTATTTCAAATTATTTAAGAATAATATTAGACCTGGCATAAAGTAGCAGTGGCCTTCTGATATAGCCTGTCTTGCACTAGTTGTTACAGAGTCCATTATAAGAGCAAGAGTAAACAGCAGGATAGGCCTTCAATTCCAGCACTAGTGGCCTTCATCTAGTATAGGTGCTATATGGCAGACCTGTCACAGGTACAGTAACCAAACTGCTCACACGCATGAGATTTCCATACTTAGGACTTTAAAAGACATATATATGGGTATGGGTATATATGGTATACACACGTATGCCCCAAATAATGTATTTGATAGAACTTCCATTAAAAGAACTTCTCTGACAAAGGGGAGATGCCACCTGTGGTATGACACACTTCAGCATGTGTACTTCTGGCACTTCAGTGAAATGTGATTTTCTTAAAAACCAATTTAAGTTCAGTATCAATTATCCATCCTTTGAAATGGGTGTTTAGTGGTTAATGTCTGCCTTTCAGATATCTAACCTTTATTAATTAAGTAAAATAAATTGTCTGTCTTTATATTTTGCTTCAAAAATGAGCTCTGCCTACTTCAAGGTGTGTTGTTTTCTTATGTCTTAAATATACACTTCTTTTTTTTCATCCACGAACCACATAAGAATGAGGAATAGCTTTGCAAGATAGACTTTTTCTTTTACATATGCAGAACAAAGTTCATTAAAGACCTAGCTTAGCTTCTTTTGCCATGTGTGTTTGGATGACTGCACGCATAACTTTGTTATGATTTAGTTATTGCTCTACCATCCCATGGATTTTTCTGCTCTTCCTGTGGCTTCCCTGAAGAACGTCCATCTGCTAAGTGTGCAGTGTGGTTTTTAACGCACATTCGGTTAAAGCGGCTTGGCAATCATGCATGGTTAAATATATGCAATCTCACAAACCAAAACCACGTAATTTGTGCTTGTTCTCAAAACAAGAACAAACAAACGTGTTTTTTTCAAGACTGTTCTTTCTGCTTGGGAGTCTGATGTGTCTGGAATTTACATGCAGGGATCCTGAGGAAGGATTAGGTAGCCTTTTGTCACTCACCTGCAGGCAGAAACATGCAAGGAGCACATACTGTTGCTTTGCTTCTGAAATCTCTGAAGACACTGGAGGCATCTAACCTTTGATGAATGAAATGTTTCCAAGAAAATTAGTTGTGAGCAAGAACCTTTTAGAAAACAAAGTTGTATTTGATTGTGGTACAGAGGTTGCTAATAAATAGTTTCTAACAACTTTGCAACTTTAACAATTTAGGAAAATACAGACTTGGCAGCATCTACATATGTCAAGATTTTATACATATCCATAACATACAGGTGTCTTCTTCTAATTTGTCAACACTTTCTTGCAGACTTCACAAATGCAAAGAGGCAGAATTACAATACTAAAAACTTACTACAGGGAAAAAAACTGTTACAGTTTCTCTAAAGAGCCTTGAGTGATTTAAAATTGCTTTCTGCTTCACACAAGAGATGTTTTTCATTCTGCAAAAAAGAATGTGTGGACTATAAAGACAAACATTCCTACATTTTTATGTCTTTAGAAACCCAAAAGACTATTTTCTTTGAAAGCTTTTAAAGATTTCTTGTCACTTGTTGAATGTAGTGGTTATATAGTGGTTAGTCAGAGCAATGTTACCTGCAATAATTTTGCACCAGTCATATGAAATTGGTTTTATTGTCAGCAATTAAACTGTTTTGAGTAATGAATGAAATTTGGGTCCTTAATTATGACAGATACAGATTCTTGGAGGGCTAAGGGTAACTCAAAATATATTTTAGCATTATGTAAGAAAAATAATAAAGCATTGGCTTGCTATTAATTGGAAATAATGATATTGTTAATTATGATATAGAGGAATCAGAGTACTAACTTTTATAGTCTGAAAATTTATTGGATAACATTTACTAATATGAGAAGATTCACTGAATCTTCTATGCTAGTTGATTCATTGAATGCTGGCTTAAATCAACAATTAATTTAAGTTAGTTCTAGAAAACTTGGTAATAAATCTTTGAATACAGGGTGTACTCTAAGGCTATGTGCTAATCTGTGGTTATATTTTTAAAGAAATGCTGAAGTGATGCGTCCTGGAAGTAACTAAGTTACACGACAGCTTTGTTTTATCTTTACAGCTAGGGAAATGTATTTGCTTGGGTGTGATTGGGTCCGTACTCTTCATGTCATGCCCTTCTGGAATCCATCATCAACAAATGTGAGACCATGTTTGAATTCAGATTCTTGTGTCCACTTAATGCAGAGGACTTAGATTGTGTGCGTGCAGTAACTGTACAAGAAAACTGTTAGCAGTAGACTCTTCATCGGCTTCTAGTGTCACAAGTTATTTCTGGGCTCTGGGCATGTGCTTGTTTTTTCTTGGTCTCTGAATTTTTTTTAATGTGGCTACCATGTTAGGTGGGTATTTTAGCAAGTATTAGCTAGGAAGATAATTTTTTTATTAGGTTGATGGCCTTTGAGGCTACTAATAGCCTTTAAAACATTGTAAGTTATGTAGATAAAATGATGGTTTCAATATAATTTTTAAATTATTATTATTAATTATTTTTTTTTACAAAACTACTGCTCAGTTTGGAGGGGCAGGTGGTACTTAGTACTTACTGTGAAATAAACAGTTGTGTTTGTCTTTTCTCTCCCCCCCCCCCCCCCAGCATGCTAAATTGTACTGGATTTTTATAGCCATTAACATGATCACATATCTAGAAATGCAGAGGTGATTTTCAAACTTGGGATTGAGCTTCTTATTTGTAAAAACACAGAGTTGGAGTCATTATGCTCTTACGCCATGGTAACATGGAATTGTTCTTGAAATACACAGCAGTATTGACTAGCTAGTTAAGTAAAGCCTATGGCTCCCTTGCGACACGCAAACAGCACAAGCTACTGGAGCTTTCCAGTGCTTCCAGCCCATGAATTTATGTTTATATTCAAATTGGAATAATTGATTGGAAGTCACAGCTTGATAAGACTAAAACAAGAGATACACAAAGAACAACAGGGACTATATTTCTCTTACCAGAGCTCAGCAGTTGAAGGCTATTTGCATTTAAATATTCCTGCAGCTCTGCTCCTGGAGTATTTTGTTGATCTGTCAAGTCATGTAGTGTGTTTAGGTGCTGGACAAATACCATCACTTTGATTGCTCTTGGGAGTCTTCGAACACAGAGAGCAAAACTATTAGCTTAGATAAAGAACAGTATGTTTTGTGTTTAATTTCCTGCTGATTTATGGTAGTTACTAGATCCTGGTAAGTACTGCAAAAAGCATAACCTTTAATAATATGTCATTTTAATTCAGCCTTTATTGAGGCCTTTGTTACCTGAATCTAATTACTTTCCTGAATTAATTCTACTGATTCTTTTCTCTTGTCAGATTAATGAACTTTTTCTTTTTGAGATGTTATGCTTTTATTTTGTGTAACTGGCTACTTCTTAATACATCATCCTTAACTAAACCCCAATTTATTTGGTGTTAACTTTGTGCAAGAACTTGAATCTCTAATTTTCTATTTCCCTTTGCTTGCCTAAATTCTAGGTAAAAATTGTTTCCCTGCAAAAAATATGAGTGAAGTAATTTATAGGAACAGAATTAAGATTTTCCCTAGCAATTTATTTGAGGTGGTAATCCTTCTGTTGTATGTGCAAATGCAAAGTCCTTCTTTCAGTTATGATCTGTATAGTCATAGACATCATTGTGACTCATCCAGGCAAAAAGAAACAAGATTTGCAACTGTTCTGAGTAGTTCTGTGTCCCTAGAGGAACAGAATAGGACTGTGCCTATAATCAGAAGGCTCCCAATCTTCACGAGTACAGGCAGCGTGAAAGGGGCTGGATGCTCCCCTACTGAGGGATGATGTTAGTGTTGCTCTTAGGAATGGTTTCCTTACAGGTCCTTGGAGGGCTGTTGCCACAGGCACACACTGCTGCCAGGCATCCAGTCTTCACTGGAGCTCTAAACTAACATCTGCTCTTAATAGGTCATAAACCTTTGAGAGCCTAGACTTCTTGCCAGTTGACGTTGGAGAGGAGTTGTTAAAATGCTGTAGACTTGTCTCAACTGTGTAGAAACTCATAATGACTTCAGGTAGTTACCTTTGTCATACTGAACTACAGCTGTTGCCTAGGGTTTATGCTTCATTGTCAATTTTAAGTACCATGAGTATCCAGCTGTGCAGAGAGTCATTTTGTAGAATATTCCCCAGATTATGTTATTTTTCTACTTCATCTGTGATCAAACCCAAACTGTGTAGTATAAAACACTGCAGGTGTGATATGTGGAATTATATTCTTGGGTTGAACTGGCTCATATCTACCCCAAGTATGAGGAGTACATGGCTCAAGAGATGGTGGATTTTTGCACTAATTCTCTACACTAACCCATCTCTGAAAGAATTCACTGTACACTGAAACATGCAGCAATATAGGTTCATTTCTGCTAAAAGTTTACTTGAAATTTGGTAGACAAATAAGGTTTAGAAACAAAGAAAGTAGGTTGACACATAAAGCTCTATTAAAATACAAGCCTTAAATAACAGTAAGATTCATAAGTAGTAAAGGAATATTAGAAAGGTTCTTCACTGAAGACCCAAACCTTAATAAGTCTTAATAAGTGATTGAGAGTGTGATGGTTCCAAAGGAAGCTTCAGCTAACTATTCATGTCAGGAGCTGCTCATCAGTAAGTGCAACAGATTTTCAAGCTGGCCTTAGGCTTCTAGGAACTTGTGAACCATGTTTTATTCCTTGGGTGTCTTTTTAGCTGCATATGTTAAATATACTAGGTTGACTTAAATATACTAGATTGATACCATGGAGGTGTTCACGACTGGGTTGGATGGGGCCCTGGGCAACCTGGTCTAGTGGGTGGCATCCCTGCCTATGGCAGGAGGGGTTAGAACTGGATGACCTTGAAGGTCCCTTCCAACCATTCTTTGATTCCGTGACTTCAGAGAGACTTTTTTTCAGTACTGGAAAGACTGGATATTTCTTTGGGAGAAAGGTCAGGAAGTATTCTGTCTTAACAGTGATCTGGAGACAAATATCTTTTAACTAAAGATTGAAAAATTATTCTTTTAAAATCAAAATGAAGACTTTCTTAAGAGTTATGTTGTTTTTTTTTTTTTTTTTTTTTTTGTGCAACTTAACGTTCTTTCTTTGGGGTTGAAGCTAAGCAGTAAAGGGCTCCCAGGCAGTGGGCTGCACCAGCTGAACATGTAGTCTTCTTGTTCATGGTGTGCATTTAGAGAACAAGGGGAGTTTCTTTTCCTGATATCTCTTCAGGTATAGCAAGCTGAAAGAAGTTGTACATACATTCTTATGGGCTGTAATCTTTCTATTGTATTCTTCTGAAGCATACTTGAAAAAAATTATACATTTATTTCAAATATGTGTTTCCAGGCACCTGCACAAAAAGAAAAAAAAGAGATACTACTCATGGTAGAATGCAGTTCAGCAGTCTTTACAAATGAGGTAAATGAAATCTGTCTGTAAGTCCTGTGTGTAGTGAAAACTTCTGTTAAGGAGTTACTGATTGATATTACCAAAATGGAGAACCACTTCCCCAAAGCTGTTTTTCTGTGAAGGTTCAAGTGGCATGGAAGTTTGGCTCAACATCCAAACTTCACTTGCCAATTATAAATTAAGTTCTACCTCTTTGCCTAGCCTCAAGTGCAGTCTTCAACAGAGCAGCAGCAGCTCATCCCTTTTCATCCAGGTTCAACTGACCAGTGTCATACCTCATACGGTAAATCCCCCCTCTGCCTATAAACTCCACTTACGTGACAATATGCAAGGAAACACCATGACAGGTTCCAGAGCAGCAGAAACAAAAGGTTTGTCTCATTTTGAAAAATCTAAACAATACTGAAATACTTTCTATTTGAAATTTTGAATGAAAACCAGGAAATTCCAGAGATATCTGAATACTTCTGCAGACATTTTATTTTCTCAGAAGACTTCATGTGCTCCAGTTTAAAAAAGGAAAACAAACAAAGAGACCAGCAGGAGCAGAAATCAGATTCCACTGTTATTTCATCCCTGCTTAGTTGGTAAATAGTATTTCAACATAAATGTTGTAGAAATTAGCTGGGATATGAAGTATAAGCTTGAGGAGAAAAAAAAAAAGTCTCATATTTACTGCTTACTTTTCTAAGTTGCATAGCAGGATGTGCAGATGCTTACTGTTATGTTGCTTGTTCTAATTCTCTGGATTTCCTTTTAAGTACTTTATGATATGTTGGATATACAATGAAAGTAATTTAAAGCATGGATTTGTTTTTTGTATCTGTATGTAAGTTATGTCCACAACTTTTCACTGGTACTTGTTTTACTCTTACAAACAACCATTTTGATATGCTAGTTGCCCTCATGAAATCAAGGAAAATATACAGCCTCTTAGGGTTTGCAAGACAGTGAATTCAGTGGAAATGGTAACTGCTGCTAAGTTAGTGGCAATGAGTTTAGTCAGCACTTCATTTAGACTTCTTGTGAAGCCTTTGCAGGATTGTACTTATGCCCTGAAATACTTTATAATACAAAAATGGATTTGATTCAACAGGTCATCAAGAGCCTATGTGGCAGCCTTCATGTAACTAATATTACTGGCCTATCATTACACTTCCTGTTAAGATTTCACCTGTAGAGTCACTTATAATAATTTCAAGTGTGAAAAAGCTAAGGCTAGTTCCCACTTGCTCCTTCCTGTCAGTTTCACGAGGTTGTTTGGAGAAGTGCATTTAATGCTTTGAAAATTAAATATTAATGGTAAGTGTAGAAGTGAATTGAATAGAACTGTAACTATTCAAGAAGGGGCTATAGTTTATCAGAATCATAACCTGGAAAGATTAAAGCCTGCTGCAAACAGAAACATGTCCTTGTGTACTGCATGGAGTATTGTAGGAAAAAATAAACTTAATTTCCAAGTGCATAATGCTAATCGCTTTAAATAGGTGCTACTTTGCCCTGTAAGGTCTTTAGCATTATTTTATATATGTTGCAGATCTATTCAGTCTAACGTTGAAGTAGTAGTCAGTCAACCTGGTAGGTTCATCTTTTTGTTTACCGTATTTCATAATGTTACAGAAAAACACACTATGAATTCAAAATGTTATAAACAACCAGATTATAAATTGCTTTAGATGTTGCAGAGGAAAGTACATTGCTCCAAGTTACATTTTGTAATTAATTAGCAAAATTTGGTGGTGGAGACCTGCATTATGTATTACAGGTGTGAAAAGTAGATTGTTACGTATGAAAATTTTGTACACTTAAAAAACAAACAAACAACCCCCCCCCCCGACTTAGTCCTCTATTTCCAGAATGTTAGTGTTACTTAAATTTTCTGTTACTATCACGAACTAAAAACTTCACATGCAACTTACAGTTGGCATGCAGGACTTTTGCTACTTTTTACTTTTTGCTATTTTCAGTACATCCACTGTATTTAGTTTCAACAGAAGCCAGGTATTCTGGTGGATGCAGGCATGAGTATGTACATGTATGTTTTCCCACTGTTAGTTTTTTAATACCTTCCACTGCTTTAGTGCTGTTTCCTAGTGGTTTCTGAGAATGTGGCGTATTGTATCCAAATGTTATATAGTTTTAGGAGAGATACTAGTCTCACAATTATTTTTGTAATAGAATTCCTTTAAAATAACACTTTAATAGAAAAGTGTCAGCTTAAGAAAGATTTAAAGGGAGAAGGCACTGAATTTTCTGACCCTAAAATAGTATTAATGCATGTAACGTGGTGAAAGTGTGTAGCTCTCTCCTAACCTGCATGGCATAACCCATCAGAGTACATTAAATAAACATGTTCTAAAAATACACTTATAAGCTTGTTTGGATACAACTTAAAAAGCTGTTTTTAAAGGCATGCATCCAGAGACATGCAAGCAATAAATTCAAAGTGTCAATGTTTCAGGGACTCTAAATTATTTTCAGAATTTCAGAAATTGAGAAGGGATAAGTGGAAGGAGAAAATGTTGGGCTGGTGCCAAGCGATAGCTCGTAACCCTCACAGACTTCCAAACAGCACAAGAACACCCGAGGTCTCAGGTGATGCTTCACATAACTCTACTTTGGTGAGTGAAAAGTTGCATTTTATGATGGTGGCATGCACAGATGAACTTCAGAGATGTTAAATTACTTTTTAAAAATTTAGTATTTTCATTTTATTGCATTGCCTCAGTGTTTGAAACCTTTTGACATAGCTATTTATTCTCTCCATGTGCTATTTCTTCATATTTTATGTTATGCATGGTCCATTCTGACTTGCATGCTCTGTCAATAAATCAGTATTAATATTTTGTGAATGGTACAGTGTTTAAGTAGGAAATGTCCTGATTTTGATTACTTATATTCTTTGTGATCTTAATCGATGCAATAGCATTTGGTCCCCAATGAATACAGCTGGACATTATCTTCAGGTACCTTGCTTGCTCTTTTCTTTGCCTCTTACAGGAACAAGGTATAATACATCTGCACTTGTGTTAGAGCAAGAAATTTGTAATTGGTTTTTATATATTTCATGTGATCCTGAAATAGGTGGTTGAGTTTCTGCATGCAAATCTATTGATAGAAGATGTTCAGACCATATAACTTTGACAAATTACACATTGGAGTTGTCATTAATTGTACCAAGTTGAATAAAGTGACTCATTGATAATAATTTTAATCCTGCAGTTTTTACTCTCTCAAATAAATCCATTTACATCAATAGACCTTTCTAGGTGAGTAAGAATGGATATTATTTTGTAAAGGCATCAGAGTGACCCGTATGTAGGAGCAAAAATTGCATGTGTATTTGTTTTTCTCCAACTGTATTGAAATGTTCAGTCTCTACCAGAACTGATTATTTGAAATATATTCAATTAAATATGCCTCATCCAATTTAATTAAGTTTAAAATAGGAACAACATTTTTCTGTCCTAAGAAGCACAAGGTATCAGGAGGTCCTGCCTTCCAGTTGCTGAAAAATGGACAAGATGACATCTAAATGGAAAAATGAATTATTATTTGTAACTGCTGATGAATGTGGTATTCTGAAGAGATCTATACATGAGGAGGCATTGGTCTGTTTGAAATTTGTAGACGATCTCATTAAAAAAAGACTGTACAAAATTTTCTAGTTCAATGGTAGATTATACAGAATGTAAGTTTCTGCTAAGGAAAAGAAAAAAAGCCAGCAGTAAAAATTGCAGATTTTAGAGTTCAGTTAATATCCTAGATTATTGTTATAGCTCATTTTTGTCTGGAATTATTTACTTTAAGAAAAACAAAAAGTGATTAAAAAACAAGGAGTCAGGAAACAAGAAATTTCAAGTTTATTATTCCCCTATTTATATATTTTACTTTTTTCCCCTAAACTTTAATTACTATTAATGTTTACATAGTACTAGTAATAGGAGACAGCTATCAAGGAGATTAGATATATGAAAATTTGCATAGTTTGATTTCTGCTTGACTGCTAGTCATTTAATTCAGTTTGTTATTTCAGAGGTAAGCATTCAAACCATTCAGGTGGGATTTAGAAATGATGAATTGGGAATACAGTTCATAACAGTTGAATCAGTAGAGTTAGGAAGTTTTAACCTTATTAACATTAAAATTCAAAAACAAGTGTGTTGAAACTCTAGGTTGCTGCTTAGTTCATGAAGTGCCAAAGAAAGCCAGGGATACAAACAACTGGGGAAGATATTATGTGACCTGTAATGTGATGATTCATTATAGAATAATAATCTCCACAAAAGGAAATAAAGCAGTAATATCTCTCGAGGCCTGTCAAGCTTTCCTCTTCATTTTCTTCACTTTCTGCTTTCTCAACCATTATTATTTCTGTACCACATTTTGTGAAATAACTGACTTCCAGCATTAGCTTTTGCTGGCAGTGTCTTTCCCACTTGTGGACAGTAGGCTGAAAATCTGTTTTCATTATGAACATTTTAAAACTAAAATCTTGTTTCAAATCAGTTTCAGTTTTGCTTAGTCTTAGCTTTGCTTTTAAGTCTGAAGTATTTTGCTTAGCTTAGTACTGGAAAAGAAAATGTAGTGAAAAGGCAGAAAACATAAATTACTTGTAACTTCATCTGTCCTATACTAGCCCCTTCTTTCTGAGTTAATATTCACTTTTCAGTGCACTGCAGCTCCTCAGTGAACTTGCTTCCTGTAAGGGGGAGAGTTATTTGGTCTGTGGAGAGCACATTTATGGTAAGAAGAAACAGCTCCTTGCTTCCTTTGGCTATAGGTGCCAAGTCTGCTTTTGCTGGGAAGCAAACTGGGATGTACATCACATCTTTTTTTTTCTTTTTTTTTTTTTTTCCTCACTTCTGCTGTTTTCCTTTTGTGTACATTTCTGATTAATGAGAATGTCTTCTGTATGGCACATCTAAAAATGTGTATTTTCTTCCCACCAGAATATCACAGCAGCTTTTTTGGAAGCAGAATAAAAGGCTTCTGGTCTAACTTTCCAGTTCAGCACCTTTTTCAGGGAATCACTATGGAGTAGGAATATCTTGTTTAGGACTGTTGTATCTTTGCCAAAATGCATTCCTTTAACCTCACTTCCATTGTTACGTGGCTAAAGGTTGTCTTGGGAACAGAACCTTTGCGATTCTTGCATTTTTATGCAGTTTATCAAATCTTGTAAATCTGTTAATCTCTCTGCTGTCCTGCTGCTCTGAGGATTGTTTACTTTCTTGAATCCTGTAGGAGACTGAGTGTAGTTTCACAAATGTGAAAGTGCTAGAGATTGCATGTATCCTATTGTTGATAGCAATAGTAATTACTTGCCAAGTTAAGCAGAAATGTACCCATGTGTGCATAGCTCTGAAAGCATGATTCTGAAGTACAAGTTTTAGTAGCAATTTCATAGCAAAACTGGATATAACTTCCCAGTTAGTTAATACATTCGTTGTTTGGGGGGGGGGGTGACGACACAAAAAAAAAAAATTAAAAATTTTGCATTTTGCATTTGAAATACAGAAGTTGTCTTTAACGCCTCTTCTCAGAACTTCAGCTAAGGTTTTTGAAAGGAAACTTTTATTTCCCTTTAAAACTAAAACTCCAAGTGGTTATTTCACAATGGCACTGTCCCAAAGGGGAATGATCTGAAAATTGAAAATGTGTTTTATTAATGTATATGAAAAGAAATATTCCATAGTGAAAGAAAGGAGCCTTATGGAGTAGGAAGCAGATTATGATCACTGACAGATTGCTCACTAAAAATGGCTATTTTTTTCATTAAGCAAGTAACTGGATTGCTGAAAGGCAGTGCAGAAGGGGAAAAAATGTAAAAAAAATCCATTAAATCATTGAACTAAGTAGTTTAATAAAATCAGCTATAGTGTGTCACTTTATCTGATGTTAAAATGTTCTAGCTTCATTCAAATTAAATTCTGAAATATTTCAGCAAAACTCAAATATTATTGGAAACATTTTTCCATTATTATTTGCAACCTAAGCATAATATTGTCCGCAAACTACTGAAAAGTTGGTCCAAAACTTTGCTTCTCTAATAGAATAGAAATCAGCATTTTTCAAACTAAGTTTACTACTAGTTTGAGCTTGTTTTTCTTTGTCTGTGTCATTTCTAAATTTTAAAGTTTCATCCTTCCTTATGCTCATCATAATATTTATTATTATAGAGCTGTAATGTAACTTTTCAGCTTTACTTTCTCCTTTGATTATTAATAGTTTCCATGTTCCCATGGGTATCTTAAAAACTCTTGTGTGTTCTTGCTTAAGTTTGAACATGAGTGGTTGGTTGTACACATTATTCTAAATCAAGTTTTCCATTCCTAACCATTGTGATACTAATTATTCCCTATATAACAGTAACATACTTGTCGTACAGTGTAGGTTTAGAATCACTTTATCAATTTATGTATCTAAATATTAATTAAGTTTTGAGACAAAACATATACTATATTAAATCTTAATCAATACAGTAAGACTCTATCAATTTCAGTTGTTATTGCTCCTCTATTCTTTTCCATTCACTAGTTTTTATATTTATTTAGCAAAAAGAACTTTTCCTATTTGGCTTTGTTTTAAAAGTTTTTCTTTTTTTTTTTTTTCTTTTGTTGAGTTGTTTTTTTCTTCCCCTGGTAATTATTACTTTATTCAGTACCATCCAGTACTGGATTGCTTTTCAATTTCATGTATTTCATGTACCATATTTATCTCTTTTGAAATATATGTTCATCCAGAAAAATCTAGTTTTTCAGATTATTCCCTACAGTTCTTTCCTTTTCATAAATGCAAATTCATATCTTTCTCGTCTTTCTCTTTGACTTCTGCTAGAGTTGAGAAAAGACTAATAATGTTTTCATCCTTAATTGAAAATAATCCAGATCTTCAAAGCTCATAATTCTGTGCAATAATATTTGCAGCTTTTTGTCTTCTGAAAGGGCAGCAGATATAATTGAAAACATACAATTTTAAATTCTTTCTTCATGAGTCACTTGTCTCCATGATGACATTATCTATTTATACTGTGATTCTGTAAGCATATGTATGTATGGTTAGTTCAGATGATTTTTATGGTGATAGATAAATATTCAGACATATTTATTAACATTGATTAAGCACTTTGACAAGAAGCAGTCCCAAGTCTTTACGTATCTTTGCCCAATACCTAGTGTGTCTTGGGGTCCTAATTCAGAACTTGGGCATTATCACCATGTATGTTCTTAATAGTTATGTACATCCTGTTCTGCACTGGGTATGGGCTGGTCCTTAATTCAGTTCGTTGTTAAACACATGAGACTAGTGGGACATGGACACATACCTAATGCTGAACTGCGGTCATTAATACACACTACTTTTCCCTACTGTATTCCCTGCTAGAATTATGGGTGAATATATGTGGATGGCTAGTTACATGAGTAAGTAGGTAATTTATGGTATTATATGCAAATAATATTTGGAACTCAGGGCAAATGATCAGGAATATAGTTTAAGGATTTTTTTTTAATATGTGATCAGATGCTACCATCTGCTTCTCCAAGAGAAAGTAAACTATGCCTTTGAATTATCAGTTTGAAATAGGCACACAGGTCCCAAGTTGCCAAATTTGATCTACTGATCTTGACTGAGCAGGGTTAATATAAAGTTAGTGATTGTTCTAAAATACAATTAAAGAAACAATGGAATGTGGTTTTCATCCAGTGATGATAAACGGGGATGCTGATTTTTGGTAAAACTTTATGTAAGCTCTGAATAACAGTAAGAATAGTTTATCTATTTAATTTCAGAACAATAAAGGTCTCTTGATCCGAGCTTGAACTGTCTGACTGCCTGATTTCTGATGGTAGTGTAATTACTTGCTGAAAATCCGGTGAAATAGGGTCCCTTAAAGTTTCTCTTAACAGTGCAAGCCTGTTATTTTTCATCTGAAAGGGTTGAGGGGATGTTTAAGATCAGCATTTTAAATTACTATTAGAAAATTGTGTAGTTTAATACCCTAAAACTAGATGTAAGTGATGAAAATAATTACCTGAGGAGATGGGGTTGGTTTCATCTGAATTACTTTCTTATTTGCATAACTATTAAATACACTTGCATTAATTAGGCTGAACAGCTGACGTGTAATTCCACAAATACTATACCTACAATATTCTTTATAGACACTGCTTTTTGAAATCTACTATTACCTTTTATATAGTAGCCAAACAGTGTGTATATGCAGATCAGACTATGAAGGAAATAGATTTTGCAGAGAAATGTGATTTCAAAAGAGGCGGTATTATTTGTGCAGTATAATAAATTATATGCAGTTTAAACCTTCGCTTAAGCTTCCAGAAAAACAAAACCACTGCTGGGTGCAGTATATAGCACATTTAATTACGCATTGAAAAAAAAAAAGGAACTGTTAAAAATGCAATTTTTTGTGGCTCAGATGTATTGCTGCTGGCTTCTGTATTAGGTAAGCTAATGGAACCAGCTACGAGGTCTGAATAAATTATTTGGGGATGTGGAGAATCCTGAATATCTCCTGTTATCTGGTGCTATAGATTTGTATCTCAGCTGGGCTTATCCCTTCTATTCTTCTGGTGCTGAGAAGCTATATTTTAAGTGATCAGACAGTTTGCTTTACTTCTCAGAGGTATTATTAAACTTACGCAGCTTTGCAGTTAAAGTCAGCATTTGTTCTGGTATTCTTAGGCTAAAATTCATATTGCCATTTTTCTTTGTACTTTTTGATTCACCCCACCTTTTATTTTATTTCTTCATATGGTCTAACACCTTTTAAAAAGAATTTTAGCTTCTTTTTAGAAAAAAATTAGAAAAGTTACCTCCACAACTTTTGGGCCTAACTGCCTAAAAAGTATGTGGACCTTCTGATGGGGAAATTTAGGGCAAGTGAACTACAAGAGCGGAACCGTATGGCTCAGTGACACAAAATCTACATTTTTTACTAACTGGGGTGCAGATAGCAATTTCTGTTCTGAGGTTCCTCTCTAACACGCACATGGTCTGAGCAGAAGAGTCACCAATGAAGGCCTTCAGCTCTGCTGGGACTGGTGCCATGGGCTTGCAGGAGCAAGGCATTTCTCCAGCTGGCACCATGTCCCAGTCTCGTGTTGTTGCCAGGCTTTTACAGGTAGATGTTCCTCATTGGGCTCTGCATCACCTTTCTGCACAGTGCAGCGTGCTCCCCCGTGAGAGTATTGTGTTAATTATTTATTGCTTTCTTATTTAGATGGGTGCTATAAACTCTAAGTTGCCTCAGGAGTCATGCTACCCCAGGCCAGTCTCTTAGATTTTCTTGTATATAAAGACACTGGGTTACCACAGCTTTCTGGCACTCATGACAAATGTGTTATGAGGATGTAAAGCTAAGCATTCATTTGTCCTTTTCTGTGCTTACGTAAACCAGTACAGCAGGGCAGATGTAGACCAGATCTTTTGGGTAAGTCTTCCCCATAACAATTCTCCAGTCTTGGTTTCTTCCTCAGTACACGCCAGAGTTGATTAATAGTTTCATAGCAGGACAGAAGTAAGTAGTCAGATTTTTACTTTTCTGACCAGTGATTTCAGTTAGACTTCTTCTGTAACAGGCTTAAAATGACAAGTTTTACTTCCAAAATGTTTATTTCACTTGCGAGAAAGATGACATGCTTGCCCACCAAAAATGGTGACTAGGCAGAAAAATACAATTGCATTTATAGAAGTGAAAACACCTTAAATACTGGATTAAAAATGAAAGCTTTCCTGAGCGCTGGCTTCAATATCATAACACGCTATTATTATTATTCAAGTTTTAAAAAATAAGGTGTTATTTAGCTTTATATCTAAACATTTATGTTTTCTATGCGTTAAGTATTCACTTTTATGAATATTTTTGTTGGTGGAATTTGCAAGAAAATATTTTCAGTAGATCAAATTACTAGAGGAAGACATTTGCAATGGATATTTGTTAAATGTTTGTATAGCTGTTTGAATAGATTGCATTCAGGCCTTTTACAGATTGTCCGCAATATTTAATGCACTTTGTTTCTCATAGCAACTTGTGCTCACAAGGTTGGCTCAAATGTCTTTCTTATCAATTATTCATAATTTCTTTCTTTTTTTTTTTTTTTTATATATACAGTTAGAACTGTAAAGTTAGTCGGTTCCACTTAGGAAAAAAGGTCATCTTTTTAAGAGCGTTAGCTTTTTGTAGTTCTAGATGGAAGATTTATTGCTTAGTAAACTAAACTTGTTCACATAACTTTTGGATGAAAGCTCAAAAATGTTTTTTCTTGTGTTTTTTAATAGGTCCCTTAAAAATCTTAGGTTTAGTTGGAAGAGCAAAAAGCTCCGAGTTATATGATGTAGGGTTATAGATATTGAAACAAAGAAGGAATTACCAGATCACCATTCAGCTTCTATCTGGAAAATGAGCTCTAGAAAATGAGAAAATTAGGCAGGGCCAAGTAATTAACCTAAGCTTTGTTAAGGTGAAATGGTTTATTCTCATTTTAGCTCTGTGAAGCCTTCAGTCCTATCATTAATTGAGCACCTACATTGTAATGGGGAAGCCAAGATGACAGGAAGCATCGAAGAAATGTCTCTGCTTATTTTTTTATTGCCAGAGTACTGTAAGCAAGGAATGCTATGAATTGTACTTATGTTGAAAGAAAGTAGTGGAGGTGATTCCTCAGCTTTATCTTCTAAAATCTCACGGTCTCATATTCCACACAACCTGTTGGTGAGTTTTCCTGCAGCATGATAAATTTGCAACTAACAGGGCTGTCATAAACAGTGGCACAACTTGTATATAAACAGTTTGGGTATTTATTACAGTTCTCTGTGGTTCTTCCTTTTATCTAACAAAGACATGCTGTAGCACAGAAGCTTAAGACTCTTGAAATCTGGCTCATGTTTGTGTTTCTCTTTTTATAAGATTTTGATAGAGCCCTGAGCTAGGATGTGGTCTGGGAAGGAAATTGGATCTTCAAACTGAAGTTAACCTTTATAAGCGGATTCTTCCAAAAATACTCTGTGGGGGAGATATTTGGTGTTATCTGTTTTTCAGTTGGTAGTATCATTGAATACTTTACAAATTCAAGAGCTTCTGTATTCCATACACTGACAATCTGACTCATTTCTATATGTACAATTGGAAGACACTTTTATTTTAGTAAATAGAGTAGCTGTAGTTGCTAGAGGAGAATGATAACATTGAATGCGTATAAAAAGATACTGTTTTCTAGAGGTGTAGCCAATATCTCGTTTTATTTAGCTGCGTTGCAGCTGCAATTATGGTCTCCCAATACTACAAAAACAGCAACAAAAAGTGCTGGAGTGATGAGCTGAAGCAGAAGGATTATGATGTAGGTTAAAGTGCTGACTTGCACTGTAGGTAACGTCCATGTAACTTTGTGAAAGTCACTTCTACTTTATTACTTCAGCCTCTGTAATGTGAACTAATGATAACATTAAGGATAAAATTTCACTTACCATTGTAAGGTGCTTAAATCCTGCAGACACAGAGGCATTAGACCTATCTTGGTTGCTAGTGGAAAGATTAAATAAGTTTGGACAATTACTACAGAGATGGAGGAGAAAATATCACAGTAAATGTAGTGGCTTCCTAGAGACAAATCTACAGATAGGCCAAGGAATTAACAGCATGAATCAGGTACCCCACTATAGTTTTGCAGTATTAGTTCAAATCTTGATCTGGATTCATAGGAAATGCCAATGCTATCAATTAAATTAGAAATTGGTACCTGGTCACAGCTGGATGTTTGTGAATGCTGACCATATTGTTTCTCTTGACTCTGTTGACTGTGAAAGAAAGCTGCTTGTGACCTCATTAGGCTAATTACATCTGAGGCTAATCTTTTATTTCCCTCCCTTGCCCTTTCATAAAGTATGAGATGGGAGGTGTAATAGAATGAGGTTAAGAAGGGAAAATTTAGGCCAAAGAACATACTCTTGACAATTAAATGCAATATGGTTTTATATTGAGAGTTACAGGAAGCCCCTAGCTGTAATCCTTGAAATTTGGAATGGAAACATTTGCATGTGATATTTGGGATAGTTTTTTACTATCCCTGATTTTCTGTCCATATGTTTTCTTCTTGTTTTTTTGTTTGTTTGTTTGTTTGTTTTGTTTTGTTGTTGTTTTGTTTTGTTCTCTGAATACATCCTAGCTTTTCTTGCACTGTTAATCATTTTATAAAATTGGTGTTATGAAAGGTATACCTTCTGAGCATATCAGTAGATTTAATTACGAGTTAACTGATCATTTAACTACTGTTTGATTTCATCTTTTGTGAAGATCTATTGTGCAGTAAAGTCTCTTTTCTTCTGTGCTTCATGCTTAATATTTTCCTCTATCATTAGACTTCATTGACCCCAACAATGTTCACTTTATATCCACGTAGGTTGCAATTTATATGACTTGTTTAGAACTTTTCATAACATATGGTAAAATTGTGTCTTGTATTTGACCCACCTTACATTAAGAAGAGAGGCATCAGATGTAGCCATGCTTTTTAGAATTCTTATATATGAAAATTAAACACCGGTTGCCTCCTGGTGAGGGAGAATAATAGTATCTTTTTTTTGCCTGATTTTCTTGTGTTGCAGAAATAGAATTTTGTGAAGTACAATGTAGCCATGATCTAAGAAAAAGAGGAAAAGCATGAATAAAATTGAGTTTGGAAATATTTGGATACTACAAAGAGGAGGTCATGTTTTACCAAGTTATTTTTGTAAAAATGATGCACTTAAGTTTTGAGAGGTGTTTGTTATTCTTAGAGTTGATGTGATGGTTGTTTCATGTACCAGAATTATGTTTAAAGTTGCTCTGAGGTGTCCTTATATGTGTCGTGCACGTTATTGCTTTTCCAGGCTTTAGCTGCCTTCGTTCTAGCATATTGTAAAGGTGATCCCAGCTGCATTTTGCTTTTGTTCCTGAGTTAGAATTCTCCACTGTTTTTGCTGCTGTGAGAGGGAAGAAAGAGTTTTCATCTTACACAGTTGTTTTTTATTTTTCATCTGAAGAACATAGGAGATTGTATTGTTTCAATACAATCCCATTTCACCCATCTTGAGTATAATTTCATAGTGTCCTGAGATCCAAGCAAGAATCAGCACTCTGCTGTGAGGCTGTCTTTGCTGTCAGACAGTCCATAATTAGCATTTTCATTGTAACCAATGGAAAAAGTATTTAATAGGAAGAATTGTTAAAGAAAAATTTCCACCTGTGAAGTAGCTGCTGAGTCACTGCCACTTGCATTTCACAGAGAAGCTGTTGAGTACAAACTCTGCCTAGTGTAAGCGTGAGGGCAGGTTGCATAAATTTATAGTGAGGTGTAGTGTAACTTACGGTGTGAATGTTGAACCAGGAGGCAGGTAGGTACAATGGACCTCAGACCTGCTGTAGATGCAGGCCACAGAGTCATTGCAGATGCTTCTGAGCACTCTCAAACTGTTCTGTTGGTAGTCTGGGCATGTAGTACAGCAGAGTTGTTTGCTTGGGCTGCATGTATGGTGGGGAAATAGAATTGTACTTCTTTGGATTCAGGCATGTATTCTTCTTGGTAAATGACACTAATTTAGACTACAGTATTTCCTGATGCTGAAATAATTGAATTTATTTTTTTATTATGAAAACCTGAGTTTACTTAATCATGTTTGATGTTTGTTTTCTCTGGGTAATATTATTTTGGAAGGTGCTAATTGCTTCTTGTAATCTTTGTAATTTATAAATATTAATGCTCATGAAATCTTAATAACAGCTGATAAAAACAAAACAGAAAAAATGAGCAATTCAATTAATCAATTTAAACTGATTTTATAACTGCTTAAATAATTACTAGATTGTCAAAACATCAGTAATGATTCCTGTGGAACTCCAGTAGTATGGAATAGTTTGAATATACAGAATAAATAAATTTGATTTCCCTTCAGTTTCTTTGCTGCCATGGTTGAAACCATTATACTTAAAACTGAGATGATAAAATTGTGAAGACCTCCATTTGTGGATGGCCAATTCAAGATAATGATGTCATTTTTAAAGAAATGTTAATCTCCCAGTAACTTTAAATAGTTACTGGTGTACAAAAATCTTGTTCCTTCCCTTCCATAAACTTTTTTTTGTATTTTAATCTCTATGTATTCACAATTCAGATAATGTACTGAGCAGTAGGGATGGGCAATGCTGTCTGTAAGGCTGAATATTCACTATGTTGACAGTTCCAACTAAATAGGTTTCTTGAAGTGTTCACGGTTGCCTATACTCTTATGGTAGTGCAAGTATGCATCTACAGGTGTGTTAAAATACACTGTAAAAATGAAGAATACCATTGGTAATTTGATGCTTCTGAAGATCTGTTCTAAGGAACCTAGAATCACCTTATAATCAAAAGGTGATTCCTTTTTCCTGTTTGATTTGAATGGTGAGCATATTTTCTTTCTAGCCTAACATATGTTATAACTTTATGTTAGGCTAGAAAGAAAATATGACATGATTAATGTAAAATATACATCATTAATGTAAAGCTGTTTGTCAAAAAAACTTTTTCCCATGGCTCTGAAGCAGTGTTTAAAAAGCAAAGAATTCTGCAAAGTGTGACAGTAAAACTTTGCTTCAGTGATGCAGGTGACCCAGGAGCTTTCTGTTTAACAAGAAAAAGCATTCACGGGGTATGTGTCTACACACAGGAAATACTACCTCTAGTACCAATCTTGAAAGTATGGTCTGTTTTTCACTGGAAAAAGTAAAACTAGAGGAGCTTTCTTACCTAGTTTGGATATGAGAGAATTTAATCAACAGTTAAAGAATCTGCTATTGTGACATAAATAACTGAACTTAGGAGGGAGGAAAGAAGATGGAGCACTACATCCTTACCCCATAACAGCATCACTTCGCTGCTTCACGGTGTCCTTTCTGTCACTGAAAGCACCGTGACTTCAAATTGTGTAGAGCTGCAGTAGGAAATACTGTTGTGTAGCTCTTACTGTGTCCTGTCATCAGTGCACTGCCCTGAATTTAAACTGTCACAAAGATCCTGTCTCCCATCTGCAATTTCTTCAGCATTACTTAGTACAACAGAGGTTAGGTGTAGGTGGCTTCTTTTTTCAACTTGATGGTTAGCATTTATAGAACCATTTGCAGAGATATTTTTAAAATAATGTGGATGGTAATAACATGAGTTAGTGGTTTGGTCAGTCAGTGCCTGTTGCTGAAAATGTGTTGCTTATCAGCTTCTCAGATGCAAGAGATGTGCAATTAGCTTAGCAATTTTGTATATTTATTCTCAATTCAAAGCATTCAGTAAAGCAATTGGTTTCTTGCAGATAAAAAAATAAAATAAAATTGAAAGCAATTTATTTTCATACATGGGAAAATTCAATATGCTTTAGTTAGCTGTGTATTTCGTTTATTTTTGGGTTGTAATTAACTGCATAAAGGCCAGTCAGAATGGGATCTGTTTCTGCTTATCTGTGTATCAGTGCATTCAGAAGTGACTATCAAATTGTCTGCATAAAGAAGTATACTTAGGTCCAGAATGTGCTATCATTATATATAAGAAACAAAGCCCAAACTCAAAGCATAAAATCCTAAAAAGAAAAAAAAGAAAAAAAAAAAAAAATCCTCTTTCTTTTTTTAAACATTTTGGTCATTTAGAAATCTACTCATATTATTGTGACTTTGGTTTGTAGGGGCCTTTTTCTCGTTTTCTTTTTTTATTTTTTTCATTTTCTTACTGCACAGTATAGGCAAACTTTTTTGTTTGTTTGTTTGTTTTTAACCAAAATATGTATAATGATGTAAGAATATCTGAGAATGTTGCTTTCTGTTAGTTGACAGGGGATCAGATCAAGTTCTCTAGTTTTTTTTTTTTTTCCTTTGTTTTTTACATTCAGTGTATTGGGATGAACGGCACCTTGTGTGTTAAAGTGAGATACTGGAAGCTCATTATTTGTGTTTATCTGATTAGGAGCTTGTGTTCAGCTTTAATACAGATTGCCTTCAGAGAAGTGAACTAAAAAGCATCCCAGCCAGCTTGTGGAATTGGAGAGTGACTCTTTCCAGAAAAGTAAATACAATATCTGAAGTTCTGCGAGAACTTCTCTGAGAAGTGAATATAGCCACTATTTTCCACCATTACCAATAAAGTAGTACACTTTTGAAAATTTCTATACATTTTTATATTAGATGCAATTTAAAACTGAAGAGAAGTAGAAGAGACTGCTCTGAATAACCTCCTATTGTATCTTTATTTAAAATGGTACGCAAAACATCTTTGATTTTATTCCATATTAGTAAGAATGTAGGAAGACAATTCTCTAAAACAGCTTAGTAGTTTGCCTTTCCCTGCAGAAAATATAGTGTTGAATGTGCTGAACAGAATTCATTTATTTATGTTTTGTTCCAAATAACAAGACCAGCTTACCTAACAAATAACACTTGCGATGCTACAGTGCAATGTAGTTGCTGGTGCAAGCATTCTTCTTCCAGCAAGCTGACCTCTTCTCCTGGGCTTTTGGCACACTTTGGTGTTCTCAGGTTTAGTTCTTATACTTCTGTGCCAGACTTCGTAATGAGGTCTGGAAGTATGAAATCTCTGGTATCACATTTCCTGATACATATACATTTTTTGTCTTGACTGACTACACGTTCTACGTAGAAGATATATTTAAAAAAAAAAAAAAAGAGAGATAATCAAGATAAGAAAACCAAGGATTGGTAGCTTGTTCATAACAGATTTTCAAAACAGATTTTGAAAAGTTATCCAGAAACTTTTCAGAAACAATTCAGTTGCCTTGGACTGATTGCAGCCCCCACCTCAACTTTAATTACTTCTAGATTTATTAGCTGAGTCTTTGTGTTAATCAGCTGGTCCATAGACTATATGAAGCTGTACCAAGGGCTACATTGTTACTGTTATTGTTTACATTAAAAAAAAACAACAGACCATTTCCATTATTACTTCAGTAATATTTCATTTATATGTACCTTGTAAAAGCACTAATAAATGTGTTTCAGATGTGAGAGTTAAGCCACTGTTTCCTGTGCCATGACAAAGAATGAGGAGAAAACAAAACTTTGCTTTTTTTAAATCAGGAGGCATGAGGAGAATCAGCTATGTGAAAATGAAAAATAAAATGTTTATGTATTCACTTCTCTCTCCTTCGACCTCAATACTAAATGAAGAACTAAGAAATGCCAGCTTTTAAAATACTTAGAAATTATTTAGAAAGCTGAGAGTGAAGACTGAATGTATTTCAATGCATTTGACCTGTAGGTTATCTTTAACACTGAATATAAAAAAAGATTCACCAGTGTGTCTGTGGATAACTTGCCTGTTCTAGAAAATTTATTATTGTTCTCTAATGGTCCTCCAGTTGCTGCCTCTGGCTTTGGATAGCCTGAGATAGTTATAGTCATGAAAATAGTATAGCTGCAACTGTTTTACAATTCTCAGTAAAGCCTACGCTGCCAAGAGCTTGCTGTGATGAAAGTTTCACAATCATTAAGCTGTTTCTAATGTTCATGTAACTGTGTTTTTTTTATTGTAAGTCTCACCTTCCAAAAATGGACAAAATGGATTTTGCTTTGTCTTGTAAGAAATTCCTTTATTTTTCAATAAATAAAAATCCAGTGATGGTTGAGTTTCTTTGCTTAGTAAAGATTTTTTCAAATGTGATTTTAAAAGTTCAGGTTTATTTTATTTATGATTCTAGGTTCTTGTTTTAAATGATAAAAGCCAAAACTTTCTATATTTCTCAAACTTACAAATCACACTCAGAATATATATTTTTATATATGCTGTAGTATTCCTAGTGTTTTCTTCCACTTCCCCTAGAGTAATACATTTGCAGATGTATTTGCAGATCTGTCATCCCCAGTTGTAAAGGGCTTTGCAATTAGGAGAGAAGTATCGTAGAATTTGGTTTCAAAGTCTTAATATTATGTTAACCATAGTTGTCTTATGGAGAGTCACCTTTTACTTTTTAGAGAGGATTTTCAAAACAATTTTATATTATTTTACCTTTTAGCTTTCTATAAATTTTAAATATACTTCAACTCATCTAATAGTGCAAGTATACTGTTCTTGAGAGGAATATATTTTTTGCAATGAGCTTCATTTGTGATCAAAGGTTAAATCTACACCTTAGGAAAATATTTGGTTTGATTTGCAAAGTCTTGTCTAACTTCCAGATTAGAATAGATTTGGGCAAGCTGGTGCACAGAAGAAGAATCAGCTGAGAAAGGTTTAGCAAATAGTATGAAATATGCATGGCTTATTGTAATGGTGCACCCGATTCTTCTTTCTTATCTGAGCACTCTTGGTTGGGAGAAGGTTCCCTGTGCAGTAACAGCAGCAGTCCTCGCTGAGCTCAGGTGAGCAATCTAGCTGAACACTCCTGTTGTGGCACTGTCAAGGACCTCCTGTTTCAATAGGCAGGAAAACTAAATGCTTTCAGAAGTGTATCCCTTAGCCATGGTTTGTAGTCAACATGTCCCTGAAACACGTGCACACGTACACGCTGAGGGATGACAAGGACTAAATATACTTGCACCTACCCGATGTACTTTTACCATTTTTTATTTCTATTTTTTTTCTTTCTTTCTTTCTTATTATTATTCTTTTTCTCTATTCCTTTTATCTCACTCCCTGAAGTAACTGTGAGTATGGTAGCGAAGAACATTAATCCTTTATAACTATAGTGTCATGACCTGTGATCTTGTCAGATCTTGCAAGATAAGCAACCTTGGGACTGGTCTGTAGTTAGAGATCAACAAGATGAAACAACAAAAAAGAAGAAGTAAATCTGAAAATTGGCTCTTTTCTTAAGCTTTCATTTATTTATTTATTTATTTATTTTCCCAGCAAATGCTGTTTTGGTATGTTTCTTAAATTTATCTTTTGAGGGGGCATTGTTTTGAAAGTAAAAAATCAAGAAAATACCACCCATCAGTGTATTCTTGGACACACAGTAATTACAACATCAATTTTCTTGTTTTCTTGTTGTATAGTGAATTCAGCTTTTACAAAAGCACTTAGCACATGTAAGCACTACTTAGCATGCAACAGTGATTGTAATTCAAAATAAGTTTACTTCTTGCTATAGCTACAGATGCAGCATCTTTATATGAGGTCGAGTATTAAATAAAGCAAGCCATACACTACATTTTTGGTTTTAAAGGATGCTGCAGTATGGCTGAGGTCAGTGTTGTACTTCTAATGTTGAAATAATGTGCTACTCTTGCAGTTATTCTTCTGTTCTGTTGAACAATGAGAAAGCTGTAAAGAAGTTTAGAACTTGAGAGCTCTACATCCCTTACCTGTGTAGAAAAGATGGACATTCAAATGGTTACCAAAGCCACGTTAATCCAAAATTGAATGATTTGTGTGGTTATTAGTAGATTGATCTAGCCCATTGTCATGTCACCTCATACAGCAGACTGTAGAAGAGCATCAGGTGTCACTTCAGGTGGGACTCTCCTCACTTCTAGAGAGACCTGCACTCACATGTCCTCCTTATCTATGTGGGATGTCATAGAACCATGGAATCATTAAGGTTGGAAGAGACCTCCAAGATCATCTGATCCAATCATGTCACCTTCTAAACCATGTCCCTAAGGACCATGTTCAACCTTTCCATAGGGCATTGAACAGCCTTTGATAAATGGTTTTCCTTTCATTAATTTCTCCAATTGCATGCCTTTTAATATCCATTGAACATTAAATTTTAACGTCTCTCAATTTCCCTGGCAGAATTCCAATGTTTAATTACTGATTGTGTGAACAACTACTGCCTTTTATTATGATTAATGATATCCTTAGGCTCCTACTTAGGTGTGTTGAAGTAAGTTATCAAATCTGATATGGGTTCTTTAGAAAGATCTTTCTGTATGTCTCCTTCTTAGCCCAGATTAAGAAAAAAAATATGGAAGATTACCCAGGGATGCATCATGCATTTTATTTTTCTGAACAATTTTGAGACTGTTGTGTGAATTTTGCAAAAGAAAGAATCTTTTAAGTTCTCTAGTCATTACTGCCAATTTATACGATCTCCAAGGTTGTCAACCTTTGATTGAGTCACAATTAAAAAAAAATTAAACTAGGTGCTTTTTTTTTTCTGTCAGAAATCTCAGGAATGTGAAATACCTTTGAAAGCATATCAACTAAGCTACTTCTAACTTTAGGTTCCCTTCACTTGGTTAAAACTCAAATTTTGGTTTTGGTGTGGGGCTGAACTCTGCCTGTGACTTGTGCAAGACCCTCTGTGAAACCTAGGTGCTGTAACACTTGCTGGAAGTTGGCTTTCTGCATTAGCTCTGCATTTAGTCTGATCTAAATCTTACCCTCAGTTTGATTTCAAAGTTGTTTTTCTGCCTGACGTTTTTACAGGGGAAGACGACTTTCATCTGTCTTCATGAATTATGCAGACAGCCGAGTTATCATACAAAGGTGGGAAAGGCTTTATGTTCAAAGGCTTTGCTGGAGTCACATGCTATCACTCTCCCTGGAAGATAATAATTAAAATTTTTGATGTGATTTTTAATGTGATGAAAAGCTGGAAGGGAAGAGATCAAGACATGCAGCTCCAGAGGGGGAAAGGGCTGCGCAGGCCACAAGTGCAGGCAGCAAGGGCTGTTAGACAGTCATGAAGCTGGTACAGCTGATGACCTGTTGAGTTCACACACTACATTTGTTATCCCTCACCTGGGAGAAGTGATGAAGTTTGCTTTTTGGGCTAAAAGTGCATAGGCAGTGAACTTAATGTCACAAGGCAGAGTTTTCGTGCAGTCCTCTTTTATATGTTATTATTTGTGCCTATTCTTGATTGTGCAGTCCTTTTATACTTACAGTTAGGAGCATGTATTTTGTATTTTATGCCTTCTGTTAGCTGAGTGAATTCCTAATTTTATCCTTTTGGTATCCTGTACTGGTAGCCTAAGAGGTTTTTAAATTAAGATTTCTAAGTGGGATCATACATCTTTAGAAATGAGGTACTTGGCTTTTGTAGGAGAATCTTCAAGCATCCTTGAAACACTCAGCCTGTTTTAGAAACAGCTCAGGGCTTTATATGTTGGGAGGAATGTTAAATGTACTTTTTGTCATTCTGTGTCACAAAGACATTGGGATGTGTAAATGCAGCATTTTTAACCAGCTACCTAGTTAGTATTTTATAGCTGGCAGCAAACTGTCTTATAATTTAGAATTATAAACTGTTACAATTTCAGTAATTCTGTAATTTCTCATGGTATGTATGATATGCTGAAGTATATCTTATTTAAACAGTTCTGAGTTAAAATTGTCAAGGATCTTGTTAGTCCTAATACTAATTTTATCACTATACAATAAGATTAGTTTATTAAAAAAAAAAATCTAGTAATGTAGAGAGTTGAAAAGAGACATTGGGTTCCTGGTAAATTGCTAAATATCAACATATATGGAGTAGTTGGTGTAGATGAAAATGCCAACACTTAAGTATGAGTAAAGCTTCTTTCAGTTGTATGATTAAGTACCTTCTATTTAAGGTCACATAGTATTTTAGTAGCATAGAAATAACACCACACATGACTACAGTGTTTCAGTTTATGTTGCTTGTCTTTTTAATTTCGTTTTCTAATACTCGAGTATTTGGGATGTAAATTTTACAGTACTTATAAATAATGGGAAATTTACAAGTATCTCATGGCACCAGCAAGAGCATCTGTGCTCCCAAATTTATCTATGAAAACCGTGAATGATTTTGCTGCATTATACCCTACTTTCTTTAAGCACAGGAATTTGCAGAGTGATTCAGATCTGTGATATTTTTGAAGAAGAAAAGTGAGCTTTTGTCAATGAAGGTAAACTAATGTTAAGATCAGTGGTTTTTTTTTTTTTTGGTTGTTTTTTTTTTTTTTTTTTTTTTGTATTTTTTTTTTATTCTAATTTTAGTAGCTATAAGCATGCCCAAGCAGTTTAACTAGGGGCTGGGGGATGTGCAAGGTTGCTGCTGTTTTTTTTTTAAACATACTTCAAAATAAATCTAATGGTTTTCAGGACACAGTGATGCTCCAGGTTTCTGACAACAAGGAATGCTGGTAGCAGCTTCCACTGGGAGTATGAGCATATCATTGGGCAATTTCTGTTAATTCTTATATTTATAGTATTACAATTACTTTGTATTTCCACTATTACAAGGACTTCATGACAATTATGTGGCTGTGTAGCCATGCCCACATAGCAGGTTTCAATTTATGAGTAGAATAAATGAAAGCAAAATGATCAGCAGTCCCAATCATTCAAGCTGAGGCTTTACACCGAGCGTGTAGGTTTGCACTAAAGCTTTTTATGTTCTTACCAAATCAAATGGGAATTTTACACATTGTTCTCTCTATCGTAAATGAAGTCCAAATGAAACACCAGGGGCACCATTGAAGTTGGTTGATAACAGCAAGCAGAACACTGAGCACAGGTCAGAGGTAGCACATGAAAGTACCAATCTGCACGTGTCCTTCATTGCAATCTGGACCAAAACAGCCAGTACGTACCAGCGCAGCCAGTCCCAGTCATGCACTTGTGTAAACAGGGTTCTCCTAGACAAGATGAAAATGTATTTTCTCACTGCCTGTTCATTTATAACCGAAGGAAGACATGATAAAAACAGAACATGTTCCTTTCAAGTGCTGCTGCTGTAATCATACAGCCATCTTGGGGTTTCTCCAGTTAGGGAAGACTAAAGTATGGTTTTCTTCAGTTCTTTTTACCATGTGCTGTGAACTCGTGACAGTCTCATGTCAGTTGTGGGTAGTCGAAATGATGAAATTAGCTGAACTTGACTAATTGTCAGACTGTGTTCTGGTGTTCTGCTAGGTTAAAGGAGTGACACAATGCATAGGCCACTGAGCATGGTGTGATTTAGAAGGTAAAATATACTTTGGTTATAAAGCTGCCCTGTTGCCACAGGTTAGGAGCATTTTACATTGCATTTCTGGTTTAGGTTGTGCGAATCTAACAACACAGCTGAGTTATCTTTAGTTTTGAAGTGGATACTCATTATTGCACCCAAATGAAATGATTAAATCTAATGCTCTATCTTAATGCCAAAGTTGAATCGAATAAAACGAGAATAGCTCTTTAGGTATTTGCTAGTCTCCTAGGTCTTACGGCATAGCTGGTGACTTAGGTGTGTATTATAATAACATGCTAGCAGAATGCACGGAGTTACAAAATGAAAGCAGATGTATATTGTTGTGTGCAGAATTTTGAAAATTTGAATATAAACGAATCCTAGGCAATAAAATTGTGAAAGTTGCACAGATTTCAGTATAATTTTGTTGTCTATAATTTCATGTCAACTGAAGTGACGGTTGCCGAATCAGATGTGCAGCATAGAAGTGCTGGGGGCAGGTGGAGGGGGAGAAAAAACCTTTGCCATGAATAAAACATCTTTGATTAATGGCTGAACATTGTCTGGTGAAGCCTCCTGTACAAGCTTTTTACTGCCCTGTTTCTCCCATAGGCGGAGAGGCAGTAGTGCTCCTTCAAAGCCTTATAGCAATCCTACTACATCAAATTCACTCCAGACAATGGAGACGCAGTCCAGGTTGTCATATTTACTCAAATGGTGCCACTTAAAAACAGGTAGGCCAGAACTGACTTTATTCTTGTTCCTTTTAATATTAACATACTAGAGTAAGATTTGAATAACAGAACAAGCTGAGTAGTGAAGGGTTGTCACTTTCAAGAGAAGAGCGCATGCCTGCCTCCCTGAAAGTGAGAGGAAAGTCAAAGATTCAGGGCATTATCAAGTTTTAAAGGAAATCTTGTGAGGTACTTGTGTTATGTCATAGCTGGGAATAATGGTTTGCTGTCATTGGAAATATTTTGAATGGAATTAATATTGCATTTAGTTGTATTAAAACCATTTTATTGATAGCTATTTTAAGGGAAAGCTGAATTTTAATTTTTTTACAAATGCTAATGATTGGGTTTAGAATTTAACAGAAAATCACTTTTCTTGGCAATAAATATCCAATTGATTTACTTGATACATGCCAACAGTATAAGGAAATGAAATCACAATTGAGAACCTGCTCAGTGTGCCCCTGAATCCTCTCTAGTGATGTATCCTGTTCTAGAGACCTGCAGAAGCAACAGATAAAAAGTGCAGACACATTTAATTTCCTTGTGAGACAGTGTGTGCAAGCAAGCTCAAGTATGTTGAAAGAAACTTAAGCAGCTGTGTGGACAAAATAATACTAGAAGCCAGTGAGCAATCCTTACCTCAGGTAGCTATGGCCTATGTACTATTCTGATATGAAAAGTGGTTTCTGCTGGGGTCTCACTCCCCTTGTCTATTTACTGTAGTTCTGTGGGTTCTCCTGATGAGGTGCTTGTGATCCTAAAGTGATGTACTGCAGTTCTGCACTGCTTCTCAAATGTGCATGTCTAGCAAAACTCCCATCTGAAACTGTATTGGTAAAAGTTCAGTTTGAAAGATCTAGGAGTTGGACTTGATGATCCTTATGGGTCCCTTCCAACTCGGGATATTCTATGATTCTATGATCTTGTTTTGAAAGATTCAGGTTTTGGTTCAGGTATACAAGATGCCTTGATGCAAATAGTGACTTGTATTTTAGGAAAAATTCCAAAGCCTCTGCATAAATTAGCTGTATTCAAATTTAAAAAAATATTTGCTAAGATGCTGAAGAAGGATGGTCACTCCTGGGTGTAATCTCAGCTGAAGTCAAAATTTTGCATGGGAATGAATATTCACAAGCATGGTTTTGAAGCTCAGTTTGGTGCAGGGTTTAGTGTAAATAAAACTACTGAAAAGTAAGAAAAGGTGGAAAACTCCAAGATGTGTTTGGGAAAGAAAAAGTAATGATGAATACAAACAGCCTTTAGATGAGCAAAGAGAAATGCCAGATTAGAAAAGCCCAAATGCAAATAATGTGTTAATTATTTTGTTTCTGACAAGATAAAAGAGGAAAATGAAGCTGACTAATTAAGGAAGAGAATGAATTCTTCTGGTACTAAGGGATAATTCAGGAAGTGGTAAATCATAGAAATTGAATTTTTCATCTCAGGATTAATTTAGTATCAGATTTACATCTCAGATTCAGCATGTGGTTTTGTGTCATGTTCCTGAGGAATGTTCTTACCAAAATATCACTCATTAGAGGAAAAAACAAAACCAAAAAAAAACCTAAAAAACCACCCACCATTGTCATCTTGCTGAAATCTGAGGTCTTTTGTCCAAGTTAACAAAAAAGGCACGTAAAGCTTTCTGTTGAAAATTGACTTCTGTGTTTGAAACAGACACTGTAATGTTTTAGGGCGATCTCAAGCCAGATTTTCATATTCATGTTAGCTGTTATGAATGCCGTACTTACACTGCCTTTTCCATGTTACACCTTAGAAAATCTTCACTAAGCTGCCTTAATACATGTGCTCTGAAGTGTGAAATTGCATGCTTCATAGGGTTGTTTGGGACAATATGGAAGCAAAGTGCTTCTGCATGTCTTAGGAATGCCCAAACTGAAGCCTGGGCTGCACTTATTGGAATCACTCAGGCAGTTGGTTATTCTAGGCTTCAGCCATGTTTAAAACAATATTTTTCATTTTGTTGGAATTAACACTTTGAAATTTCACAGTCATATTTTCAGTAGAAGGAAGGCTGTCATAGGAAAAAATATTTACCCAAGTAACATTTTTTGTGAAAATGGAAACTAAAAAGCTTTCTTTCCACCACAGTCCAGTCACCCGCTGCTATCATTTTCACATTATTCCTTAACTTCTTGCCAAACAGATGTGTTTTCTCTCCTTTTAGTAGGAAGTTTTTTATTCTGATGACTGAGAATCTCTTATGTCTTGCCTAAGTACACTCTGTATATATTTTATACCCGTATGTTTTGTGCAAACTTTGGTTTATCTTTAATTTTCCCATCAGTGGTAATCTACTACGGAAGTATCTGTACGTAGCAGACAGTCCATCTCAGCCTTCATTCTTGCTAATCTAAACCAGCCAAACTCTTTAGGCCTCTCTTGGAAAGCAGGCTTTCCATTTCTCTAATGATTCAGCTGGCCTTTCTGCCCCCAGTCCAGTTTCAATTAATCTTTCCTACGTGCCTGTCCTTGTCTGTGCCACTCTCAGTGTGATCTCATCAGTGCTGAGCACAACACTGATAGTGCGCTGCTGATGCTTTTCAGAAAGCACTCCTCTTTCTTTTGTTATCATGGAAGAAAAAGAATACAAGGCAAACTGCTCCTGAAGGCTGTGGATGAAAAGTTGCCTTACACAAAACACTGTGCAAAAATGAATGTATCAGTTAGTAAGAAGAGCAATTGCAGAGTTAATCTTGAACAGAAGGAAGGATGCAGGGAAGTAAAGCAGTGAAGTTTTCAGCTAGCTGTTTTGCATACAGTAGAGATTGAAGCTGGAAGTGTTCAGCAAGGAGCTTCCACTTTATGCGACATATAAAGTAAAAAGGCTGATCCAAAGCCAGTTCGTTTTTTCTTTACCACTGAAAATACTGGAAGTTAAATGGGGTAATTTGGATTTGGGTGTGCAGCATGCAAAATTATCTCTTTCCAAAAAATGGTCAGTGTGAACTCATGGGAGTCTTCCTCAGGATTCAAAACTGTCTTCAGTGCAACTAGGCGTGTGAGAACATAGATAATGAATGTGAGAGTAAATAACACTAGATGCTGTGATGACACCATTTAAGTCAGTAGCAAACCCTAGACAAAACATCTAAGCTGTTTGTGTATTTCGATCACAGCTCAAAAATTATGAATCAAAAAGATTTATCTGAAAACCACTAAAAAACAAGTGAGGCTTGAAGGAAAAAAAAAAAAAAAAAGCAATAGTAGCAAGATAGGAAATAACAGCTTGGCTCAAGGATAGACAAGTGGATGTTACTTCAGAGGCAGGGGAAAAATGTACAAATACCGATTGCATAGCAGACTGCTGTGGGAGTGTTACAGCTTTCTTATAATGCAGGATTTGCCATTATGACCGAGGGACGGTGTAGAGGTGATATTCCCCCGGGAAAGATGGAACAGTTTGTTTGGGTCTGTGCCTTCTGCAGGAGAGAAGGAGCGCTAACAGCCTTCAGGTGGCTAGAGATGTTTGCTGCTAGCAGGCTGGCAGCGAGGGGCTTAGCCAGCTGGGCAGGTGCCTGTCTCTGGCTTTTGTCACTAACTGGCTCTGCCAGCCAGCTCTCAGGAGCAGCTCCTGCTGGCACCATCCCTTCCCAAGTCCTCTGTTCAGTGCTCCCAGGAGGAAGAAGCTTGAAAGAGTGTCTAAGTGCCCCTTTTATTTCCCCCAGGCAAAACCAAACGTGGGAGCAGGAGGCTGATAAGAAGTATTTAATATTTGTTTGTGTTTGGATTGCTCCCTCCCTTTCTCCAAAGCCATTGAGCCTGCTTATCTTTTAAAACTGTTTTGTTTGAAATCTCTTTTCATTTTAGCAGCTTGTGAGCCTATGAATTAAGCCTAAGACTGTTAAAAATGTACAACTAATACAAAAGAGCTATTTTTTTATTATTTTGTCTTGCTCTCGTTTCTTGCTTGTTCATTTAGTTCCTTCAAGTTCCCAGTACAATACTCAGTTTAGTGTCTAAAGACTTAGCACAGATCTACCCATCAGGGTTTTGAGATTAATTATTCTCAGGAGTTACGGAACAGAAAGCACGCGTGGTATAACTCCTTTTTATGTTTATTCATTTTGCAAATTGCTGCTCTTAGTCTTTCTTTGGCCTCTGTCTCTTTCCATATAACCATCCAGAGGGTATATTTCTTTGTGCTGTCGTCCCATGGACACAACTCCAGCTTTTTGTAGCATTCCTTCACAGTTGTTCATGCAGTGCATGGAGGGGAAATGGATGTGATGTGAAAAATTCATAGGAAAGGTTCAAGTTTCTCAATGTTTGAAGTCTGGAACAAATACATAGATCTTAAGGCAAGAAAAACCATTGTGTCCAACTGCATCCTGAGCCCAGATGCAGAATTTCATCATGATAAATTTGAGCTCCAAAGAGACACAGATGACTCTCAGTCATCTTCATTGTTATTAATATTAATTTTTCTGCAGTTTTGAACAGGTTTATGAACAGTCTAGATTGATAGTACTTTGTTGTTATGTCTGAATTTGAGTTGTGTGTGCCAATCAGAATATAAAAAGCTGCAGAGACACAGTCAGGTCACCTACTGCTCAACAATCCTAACAGCAAAATACAGAGAAAGGCATCAAAAAGGCATTTTTGCTTGCTTTTGCGAGCTTAATTGACAAACTGTCTCACACATAGCTTAGAGTCATAATAAGAGGAAAAGACGCCAGATGGTCTGATAAGAACATAATCTTGTGAGGTGGCCACAGATGAATTTGCAGAGGTGTGGCAAAGAACCTTTGGGAGGAAAGGGATTTTCTTTTCTTTTTCGCTACCCTAAGCAAACAGTATGGTGTACGGTGAATTTTCTAGAGGGGGGTTGTTACAGCAGAGGTGGCTGTTCACAACGCATTGCAAATACTTAATAAACTAGTGATACACCAGTGAGTGTTTATGTGACAGGTGTGGTTCCTGTCAGAATTAATTCATCGAAATAAATAATTCTGAAAACCACTGCCTTTTAGTGGGAATTGTTTACCACATATAATTCCATCCTAAAAATATCTTGAGCTGTTTATTATATTTCTCCTTATTTTCTTTTTACGCCATTTAAAGTGCATGAGAGTAAAAGAGGAAAGGAAATTACCCTTAATTTACCAGGTTTCATTGCCAAATATACAGCCTTGTTTCCATGGAGATCAGCACGTACTGTGCACGCCTGGCTCTCTGCTGGTGCAGCCCCTGTGAAGGGAGCACCTCAACGGATTATCAGGTGAGTGCTTGGCTGTATTAAATAGCTAAGGAAGCCATGGGGATCAGGGCACGTTTATTTGAGGCTGCAAAGGAAGTTAATGATATCCCAGTATCTGCTCTCGGGTTCCAGTAAGGATTTGTAAAAGACATGCAACTTTTCATCCCATGCTCCTGCTCTGTGTCGTGCTTTTTTAGCGTTACAAAAGGACGCACTCCAGTTACAGCCCCTGCAGGAATGCAGTGTAAAACTGAACTGGGAAGCTAGTGTAAATAGGAACTCAAAGCTCCTTGTGCTGTGGCACTTAGAGCATGAATTTAGTTTGGAGTACAACACAGGAGTGATTTGAGTGCTGGAGGAGTATTACCTCTTTTTACTCTTAAAGTTGAAGAGTAGATCCTTGCTGCTGGCAGAGCATCTCAGATGTAGGATGAGGAGATCCTCCAAGCATCTTTTAGATCCTGTAGCACGTTCAGTGCTCCTAGTGCTGATTTTTGCAGTGAGAGAGCTGAGGGACTGACTGCAGGGCTCTTTTAAGGTTATTAATTGGAAATATCCCCTAGTGTTTCTGCAATTAGGAGCTCATCTCACTGTCTGTGCATTACCTTTCTCTTCTTACACAGTGGAGTTTCTTACTGAGCCACTCATACACAGACGTGAGAAGAGAAGAAAATCCAGCTGTGCCACTTCTTCCTTCCAGCTCATTGCAGACAACCAATTACTGGCACACGAGGAAACTCCATGGCGAGAGCTTGGCTCCAGGGTGTAGCCTTGTCTCTTGTACAGACGGAGAGCTGGGACACCTGCATGACTTCTCCCACAAGCATTGCCTTGTGTAAAAGGGACTTTGCCTTACAGATACTTTACATCACAGAGACTTTACGTATTTTATCAGTGTAATTCTTAATCGTCTGTCTTTTATCTAGACTTTCTGAGCATATTATAATACAGTTTCCCTAGGAAGCATAACCTAGGGAAGGAAATGATCTCACTTTGTGCTAACTGCGAGTAGAGCAGGCTGCGAGAATTTGAATGGCTGAGGAGTTCATGTGCACCAAGACTGCAATTACAGTGTCTTCTGTGTGCACTAGGGAGGGAAGAAGACTTCCCTTATCCATTCCAGTTAGACTATATGTGAATCGTAGCCACAGTTTTGTACTTCACACTTGTTGCAATCCCACAAAACTAATAATAAAAAGGCAGAAAACAGTAACACAATTTTACTAGAAGATAACAACAACAACAACCAACTGGTGTAATTTCAATTCAATAAGCATCCAATGGTTTTAAAAGAGAAATCATAAAATAGCTGTTGCTATTGGGGATTAGATATTCCTCTTTTGTTATCAGTAAAATTTATCCAGCTAATCACAGGATGAGGTCATATTCCTAATCCTGCTAACTGGTGTCATATGCAGAAGTTCTGTCAGTTTGTCCTTGTCTTCTGTCCTCATTCCATCTCTAGCATAAGCAGAGTTACGTGCTGTCGTGCTGGCAGTATTACAGTTCAGTGGTTGTAGCGCATCTATTCTCTTTGAATACAAAAGGTTAATTTGGTTTCAGTGGAGATTATCTGGATACTGACCTTTACAACTGTGAGAAGGGATAGAATCATAGTTTAATGAGCCTCCCAACCAGGATACGTATTTGAAACATCTTCAAGAAACCATATGCTTTAACTACTGGGAGCCATGTATGAATAGCAGATCACTGACACCCAGAAACACTAGAATTATCAAGATTAGATGAAAGAAAATGTATATTACTGAAATGATGAACCATCAAGTTGAGCTTGGAAAGAATGAAAGTAAACTGAAATCAGAATATTGAAATTATGCCTTCATATTTTGTCTGTATTGTGAAATGGGAGCAATAAAGCAGATACTGAATTTGTCTGCTTCTCTAATGGTATTTTCCAAAGTCTTTCTTTTTTCCTGGCTCTGTATGATAGTGTTAAAACTAAACCAGTTCTATGGAATTCAGTTGTATGCATCTAACTTTTAAAAGAAACTAAACTCTGGAAGCAAGTAAAGGAAAAAAAATCTTTTATAGTCTTTGCTTGACCATTCAACATTTGATATCAGTTAAATGTTAATTTTTTAAAAATCAGGCCTGAGAATTGAGTGATCATTTGACTAATGTTTTTCTTTCTGAGGCTCTTCCCTCTATTAAATTCTTCCCTAGTATCTCAGACTGTGAAAGTGTCATTTTGCTTTTTCATAGCAGTAATTTGAAAGAATGTGTTTTTGTATGAGGTGAAAAAAAAAAAAAGTTGGGACTAAAGATGTTTTTTTAGACCTAAAAGAGTCACTTGAATACCATCTACATTTTAATAGCTGTATAAATCAATGTTTGCCAGAGCTGGGAGGCCTGGTTCCCAACTATGTGGAGATAGGTGCTGCTGAGGATGCTCTGTGAGCATCATACTGCAAGCTGTGGATTGCTGCCTGGGATGAGTGAGCCAAATCTTCAGTGGCACTGGTTCAGGGTGATGCTGCGTAAGTCACCAGATTTACTTCAGATGCAAGTGGCAGATTGTTGTTTGTTTTCTTCCAGCAGTAAAACCATTCCTGGAATTCCTCTCCAACATGGACTGCTGGAAGTCTAAAAGCGCACTGCAGACTGGGAATCTAGAGCATTTATCATGTTAAAGACCCACTGTAGTGAAAAGAGAGAAACTATAGTATTTCATTAGAAAATAACAATAGTCATTCATGTGTAATTTTATTTCACATTGTGTGTCATGACTAAGAGAAGCAGGATTCCTTGGTGAGAAAACAGAAAGAATAAAATGGAATCAAACAGGCTTCACTGTTGCCAGCAGTAATTGAAAAAAGGCAAAGCATAAGGTATTAACTGGTATCTAGGATGGTAATTAAAATGTTTCATGAATAAGAGAGTAGATAATTTCAGTGATGTTTTTAACAGCTAGAGCCTATGCAGACAGACAGACATAAATGAATGGAATATTGTGTGCAAATACTTAAGTCAATTACAGTGTCAGGACGATACTCCCAACTCATTAGTTTAAATTCTATGCAGTAATTAACAGATATGAATAAAATAAATATAGTCTACTCTATATTCTGGTAAGTAGCTATTTATAGGCACTCTGGGAAAGTTTGAATTATTGTCTGTCCTAATTATGCCAAGGACTTTTTTATTAGGCATGAAGGTCTGACTGGGAGGAATTAACAACTGCTTACAATGTCTTTACATTAGAGCTAATCAGATAATTTGGCAGAGCCTCCTCTTATATTTTGGTGTTATTTTTTCTTTTCTTTCATTTCTGAATCTAAATGTGATTACTAAGTTGTGTTCTTGTCAATAAAGCCTTCCTTTGCCTAAGTGAGGGTAGCCTTTTCTCTCCCTAAGCCAGTGTGTCCATTCTCTCTTGTCTCCAGACTCTTTTTCCCCTTTGGTGTTCCCCTTTCCAGGAGAGATCTCTGTTACAGCACAAAATCTGCCAGGGTGGAGCCATCAGTAACAGTGGTGAGGTGTACTCATCCTTATCTCAGCACAGCTTTGAGATGAATGTGCAGGTTGTGCCTGTCTGGGAGCAGAAGTCATGTAGAAGGCCCCTGCTGTGAGTATTTCTGACTTGCTGGTCAAGTCTGCTCCAAAATAGGTGTCCAAGTGACACTGCTTCCACACTTCTTTTGACTTGCGTTATTGTAAGTGGAAAAGAAGATTAAGATTCATTCTTTTAATTAAACATTAATATAGCTATAAAGAAAAACAACAACAACAAAAAAACACTTTTGTTTAATAGTTTCCCTCCACCCCTTGGCTAAATATATGAATATATATGAATAGGGAGGCAGGCATGTGAGTACTAAGAATAAGCCCAATTTAGTTGTAATTTCTCCAGCATCTTTTCTCTACTGAATATTTCAGGAAGATTAAAATGCAAAACAAAACAAAACCACAAACAACTGTGGCCTAGATCCTGAACTTTGTTGACCTAAAATATTTCAGACATAACCAAAATATGGATCTAGCCTTTGTTGTGGCAGCTCTTCAAAGGACTGGAGTAAATGACAATATTTTTTTTTTTTCAGCAATAACCTAGTATTGCTTTCTGCTGCTAACTTCTTTGTAAGATGTCTGAGTAGCTTTACAGGTACAAAGCTTGCCTGTAAACAAAAATAGTTATTTCTGCAGTACAGTTCTGTGGCAGCATATATGAAAACCTCCTGGTCTGAAAGTTTGTACTGCTTTGATGGTTGATCCATCATTTTGAAGGATTTGTAGAAATAAAGCTTGAATGAACTTCAGTATTAGTTCTGAAGCAGAGAGAAATTGCTGCAGATACATGTTTTTAACCTGAGGCTATCCATTTCCTCCAACCTTTCTACACATTTCAGTGTGAATAAACGTATCACTTTATGAACTATCATAAGAAGCTTTGCTGAAAAGAGTTTTAAACTTTGTCGTTCAAGCACTAAAGTTGATATTTTCCTTCGAGATTTAGAAGGAAGAGTTGCAATGTTCAAATATATATAATAAAATATACATTACATAATATATAAAATAAATATTATATAATAAATATATAAAAAATATATGTCTTAACATATAATATTAAGATATAAATATATAATACAATAAAATAATAAAATAAAATATATAATGAAATAAAATTAAACAATGAGCCCCAAACTATCAGTCTGATTATTTAACTATTAACCTCAGTTAATCTACCATTAATATGTACTTTGGGATTTGCTGAAGAGGTGGGAAGGATGCCGATGAATGAATCTGTGGAATCTACATGCATCTCAGGTTCAGCTGCCATGACATTCCTTCATGTCCTTATGTTTATTACTTCAAGTTTGTGATTCAGGGGTTTCAGACATACCAACACTGTATGGTAAGAGTACTAGACCTTTGAATCTAGGCCTACTGGTACAGAATTAAATTATTCAGCTGGTAACATTTCTGATTTTTTGGCTGCATCTGGCAGTAGCAGTCACCAGGGTTCCACCAAAGTTCTCTTAATCCCATTCTTATCCAATGTCAGTAATTTATGTGAGCTCTTAAGAGTGTATTCCTGTTTTTCGTTGTTCTTGTTTTTTGTTAAATCTATTTCATTCAGTCATCTAACAGTCTATTCCTGCAAACCAATAACATATAGTTTGCCATTATAACTATCTCTATCACAGATACATGTGTAACCACATTGTTCTTGCAGTTTACAGAATTTGGGCTTGGACTTAAGTGCTTTTCTCATTGGTGTGACTGAAAGAATAACTTAGTCAAGATGTTGCATGTTAACAATAGTTATTAATAATTAATAATTTAATGATAGGACAAGGGGAAATGGTTTTAAACTAAAAGAGGGGAGATTTAGATTAGAGTTTAGGAGGAAGTTCTTCTCTCAGAGGGTGGTGAGGCACTGGCATAGGGTTTCCAGAGAAGCTGTGGATGCCCCATCCCTGGAGGTGCTCAAGGCCAGGCTGGATGGGGCTATGAGCAACCTGGTTGGTGGGAGGTGTCCCTGCCCATGGCAGGGAGGTTGGAGTTGGATGATCTTTAAGGTCCCTTCCAACCCAAGCCATTCTATGATTGCAGTTTGAGTTAGCTTGGAGGTAGCAGTGTATGTATATATAATTTAAAGTATTATACACAAAGTGGCTGGAGAATAATTTAGGAATTATAACTTGAAATTTTATGATTAAGGACAACTAATTGCAGCAGCTTTATACTAAAGTGTGCATCTCTATCTTTGATCAAGAACTTAATTTTATCTATAGTTTTGTTCCTATTCTTGTTGCTACTGTAAGTCAGAAGGTTTAGGCTGAATAATGAATCAAATTGGCCAATGATTATAATAACAAGGTTATAACAGAGAAAATAATGTGAGGGAGAAGAAATGGGTGATTTGAAATACGAAATGTAGCTTGATTTTTTGTGGAAGTATTTTTAATGAAATGTGTCAAAATTACTGAATATGTTTTAAGGACCACTGTGACAGGGTATTCTCTTTAGGTACATATTTTTCTGTTATAAAAGCAATTACACAAGATACCAGTTTTTAGAATGGCATTTTAGGTGAAAATTCAGAGTGAAGTACTCTGATTTACACTGATAAGACTGTGGCCTGTCATATGTGCTTTCTTATTGTGGTATATAAGGCTCATATATCAATATATTTTGCTCTGGAATTGATTTCCATGTTGTTTACCTCATTTTCATTCTTTTTTATTCTGCTTCAAATCCTGGGCACTTGTTCAACCAAATGCCTGGATATCCTTTAGAGGACTGGGGAAAATGCTGTTTCCATCATTTTTCCTTTTGCTTGGAGGAGTTTGAGTTCACAAAGATGACATAAAGCTTGTAATCAGATAAAAAAAAAATCTGAAAACAGTGACAGGTGAACATACAGCACATATCAAGGAATGTGGTTATAGCTGTGTTGTAATTGAAGCACTTTAACTTTGTGTATTTAATTCGTCTTTTGTCTTTTGATAAACATTTGGCTGTTAGACAAGTGCTTAGCTGGCCAGAATCTTTCATCTTGGGTATTAATTGACTGGAATCCAGCAGGTCACAGTAATTGGCAGACAACAAAGTGACCTCTGAATTCTGGCTTCTGAAACAGGATAGTTTGTCTTTTCAATTAAAGAATTTGAATATATTGATAGTTAACAAAGAGAAGATTGAATACCTATCATACTGTGAATTAAAATTTGGGTGACATGGTCCGCAGACAATTATCTCTATCTACTTTCTTTAAAAAATAAAAATGAAAAATTGGATTTACTACTCCTTACTTGCTGCAAATTTTATACTGACCATCAAGAGTGTTCAAACAGGAAAGGATCTTTGCAGAGACAATGTGTTCAGGGAAACATCCCAACAGACAAGAAACAAATGTCTTACCTAAAAAACAAAGAAAAAAAAAAAAAACGTCCAGTGAGTCTGAGTGGACTCACTCTGAATCTTATGGAAAAGCAAAATTTCATGATGTACTTGGAGCTTTTGAAAACAGATACATGTATAGTGAGTAGTGGACCATTTGAAGCTGAAATCAGTACTTGAATGAAAAAGTAAACACAAGAGATCCTTATTGATCAGGGATGAAAAATGCTTAAATGAGTTATCTGTAAGAGATAATGTGTGTAAGTGACAGTGCTACTTGATTTAAGGATTCTGCAGTAAAGTTAATCATGTTGCTTGTCTGTTCATCATACAAGACAGACAAAATGAGAATTTGATGTCATAGGGAAGAGGATTCTTTTCCACTTCCATGTTCCACAGGTCAAACCTATTTAAGAAGGGTAACATTGTGAATAACTGTTATATTTGTATATATAGAGAAAAAAATGGTGCTTGTCTTCATTTTCTATAGCTGAGTAATGCCAAGAAAAAGAGTATAAAAATAACATTTGCAGTTTTCCATGGTGAGGTATCTTTATCAACGACACCCAAACACAGCACCTCCCATAGCATGTCTCCAGGAATAAAAGAATGTGAATCAAGCATTAGTGCGATCGTGTGGGCTGTGCATAATTGCCAGGTGACTTAGACAGTAACAACCAAGTAGCAGACAGAGGTTTTGATGTGTGTAAATCTATCACAAAGTGTATTACTGCCTGTTCCAACTGAATTGCTCTGATTAATGTAGTAAGATGATGGAAATTAAATAGGCTGTAGTTAGAAATTGATATAAGAATAATAAAGCTCAGAGTTTTTGCTGAAGAGGAGTATGTTAGGAAATAGCAGTGGAACACAAAAATGTTAGGAAGGTGTTTGTAGGCCAAAAATCATTTGTCAATGTGACAAATAAGTCTTCTATAGACACCATGTCAGAAAAGTTAGAGCAGTGTATTTGACTGTCGATATGCATGCAATTTTCTGGCTAAAACCAGACAATAACAAATTGATGCAATTAATTTCCCTCCCTATAGCTTACTCTTTTGACTCTAAAGAGCGAATTCTTTATTTATTTATTTTTTATTTCATTATTGTTTTCCTAATACCTTCTTCACATTTAGTTAGTTATATTATCCCTCACTGCATTTTTCATCTAATTCTATTTGTAAACAGCATTCCTTCAATCTTTATCATACCAAGGTATGTCACTCAGGTATAGACTAGCAGCTTGTTATTTTTAAGTTAAAGTCTTCCTCTGCTTTTTCCCCATGTCTTTTTAACAAGAAGGTAATGGCAGGTTTCACTTGTCCACCATCTATCTTTGCACCTTCTAATTTTCAACTCAGTGGTCAGCTTTGTAGAAAGACAGGAATCACTTCTATGTTGCTAGGAAGAAAAATGCTACTAGGAATGAACATTTTGGCAGCTTTTCCCCATCTCCAGCAAAGTTAAAACCAGAAGAGCAAAGGCAGCTAATTAGTGTAGGCTTTTTGTACAGTGTAATGCTTGATGCTTGGTCTTCACCAAGCAGTCAGTGAGCCAACAAGAAGATAGACTATTTTAGACGTGCATTTTTTGCCTACTGAGAGTGACTCAGAACACCCAATCATGGAGAACAACCTCAGATTAAATGCTGGTGATCTTTCCTAAGGTTAATGTAAGTAAATGAAATCTGGTTAGTGTGAAAAATATAACATGCTGATCTTGCAAGTTCAACACTTTGGGATCATAAAAAGCAACCTAAGTAGCAAAAGGCTGGATTCAAGGAAATCAGGGCTTACTTCATTATTGTATTTTTACAGAAAAATGATATAATAAACATGACAGTTTACAACAAATGTACAATAAGAGTGTATGTGCTGTTACATTGTAGCATGGCTCTCTTTCTCTCTTGCTGTTTACAAAGAGGATAGAAAGACTAGGGGAGCCTTCCTAGAAAACCATTCTGTAATCAATGAGAACCCACTGGGCTAAAGCCCAGTGTTTGTCTGTGCCTTCTGAAGCTCCCACTGCAGATCATATCGTGCTTGATGGGACTCAGACATCGTCACAGGAGCTCTCAGAAAATGCTTCGTTAGGTTAATGTACTGACTGGTGAGGGTGTTGCTGTTCATCAGCTCTGATGGATAGATAAAACAATGCTTTCTTTTTGAGTAGAATGGCACCATGTCAAAACCAATGTCATGGTTTTGTCTGTGACAGAGTTAACTTTCTTCACAGAGGCTCACACAATGCTGTTTTGGACTTCTGAAGAAAATAGTGGTGACAGCACGCAGACGTTGAGCTGTTGCAGAGCAGCGCTGGCCCAGAGGCAAGGCCTTCCCAGTTCCCCCTGCTGACCTGCCAGCAAGGGGCCAAGGGTGCCCCAGGAGCTGGAGGGGACCCAGCCAGGACAGCTGGCCCAGGCTGCCCAAAGGGATGTCCCACACCACCCGGCAGCATGCTTAGCGATGAAAGCCAGAGCCAAGGAGGAGGAAGGGGGACGTTGGGAGCAACACTGTTTGTCTCCCTGAGAAGCTGCCCCATGTGAGGAGCCCTGCTGGCCTGCAGCGGCTGGCACCTGCCTGCCGGGGGGAAGCAGCCAGTGGGGCCCAGTCGGGCTTGTGCCTTCCCCACCGAGCTGTCCTTGCCCCAGCCCCTGAGCTCTTGCACTGTTACCTCTCCCTTTCTCTCCCCATTCCACCTGGGCAGGGTGGGTGAACGGCTGGGGCTGCTGAGCTGCCTGATGGGACTGCTCCACAGCACAAATCTCTTTGCCAGTAGCTGCAGTCCCCTGTGTTACCCTACATCAGAGGAGGCAGAAAGATCCATTGGCACCAGGTGGTGTGTTGCTTACTGCCTGGGTCTGTGCTGGGCAGCATACAGTTTTGTTTCCTAGGAAAGAGGTGAGTGGAGAGAGTTACAAAAAAAAAATAATTAGTGCATTGTATTGAACAATACAAAATGATGGTACTTCTTATTCACACATTTCTGTTGGTACAAATCCCCTCAACTTTCTTTATTATTTTAATAATTGGATGCTTTGGACATGGAAATGTGTCATACTTCAAGCCTGAATGTTTTAACATCTTATCTGTTTCAGATATTCTTTCTGAAGGATGCTTTGTTGCTGAGGGATATGTACACAATTTGTGATATTTTTGACATGTTGGAACTTCATAAAACTGCATATATTGGAAACTTCCCCTGTGGTAACTTGTTCAGTTCAAACCTGAGTCATTTGGGGCTGGGGCTGGATTTTTGCACTACATCTTACTGACTTGTATAAAGAAGTAACTAATCTGCAGCAGCTAGTCTGGAGAACATGAAAGGCTGTTCTTAGGTCAGTTTAAGATTTGTTCAAGTTCATTTGCTCAGTGAGGGAAAGGACGTGATCTCCTTCAGCCTCTGAACTGAATCAAATGACTCCTCTTTGGCCTGCATGTGAAGGGGGGACTTAAAGTCACTTGCAGCCCCCAGATCCTAGCTGTCTTAATTGCAGCAGGAGCAAGTGCACTTTGCTCTCACAAAGCAGGAGGTGCTAATGAGCAGCAGCCTTTGACTCCTGTGTATGGTTTCTGTGTTGTAAAGATTCATGTTCGCCCTTGTATGTTGATCTTCTGAAATCCCGGCTTTTTGTATTTTCAGTTTTGTTCCTTTAACCTTATTCTCATTAGTATAAGGCATTGCCAGAAAGCATTTTCCAAAGGAAGTTTCTAACTAGCTGCTTCTCTCAGAATCAGTCAAGGACCGTGATGTGACACACATTGTAAGTTTACTGAGATGTGTTGAACTTACTTCCAACTTCATGATTATTTCATTCCTAGTTTTGGCAAGGGCTTCTTGGAACTTTTCACTTCTCCTAGGTATGGTGCAACAAAGTAAGATGTGAGCTGTTACAGGAACTGAAGTTATGGCAGGTGAAGATGTCTTTCTACCTCAGAAGAGTTTCCAGTGGTTAGTACAAGCTGCTTTCTGACTGTAGTCTATCAACACCTGCGCTGTTTCAAGGTTCATTCACTGTGTTTTTTTTTTTTTTTTTTTTTTTTTTTTTAATGTAGTAATGTATTTATACCAGTTTTTAAACAGGTTTTAACCTTGTAGGTCTGTGAAATACAGAGAAAGAAGCTGAATTCTGTAACATGGAAATTGTCCATGTAATTGCAGGTAGAAGTGTCACTGTGAAACCCTTGTATTGTAACAGCAAGCCCGCTATTGACTCATCTTGGCCTGTGAGGAAAACTGCTCTGAGCCTCATTAAAGTGTAATTAGCATTTTCAAATCAAAAGGATGCTGGATCAGATTCTGATATGTTTCTCATGCTTATTAACAGCTTATGCTACAGATAAGCTGTTATATTGTGTTCAGTGAAACTGCTGTGAGGTAAGATAGGAGAGAAAAGGACTGAAGCCCATTAGACATACCAGTACAAGAAGCAGCTGAAGTAACACACTGATATGTCTGTGGCATGCACTTAGTGGCATTACGGGTTTCTCTTCAGAGGGAAAAATGGGAAAAACGTTGAACAATAAAATAATTTCATTAATTTCATTAAATGTTTATCTCTAAGCCTTACTGCAGCCAGAGTACCAACATGAGATGTGTATGGCCTTGGGTGCCATAAGTCTGACTACAATGCAAAAGCAGTCAGGGGACATTTGACCAGTAAAGCACATGTACGTGATTCTTCTGAAAGGCTTCCCAGCAGCCCACTAGTGGGGAGGTTGCTGTATCCTTGCTTACACCCACATACAGATAGACATATACATATGTGGAAAATAAGCAACTTCTAGGCTAATAAAATTAACTTCTTTATGTCATGCTGATTTAAATTGTTTCCACAGATGATAGCCAGAATGGCATGTTTGAAGGGCTTCAGCATCCTAAGAAGCTTATTTGTGATAATTAGCTGGTTTTGTATGGCCCTGCTGTACAATGTAGACCTTCAGTCTGTTTAAGTTAACCTTCTTCATGAGCTTTTTGCTAGTGACTTTGTAGATGATTTGACATAAATTTTGACCTTCTTACTGAACTTACTGACCTTCTTACACTTAACATTTAACAAAATAGTTTACAAATTTGCTTACAAAGAAGGGAGATTAAAAAAATATATCTTTTTTTTATCTTTGAAGAGTTTTTTTTTTTAAATACCAGAAATTTAATGTTTAGTGATTTAGTGGTATTTCTAAGAGCAGTCATATGGCTAATTGTTGAATATTCAGAAGTTGGAAAAAGTTATATAAAATTTGTAACAGCACAGAAAATAATTCCATCAATAATGAAAGATAACTGTCAATTCCAGCTTAGCTTCCTTCCCAGTGTTATTTTGTGACTGCAATCTGCTTTGAATTCCTTCCGGGACTCAAATTCCCCACATCAAAGCTTTTTAGAAATTTCCAATTACCCTGATGGTTGTTAGGATCCTTCCAGTAGAGAAGAGGTTGTCCAAGTCCAAACTGGCCAAGAGGCATGTGGTATGCTCAGGCAGTAGGAACTCTCTCATTACCTTCTCAGAATAAGTAGCTGTAAATAAATATGTATAGATGTGTATTCATTTTAATAATTTAGACCAAAAATGAGAAACTGTGAAATAGTTTTTGAATAATGTAGCAATAAACAAAATGTAGGAGATGCTGTTTTCCTGGATGGCCATGCTCAGTAGTAGATAACAAGGAAAAAAAGTGCATAAATTTGCATATCTATACATGTAAATACATTTATATATAGGTAGATATGTTATATACTCTTAGATGTTTTATGTAGAGAGATGTGATATAGCATAAAAGTATAAATAATACATATGTGTTATTTTATTTTTTTAGTAGCTCTTATTTGTCTTTTGTTATTATTATTTTAGTTAAAGGTTACATCTGCATCACAATAATATTCCCAGAGGACTTCTCTTCTGCGAGTTGACACTTTGAATCCAGCTGGTTTTTGGTATTGAAAACATTCTGGGTTCCACAGTAAAATTATGCGTGATGTGCAGTAATTACACCATGAATTTATGTGTTAATTAATTATGTGCATTTCAGTTTCTCTTTCTCAGTTAAAGTGAATGCTGCCTGCTTTATGTTTTTGTCTTTCTGTTTTCATGTTGAGATACTGAAATAAGTGTATTGTATAAGTAATATACATGTAAGTTTGTTAATTCATCTTAATTTTTCAAGATCTATAGATTTCCAACTACTGACACTGCGATTTGAGATCATCTACGCATGTGGTAGCTAAGGACCTAAAGTGGAAGACTTGTCTGTCCCTATTTGAAATTCCAGAAGTGAAAAGGTGCTGAAAAAGGAGGCTCCTGTGGGGAGATTCTGTGATTAGTTTCCGATGCTGCTGTGCTCTCTGCAGAGAGATGCTGTGCAATGTTAGCAAGCTGCTGGGGTCAGCCCCAGCGGGGCTCAGAGCCAGAGCTGCAAGAGCAGCTGAAGGAAGCAAGCCAGACAAACATATTGGTGGACTTGAATAGGCTTTGCTGCCCAGCAAAATTTAAAATCACTAACTGTGTGTAAGAAAACTCACTGCAAGAGTCAGAAAGCAACCAGCTAATCCACAACTTTCCTCCCTGTGATGAGAGCCTGAACTGTTACAGTGGTATTTTAGGGATTTGTTACTACTGCCCTTCTCCTCTACCCAGTCAGAGTTTTATTCTCTTGCTGTAATAAAAATGCAGTTTGTTAGTAGTGTAAACCACAGTTGCAAGATGGGGGAATAAATGTATCTTTGAGCATCAGAAGGTTTAATGGGCTTGAATTTAAGCTGGTCAGTGCAAAAAATACCAGTTCAAGAACCCCATCTAGTACTGAATTGAAATTTTAGTAGGTTATTTAATGACAGAAAAAGAGTGATTCTGTGATTTTATTTTTAATTCTTTTAACTTCTTATTAAAACTGGAGTTGGTTTCTTCGCATAGTGCAGGGGACAGGCACACATATAACTCCTCCCAGAGCAGTTCCATGAACATGTCATAGTCTCAAACTTCATGGTATTATTTCTCTTTCTTCTTGTCCCAGAATTTGTATTGAAGATTGAATTGCATTTTCGATAGCATCCTTGTAAATGACCTTGGTACAACAGAAATTGGGAAATTTACAGACACAGACTACTTTTCTTCTATATTTCTGTAAAATAGTTATAGGAACTTGTTTCTATGCTATCACATGTTCAGAGATACCTGATTAGTGTTTTATTTTTGAAGTTGCTGGTTATGAGGAGGGAGCAGGAGGGATAAGCATTCTCAAGTCTGCAGATGTAACACAGGAAAGAAAAGATGAGATATTGCTGGAACAGCATGTCTGGAAGTAAGGAGAGGCATCCCGGGGTGGTTTTTTGGACTGCATAATGCAACATACAATGAATAAAGCTGCTTGGCTACTTTCTTCTGGGGGAACGAGGTGTTCTGATGAAAAATGCTAATTAATCTAAATTCAGAATTTCAACAGGAAGCTGTTTTGGTGAAATTTTTCTTAAGGACAAATATTTCGCAGACATTTTTGAAGCAGAGCATTGTCTGTTTCAGAGAAATGTTTGGTATGTTTAGTGCAAAGCTTTTTTTTTTTTTTTCTGTATAAAACCCTTCTACTTATATCAAAAAGATACTTGAATGAATCAAAAAAAACAAAATGCTGATTTTTCCTCCTCATATTCATTTCCATCCAGATTATAATCAGAACAATTTCCAAGTCCCAGTTACCCACCAGATGGAAACCTGGTTTCCTATGCTCTCTGTGTATGCTGGTTGTCATGCTTTACTTGATTGACACCATCATTGAATAATGTATCAGCCAAAAGTGCAAAAGTTTTTTTATTATCATTCTAAGTGCTGAACAATACTTCAAAGTTGATGGATGTAATTGTTCCATTCCTTCAAATAATAGGGTAATAAAGACTCCTTTGGTACAAAGTTAACAAGGAGCTTTTGAACAATGTTTAAATACAGAAAAAAAGCAAAGTGCAGACTTCAGAGAACACCCTGTGTGTTTAACAAGGAGCTGAAAAAGAAAACCGAAAGGCTCGTGTCTATTGTGGACTCTTGGACGGAGGTGATTTGTTGAGTGGAGAAGAAGGCAGTTTCAGAATTTTAGCAAGACATAGTTCTGCATGTTTTGGTTTTACTTTGCTCAAGGGCCAGCACTCTGCATGTGTACAATTACACAACTCAGTCAAGGAGATCAGAAACCCTAGCTACAGGCATTAAACAATTCCTCATTTGATGTGTTAATCGAAAAGGTGAAGGCTACTTTTTTTCCCCCAAAAATAATTGGATTGGAAGTACATGATACGACATTTATGTGATGCACAAGAATATGCATAGATGTTTGAACACGTATTTCTTTGGATATAACCTTTCAAATGTAAAATAATACTGAATGCACGGAGAAACAATCTTTATTATCAGTGTACAGCAAGCTTGTAAGAAAAATGTTCTTCAATACAGTAAGTTCATCTTCACTTAAGATAAGTGAAGAAGGTAAGAAAAGGAATCAATTATTCTTAACAATGTGAGTATTCCATAAAGATAAACCATTATAATGGAATTATAGAACACAAGCAGTCTTTAAGGACAGCATATCAAAAGAGATATTTCCATAACTTATCTATTCTGTTCTTTCTTTGTGCAAACAGTCATGCAAGTTCAATGTGAACTTGAATGAGGAATTCTATCTTCGATTTATGTATGGTTATTTAGTGCAACATTTTGTGTTTTATTTGTGCCCTCCTTGGGATAAATCACGGTGGAATGCCTCAACTGGGAGATTATGATTAAAAAACAAACAAACAAAACCAACTATTTTTTCTCTTGATTTCCCAAAGCTGCAGAGAGCCAGCATTCTTTCTCTTAACCTAGACCATTCAGTGGATGAGCTAGTACTCTGCAGGTTGGATGCTAAGAGTCGTCAGTGGGTCTGGACCTCGTAACTGAAGTAAAGGAGATAACATGCCGTAGTGAAGAATGGATCACGTAAAAATCCTAGAGAGCTGTAGCCCGGGCACAGATTTTAAAAATGGATCACTGATGGCAGACAATTAAAAGAAAAGAAGTTGCAGTTCCAGAGTTCACTTCACTGTCAGAAAATACAAAATATTTATTTAGGCCAAGTGGTAGAGGATAAAGGTCGCGTGCTTTTAGCAGGGAGTTTCTCAGCTATGAACCCCATTTGTAATTCCCAACTGTGAAAGGGGAATTAATTTCATGGATCCATAACTTCGATTATTTTGAGGTCAGAGCTGAGCATCTCTGAACATTGACCCAGAAAATACAAAGTATATTTTCTGTGGACATAAATGAAGACATTCAAAATTGTATATATCGAGTGCTGTCTAGAAAGTATAAGAAAATAGTAATTTATTAAGCATATTTGCCCAAGCTATAGTGGATAATGTATCACAGAAATAATCAAATCATAGAATACTTGAGGTCAGGAGGAGTCATCTGGTTCAGTTTCCTGCTCAAAGCAGGGCCTACCTCAAGGACAAGGTATAATAAATGAATGATAATTTGAACATTTTTTAAAATTCTTTCTGGAAATGAAGAAACTCTGACAGACAAACCTGCAGGTATTTAAGTCCTGAGAATTAACCTGAGTGGTAGAATTAAATGGGGAATGATGTATGGTTGGGGAGTTCAGTGGCACTGTTTTTTTGAGGGCAGGAATATGTTGTGCTACCAACTGCTGGTGAAGGTAAAGTAAAAAGAGTGCAGTATGTTAATAGTTGCAGTGCAGAAGATGGATAGTGCTGAGGGACGGAACAAAAACACGAGCTATTCCTCGTCTAAAGGAAGAGAGCTGTAGGAGGTATATGTGAAAATGCAAGTTGGTTTGGAGCTTTCTGTACAGTCTAAGAAATGAATATGTATCTGTGCCTGTTCGTCATTTTGGTGTGCCTACTGGAGTTGAAATTGAAGCAGCAGTTTTAATAGGAAAATGGCAAAGTATTTTTTTTTCCTAAATATTCTCTAGACTAGAGATGAGTATTCATGGTATAGCAAATTTAGACTTTTTAACAGTCAGCTTCCGTGTTTTTCTGTCATTCTTGAAATGAAAGATGAGGAGAGATGGGTTATAATGAAGTTAAAAGACTTTTATTGACACGTTTGTAGGAAACTATTAATTTATTTGTAAGCCTGGCATGGTGGTGCTTCTGTTCCGAATTAAGCTGCACAGGTGAAAGCTCTGCTTTGGTTTTTGGGCCTTTCCCTCAACCCTCAGTAAATAATCTAACACTCTTGCATGAATGGTGTCTAGTTCAACCCTTTCTAGGTAAAAATCAGTCTGATTTTTATAAATACTCCACCTTAGTGTTTGAGCCTATATTCTCACTGCTGAGAACAGCATTTCTGTGATTGCCATAACATGAATTTACCATGGGGATGAGCGTTCTTTCCAAAATAAGCATAAATACTGAAGAAATAATTGAACGATTGCTTCACTTCCTCATTAGAATTACCAGAAAACAAAACAAAACAAAAAAAAAAAAAAACAAAGCAAACAATTAAACAAAAAAAAAAAAAAAAAAAACAACATACAGTATTGTGCTCTAGAAATGTAGCTTATCAATGGATTCTTCGTTAATGGGTTTCAGTCTCCTGGTGTTACCTACATGGGTGTTTGTGGGGGTGAGAGAGGAGGGAGGGTGGGTGGTAAATTGTATCTGTGACTACTTACAATTTGTTGTTCTCAGGGCGTGTTTAGCCATGAAGTCATATAGAGCTCTTTAATCTTCCTGAATGATGAACTCAACTTTTTTGGACAGGGATATGCTCAAAAAGTTACCCTAGAGTAACTAGGTGGGTTTTATTATTTGTCACACAATATTTTTGTTCGTACAAGAGTAGCAGGTTGCATGAGAAGCCATGGTAGTACATTGACTTTTCAGTCTAAATGCTGTTATAAACCCACCACCAACAACAAAGGAAAAAAAAAAAACAAAAACAAACAAACAAACAAAAAAAAAACCACACACACAATTAGGTGCTAACGTTGTTTTCTTGCATGCCTTCTGTCAGCTTTTGCTGATGTAAGTCACATGAATGTTGTATTGGCTTAGTTGTTGAGCATTCTTCCACTGTGTATTCCCTTTCCAACCTGAAGGAGAAATAGCAGAAGAGAAACTCTGTGCATTCACAATCACAAAAGTACAACTTTTTCTTATTTATAAGTTGCTATAAGTTTTTTGCATAATCTAATTTTGTTTTCCAGAATGACAAATCTCCAGGGCGTTCCACAAGTCGATCGAGTAATATTTCAAAGGTATGTAAAATCTATTTCCTTTATGAGGAATTTAACGAAAACTAAATTTATCAAATACAATATAGTGCTTCATTTAATTACATATGCATTTCTGATGTTTTCTTTACAAACATCCCATTTTGGGTTTTTGCTGCCTATCATTATGGCTACCAAATAAAATTCATCTTAAAGTATAGGTATACAATTAGTCATGACTTTAATATGTGTAGTAATAATAATAAGTAAGTAACATGGACTTCTTACACTTGCTTTCCACAACTGCTAACATTAATTAACATTAATATAATGTTCCATTAATGCTTTAGCTTAAGGTAGAATTGCTGCTTAATTTTTTGCCCCCTGCCCCACCCAAATAATAGTTGCTGTAATGTGTGAACACTGAATTCTTTTTACAGGAATTTATGATTCACTGAAGCCAGGGTTGTATATCTAGATGGTTTTTAGTTTCTAGGAAACAGAGAAGGGAAGCTGTAGGGAGAGGCAGAATGAGACTGCGGTCCTTTGGACTGCAGTCCTTTGTTTTTAACCCTCTTTCTGTAAATTTTTGGTTCAGATGTGGCTGAAATCTCTGCCAAAAAGCCAGAATTTACAGGAAGTTAAAGCTAAAAATTCAGTATTATGGAATCCCAGTCCAAAACATCAGCCATGCTTTATGTTTGTATATAAAGATGTTTTGTGTTTTGTTTTGTTTTGTTTTGTTTTTCATCCAGAGTACGAACAGTATCCATTGTGCTATTGTCTCTGGGGGTATATCCTTCCGCACTGTACTCTTGTCTCTGGGGTACACATTGTAAAAATGTTTTTTTTTTTTTTTTTTTTTTTTCTGAGAGCTCTTTAAACAAAAACAAACAAACAAACAAGAAGTGATTTCTCAGTTAAAGAAACCATCTATATGCTGTATATACACTATATTTTTGTATTAAGAAGAACAAAAAAAAAAAAAAAAAGAAGGCAGGGAAAAACACAGACATTATATCTAGTCTGTTCTAGGATGTAGCAGAATCTCTTCCTGACTTGTTGGCTATTTTTAAAAAACACCTAATTATATACTTACAAGCTTGATCTCAGTCAATTATATATATTATTTTCAGTAACATTTTAAAGTCATGTCTATATTTACAATCATTGTAAAATTATGTGGATTTGATATTGCTTTTTCTACTTTTTTATGCAATATGCATTACAAAATGGCAAATCATAAATATATTCAGTGGTATGAGGCATTCAGTGACATTTAGTTTAAAATAGTTTCTCCAGAAATCAATATAGATGCTTATTAGAAAGGGTGCTTGCACCTTCTTAGGTATTATATTTATAAGCAGGATTTTTAGAAACACTTGTTTCTGTTTATGTGAAACTACCTGCTAGTGAAACTTTCCTAATGCTGAAAGATGTTTGCCTGGAATTCTAGTTTGCAGTCTATTGTTTGATTCAAAATGCCCTTTTTCATACAATGGGAGAATATGTATGTAAAAGAAAACAGAAAAACAAATACCAGACTTTTCAGGTTACTATCACATGGCACAAAGTAATAGTAACATATACTGCATCCCAAAACAAAACTGGAGGCTTCTGGATGACATAAACTAAATACCAAAGGCAAGAGCTGCATTCTGTGCAGTGTCGGATCCTATACACAATAAACATCTCAATTTACAGAAAAATTAGCCTTCATTCAGAAATATAATTTAATCAAAATACATCGTTTTGATTTTGAGGCTTTTACTATTTGCATTTGCCTGTTTGCGTAAACTAAAAAGGGTTAAATTGAGAGTTGCATTTTAATAGTTTTGTATATTTGTGTATGCCAAGATTGGTTGCGTATGGAAATCTTGGTCTGGAGTAGATTAGCCATTGCCTGGTATCACTGGATTTTGCACTACCCTATTTGTGAAATGGCACACAGCAAAGATTCTGCAAACACAGATTCATATTTCATAACAGTTTTAAGCTGTTTATTCATTCAACTTGTGTTTTAGCCTTAAAGAGGACACTTGAGGTTTGCAGAACATGCTCAGGCAATTTTACATACTAGGTACATTAACTCTGAATTGCATGGTAATACAGATTAAACTGAATTGTTGAACACTTGATATGTCTTATCTGGACATAATGAAAAGGAATAGCTCTGATTTGCCATTTACCAGCTACGAGTTATTATGTAACTATTTAATCCATAGATTTTAAAATCCACCATTCCCTAGAGGGGGGGGAAGAAATCCATGCTTGAGTCTTACAGTTCACTTCTGCTGTCCACTGAGAGTGCCAAAATGTAGGATGTTGGGAAGACTGTTTTTATCTTGCATGTATATTTCTGATAAGAATTTCAGTAATAATATGGCCAAATGTGAAGACAAAACCTAATGTGTTTAGGTGTGATTTGAACACAATTGTTTGGAAAGTCCACTGTAATACATGTTACTAAGTAAGTAAAATAATAGCTGGATAATATGTTTCTGTACATGTACTAACATAAAATTAGGCCAGTCGTTTACAGATTATTTTCTTATAACTATGAAATTGCATAGCTCCACCGGTGAGAGATTTTTTTAACATGAGAAATGGAGTGTTTTATCAATACGGTAGGAGAAGAGCAAAATCCTACACTTTGATTTTGTTTACCTGGCTTAGTACCGAACCACGCACCATGTTTGTGAGCAAGAGCAGGTGAACACTGAGCCTGGCAGGGCTGCAGCTCACACTGTCCCTTGTCCCCATACAGCACGGTGCTTCACCCCTCCTGCACTCAGCACTCCTGCGCCTTGCCAGCAGTATTTTGCTTGGCAGGCAGGAGGGAGAACTAATTCACGCAGCCATCTCTGTGTGTGTTCCAGCTCATTACTGTGACCTTAAGTATCCCACCTGTGTGGTAACCACCGAGTTAATTGCAGGGTTTTAAAGTAGTCTCACATCATTTTGTACTCTCCATCTCCTTACTCTGCCTCTGTCCTCGTGCTGCTGACTGACAGGCAGCTATAGCTCTCTTCAGTGGGTATCCATCTGGGACGTTCACTCATTACCTTCAGCCTATGAGTCATTAAAACTACCCTGGGGTTCCAAGAGCAACTACTTCGGTTGGTTTTCCAAGCAGAGGTGATTAGGAAAATGTATTGGTGTCCAATTTGTGCCACACTTATGGTAATAATGTAGATTTTTTCCCACAGAATCAATGAATGGATAAACAGGTGTTGTTGCCTTCTGCCCTGCTAGCACTGGGAGCAATGGGTCCTCTCTGGGATTAACCTGCAGTGCCTATTACTTCAGAGTGACAAAGTGGAGTGATTCCTGAGTATGGCTTTCAAAGCCTATATTAATAAAAACATAGAAGTACTGGAAACGTGAGTTAAGAACCAGCCTCGCTATTGTGTTCCTTTTGTCTTTGTAACCCTTAACATTTCTCTCCCAACCATCTCCCAGACGTAGTCTTAAGCACTGTTCTGGATTTCAGAATTAGAATTATTTTCTCCAGGTGTATTTAAACTCTAAGTAAATGAAAAAAATTTACTTTGTTCATTAGATATTTGCCATCAGTTAATTCTTGGCACTGTAGCTTTTCTCGGTAAATCGTTTATGTCTTCCTAAATATGTGAATAATTTAAGAGGAAATTTAATCTGAGAAGAATCTGGTGGATTCATTTCTTTCTGTTGTGGTTAACCAGTGGAAAAAGTCTTGTGTTTGAATTACAGCCCATAGAGGTTATGCTTGTATGTGTTTGTAAGGCTTCCTGGTTGTGTTAAAATGCTTTCTGGAAGAAATGTTGCTAGCACATTGTAATTATATTTCTGCATGTTAAGTATGAATCAAGAGCTCCTTAGAGGAGGATGCTTTCTCTGCAGTAAGATTTCAAATTCTCTGATGGGAACTTTGGGCTTATTTTTCAGTGAACCTCAGACTTGGAGCAAATTGCCTGATTTTTGTTTTGGCTCAATTGCTTCTTAAAAGCCTGGAGCAGATGTTAGAATACTTTTTATTTACAAGTCTCTGAAGCATCTTTCTAATAAAACTCGGTTGATTTACATCAGGAAGAAGTGAGGTGATCATTTCAGAATATTCATTGTGATGATATTCGTTGGTCTATTTTAGAAGATGAAAACCAACAGAGAAGGTAAAGGATGTAAAAATTGGTTCCACTCTGTGTTTATCTTTTTTATCTCCACCCTAGACGATTTCCATACTCATTGCCTATGTCACGTCTGGCTCCTCTCAGTAAATGCAAATGAAAACCAAAAGACACCAGCATGTCAAAGCAGTGCTCGCTAAAGTTTTAGATGAAATTATTGCCAATTTATTGATTGTTTTGAGGTAGTCAGTTCGTGAGAGAGGATTGCAGCATCTCTGGGATAGCTGTTGTGTGATTGAATCCTAAAGAGTAATTGTGTGACCCCTAGCATTTTGCTACAGGGGACTGTACTGCTAAAAGTGGATCCATCTGTGCTATTCTTCCTATTTGGTCCCAATCTCACACCTGTCATAAATGACAGTTCTCTTCAGATTGCCATGGTGGTTTTTTTCAGTCTTTTCAATGTGTAGCTCCTAGTTTTCTGTAATGAACTTTGTTTTAAAATAACATTAAGAAGTCAATATAAAAATAAACGTAATGATGTATCTCATCAGAACTGAGAGAAATCTTAGAGTTTCAAAAAATAAACCCTGAAAAAACAAGTCCCTGCTCTTGTAAAGTGTAAAATGTCAGCCTTCAAAAGCACTGTTACAATGAATAATACCATGTATACAAAACTGGCATTAAAATTTGAGTGTTAATGGTATCTTAGTCATCCAAATGATTCTTCTTGCTCATAAACAGAATCATTAATATCAAAGGTGAAGACTAGCTTAGCTCTTAACTCTCATGATTCTGTTACTGTAAAAAACACCATCACAAAGTAAACAAGTTAGTGAAAAGTATTTTGTTCATCAAAACATAGAGTAGAGAAAAACAAAAACTAGAACTAGATGCAATGACATAAAAATTATTGCTGCTTTTTTTTTTTTTTTTCCTCTTAGATGTAAATGTGTGGTTTCTTTGTCTACAGAATGCTTTGTGGCTTGCACGTAGAATTTAATCTTCATTTACAGTAAGCTTAACAACCTGCAGAATTACTTAAATCTTCCTGAAATTTGAACTTGTAAATAAAATTTCATTAAATATATTGCAGTTTCAGGGGGCGACCAGTAGAAGAAGTATTGTCAATTTATTCTTGGATACACTTGACATATTTTAAACTAGCGTTCTAATGAAAGGGAATACATACAAAAATATGGTGTAATATTGTGTTTTTTTAAATTGTAATTCTTGCCAACAGTTTATACTGAGTATTCCTAAATGTGCCACACCAGCACATCCTGACAAAATTGGATATTTGAAATATATTAATTTTATGTGTTTATACAAGTGTACTTTGTGCATAATGCTTATATGTAATTTCCACTTCTGTGGATAAGGAGGCAGCAGTATTTCATCACTGATTTCAGCTCTGTCCTATGATATATAATACCATATAGGTGATTTGTTCCCAGTAAGCACAGTATTCAAGTGATGACATACGCTGTTCAGTTTTCAACAAAAATTATTATCCATAACAGACCTACTCCATACATACTGCTGAAAATTTTTATACAGCCATTTTTCACATATATTGCACTTGGAAGAACATTTCAGGTCTTTGTCCTAAAAAGAATCCAGTCAAGCAAACTTTATTTCCACACTGGTACAAAATTATTATTTTGCTGCAGTCTGAGGTTCTCTGCACTTCCAAAAACACTGTTTTTCATAATGATGTGTTGTAGGGGTTTCACTGTCTTTTGGCTTAGTCATATCAATATTCTTTGTGCAGCTCTCTCACTCTGGGACATTTAGATTTCTCCCTTAGGGACAGAATAATTAAATATTAAATAGACACCAGAGTCGGTTGTTCAAATATAATGATGATGTCCTCACAGATGGGAATTTATTCAGTCCTTCTCCTTAATAGTCCATCAGACCAAGCAAACAGTGGGGCAAGTGTGTGCACTCACATACATGGGCATTTGTGGGAGAACTGAGGGAATGTCATATGAGTGAAAGCTGGTGAGTATATATACTGAGGCTTTAAGTCCTGCAGATAGAGGGATAAGTAGGAATATATACCCTTCTTCAGAAGAGAAAATCTAAACCATGAATACTGATACTGACTAGTTTGTAACTAAAATACTGCAAAATACAGTAGCAAAGGTGATGCATGGTTTATACTTCACCTTTCCTCAGGCTACATTTGCATTTAGCTCCTTCTGGGCAGTCAGGAGCTGCTGGCTTCAGGGCTCTGCAGCTTCTGGAAAAAGACCAGCTCCCCCTGGGTTTCAGTTGCCTAAGTCAGTGAATCAATGAATCCATTATGTTTTTCTAGGAGCTAAATAACATTTTTATTAACAAAGTGATAATGCCTAAAAAGACGCATCCTGAAGCATTTGAAGAGAGTCATGAATCAAAAATATTGCAGGACTGCAACACAAAGACTTCTGCAAACTATAATCCATCTGGCAATTCAAAGCTTAGCTACCAATGCTAAGTGTGTAGAGGAAGAGTGGAATTTTGCAAAGAACTTCTACCTATAAAAGAAAGGTTAACATAGCTCAGTAAGACAAAAGAAATTAGAAGCTTATTGAATCTACAACTCAAATTTGCCATTGTCTTTGTTAGTTTAATTTTTTAAATAGCATGATAGATTTGCCACTCATGATTTTGATTTTTCTTTAGTGGAAAGTAAATGTGCTTTAGTTATTTAGATTTAAAACTATTCTTTAGTGTGATCATACTGAGTTTCAAAGGAGCAGAACAGTTTCGTTCAGCAGAATCATAAGTATATTTCTTCTCCTTTCTGTGTTATTTCTCCCTTTACTCTGTCTCTTCAGAGGCAGGTAGAAAGAAAGAAAAACAGGAGAGAAAGAAAAGGCTTGGGGAAGAATTGTGCAGGAAATGATTTCCAAAAAAAAACCAAACCTTGCTGTGAAAGAAAACAGAAGTGAGCTTCTGATTCATTTAATGGTTGCTGGAAAGCCATCAGTCAGACAATAATAATATCTAGATCTGAAAGCAGGAACTCCATCATGAATGACTAAAGGGGGAAAAAAAAAAAAAAAAAAAAAAAAAGAGGAGCATGAGTTTCAGTTTCAAGTTGGAATGCCATCTCAAGACAGATGTTCTAAGATACACCTGTCTATAGGTGTGGACTTGAGCTTGGGTCATTTCAGCCGTGTTTTTGATCTTTCTAGACCTGAGAAATTATCCAAATAAAAGTTAATAAAGACTGATGGTTCCCTTAAAATGTTGCGTTGTTTACAAAGCAGGATTATCAGATGAAAATATGCAGACTGGATCTCCTGCTGAGTTTATTGCTGTGCAAACTGCTATAATCTTCTAAGGTATCTGTTCCTTAGTGTGCCATTATTTGATTAGGGTAGAGTTTCAGCTTTTTAACTGTATTGGCTGGTGGGATCTGGAGGATTCTGTGATGCATTGCTGCTGTAAAGCATACTTAGTGCGAGCATAAAAGCATTAGTCATATTCCCAGCCTGCCCTACCTTCCTGCAATTTTCAGACTTTCTGCTTAAGCAGTGTTGTAGGATGAAGAGCTTTTTGAAATGCCTTTGGTCATCCTTATTCAGAACAGACGCATTAGATTAGAGGATTCATTTGCCTTTCTGGGTTATCTCCAAGGACATTTTATGTCAGCTGTCCATTACATCTGGTGTTTTATTTTAAAGCTTATGTCTATTCAGGTATGAATGCTTTGCATTTGTGGAACATGTTGTTACTGAGCTCTCCTGTGAGGTGAAAATAGAGCCTTTTCCCCTTAAAAAGAACACAAGCTGTGTTCCTGTGCTAGTTCCATCATGCAGTGTAAGCAGTAGTTGGTCAGTGAGGAGTCTCGTTTTCTGTTGTTAACTGGGAAATTCTGTCAGATCTTGAATATCCATTCTGTGGACTGGAAATTCCTATAGCTTTCATCATTTGCATGTCATTCTGCCCCCATTTCTGTCTTTGAACTCTTTTAACATGGAGATGTGTGATATTAGAGCCCCCTGGTGTGAGAGAAATGATTATCTTGCTTGTCCTGAAAATGCTATATTTACCAGTATTCTGTGTGGAAAACATATGACCAACTCCAGTTGAACATATCAGAAATAATTGAGTAAGCACCCTGTCATGTCTGTTAATTGAATTGCGTAGCCTTGATGAGAGAGTTCATCTAAAGACAACAAGAAGGTGGCCAAGACAGCAGAAGGTGGTGACTGGGGAATCTCTACTAACACTGCTTTTGAAGTGCCAAACCTAATCAGCTGGAGTTGGCATTATCCCTCCAGCACCATCCTGGTGTTGATGTCATAGAGAAATAAGCTGCCTTGTCAGACAACTTTATTTTGAGTTACCACATTTAATTAAGCTGCTGATATAGTTTGCTATGATAAAATTAGTAAGGTGCTAGTTCAGTTTTCCCATTCTGATGAGCTGTACAATATCTGTACCGTTAGAAATAGACATCCGCTCAAGGGATACTATTTTTAAAGGAATTCATTATTCTTCCTGCCAAGTGGGACTGGAGTCCACAGCACCAACCTGATCCCTCTATTCAATAAGTGCATTATCTCAAAATATTCAGTGTGCTAAATAGCCACGTAGCAGTGCAATAGCAATTATAACAATAAGCCCTGTGTGCTTGAGACTGTTTCCAACATCTGTTGTATATACATTCCCATTAGAGCTTGTTATCCAGGTGGATACGATATGAGTAGGATTTATTCAAATGATCGTGGTTTTGATTTGTCAGATTTGCCTGTAGAATAAATGGTGCCACCCAGAGGATTTTGTGTTTTGCTACTAAAACTGTCAGTAAAGGATGACTGAAAATAACAGCTTATGTTATGAGCAGGGCTGATGGACTTGTTCAGTGATGTGTTTTATATAGCAAGCAGTCCAAGGTAGCACCAACCGAACGACTGTGTGCAGTGCTGTTCTTGTGTTACCCGGCCCTTCTGCTGCTCATGTGAAGCAAAATGCTCAGCTGATACAAGGATACCTATTCTAGGATCTGACCTAGTACTTGCATGTGGCTGCATGCTGTGCCCTCTGATTATACCAACTAAATGCTCCTTTAGGTATCTTTGTGCTGCTGGGCAGAACAGCATGTGTGTTCATTAAAAATAAGTTCGGGATTTTTAGTTTGCAGGGAAGAAGGCTAAGGGAAAGAAATGAGGCAAACCTGGTGGCAGTGTTGGGACCAGAGAGCAGACAAGTACAGGTTATGCTGACAGAATTCAGGGTGGAAGTACAAAGGCATTTTGTGGTAAAGGTCTGGGATGGTCTTCAGCTGAGTTGGAATTTACAAGTTTTTAAAACCAGCTGAACTCCCCATGAGTGATTCTGTTGGCGTGATATGCGGTGGCAGGGACACACTAGACATTAAGAGGGCCTTCCACTCCTATTTAATTTACAGAGATAAGGCTGGAGTTGTATGTAAAATAAGGTCCTCCGGTGCCTGTGAGGCAGAAAAGGTCTAATTTTACTGCAAGTAAGCATCAGAAAATGAGTACCAGAAACACTTTTTTTTCAGTTTTAGAAATCACTCTATCAGTTCATGTTACTATTAAAGGCTATTTTAAAGCAGATAAAACCAACATTTGTATTTAAAAGGTGTAGAAACCTACTGAATGGAACTTGCTGTGAGATCAGAACCTGAATTAGCTGGTCCATAACTTGGCATGCTGGATTTTTCTTGCTTTGTTTCTGAGGACTGAATCAGTGCAAAAGCTTTTTGCGTGCTCAGATGTCAGGTTTGCTCCAATAGGGATTAGACAAACAAGCAAAAAGCATTCATTTTTCAGGAATTTGATGAAAATGTTTTTAGAAGAAAAACCTTGCTCTGAGTACTGTGCAACTGAATGTAACATCATTATGCCGGTGCTGGGGAACTAGAAAGTAAATGTGCCTGAGCAGGTCTGAAACAGTCCAGACCTCTTTGCAGCTGAGAGTGAAATGTAAGATTTAAGCAATCAAACTAGTAATGTAATTTTTATCTTAAAATAATTAGATTTCCACCTGTCTCCAGCCCCAAATAATAAGTGTAAAAGCTTTTCAAATAATTTGTTTTAATTCTTGTCTTGATTCCAACCCTCTTAAGACTTGCCTAGCTGGCTTCCTGCTTTAATAGCTGCTGGAAGTTTCTTGAACTTGTGCAGAACTACTGCACCGTTACAGTGCAGTTTTGCCATTCTCCTTGCCCCTTCAAAGCATAAGGCTTGTGGCTAGGTGGTGTAAATCTTGCCTTTATGGCATGGGAATAACCTATCCACCATTGAAGAGCAAGCCTGACCCCCTTACATTGCACTGAACTTGAAAGCAGCACTGGTACAGTCCTGCAGCTCCAAGGGGGGGGGGGGGGGGGGGTGTTGGGGATGGGAAACTAGTCACAAGGGATGAATTCAGTAGTACACCCTTGGCTCTGGGACTGGGTTCTTCACCTGGTGTATATCTGGAAGGATATTTTCTCACACAGTAGCGGCATGTAGCCCAACAACACGGCTCTGCTGCTCATGTCTGCATTTTTCTTTATTAAGTAACTGTGCAAATGACTTAAGATATGCCTAAGCACTTAAAACTAATCACAGAGACTGAGGTAGAACAAGATTATATACCCAGCTATCCATATGCCATCTATTTCTAATGTGTGTAAGAACATTTAATATTCCTTCACAGAACACGTAAGTCAAATGTTGCTTTTGTAGAAAAAGATTTGGAATATAAACATGCTATTTCATTGATACTTGTCCTTTTTTTCCAGCATTAGACTGCAGACACTCTAATGTTCCTCCGCTGCCTGGTGGACCAAGGCATTGAAACACCATTTGAACATAAAGATTGTGTCTAAACGCTTTATCAATTTAATTTCTCGTGTTAGCTTCATTTTCATACCTCTAAGTTTCATTTTGTGGAACTAGTAGTAAAGAACTAGTAACACTTTTGGTGTTGATATATCAGCACATCAAGAGGTAAAAAGGGGTGCTTGAATTCCTAAAGTTAGATTATTTTGATTCAAAAACATTGTTAAGTCTCTCCTGCTAGTCTGTTAAGAGCAAAAGTGCACGTGGTGGAGACTGATGGTTCCAAAGCAATATAAAGGATATTGGATAAAAGCGAAGTGTCAGAAGATACTTCTTGTATTTACTTATTGTTGCTTGTACACCTAATTTTCAAATTGACACCACAAAAATGTTTGTGAAAGGTGAGCTAGGAATAATTGCAATTATGGACCCTGCATATACCTGAATTTGATTTACTGGTACAAAATCTTGGAATAACAGCCTTTACATCTTTGTGTTATTTGTTCTTTGTATCTTTGTGTTATTGCTTAATAGTCATTCTTCCCCTGTATATGGTCCATGATGTGATACTTGTAGGCTTATACTATTTTGTCTCCATTTGGCAGTGGCATTCACGAGACAGTTCCATACTGAAAGATAATATCCTTAACAGCTAAAGGAATATCATGGCCTTAAGAATGCTATATATTAAATCCTTTTCCCACAATACTGTACCACGTGAGTGAAGAATCACAAAGCCTGGGATTTAAATTTGGATTCTATACAGTTATGCTGCCAGAAGAATGTGAGGCAGATTGAAATGGTTTGCTATTAACGCCATCAAAATATGTTTTCAGTGGAAGTATTGAGCAACTGAGTTTGCAATTTGTAGCAACAACCTTATGAGCAAAATGCTATATACTAAACATATTTTATCTCTCTCCTGCTGTTTGAGAATGTGATCAGCTCTGTAGAGTTGCAGCCTGCACTTTGGTCGTCTCAGCCTCATCAGTTTCATATTTTTCAGTTCTTCTAGAAGACCTGATTGCCTTGAAAACCTTTTAAAACATACTTTAATTTTCTCAGTGTTCTGTTAGTCCACTCATTGTAGGTTTGCTTCATGCTTATCATCACTCAGCATAATGTAAATGCCCTTCATTCCATTTTGAAAGGGATCATCATGGTTGTTCGATTGCATGAAAATAAAAACATCTTTTCCATCTGACATTTACGGTAGATGAAAACCAAACTGAAGTCTCAAATGTTGAAAGCTGCTTCCTCAAACAGTGACAAAAAGTAGTCATGAGCAAACGAGAGCTGAAACACTTCAGTCATATTTAGTTCCACAAATAGGTTTTGCTTTTGGTCAGGCTTCCTGTATTTTGTGATCTTGCATGTGTTCAAGAATACGCTATGAACAGCAGCAGCAGTTACTTTAATTTTGTAATCATGTGGCAAAGCAGTAAAATATCTGCAATGTATTTCATGGACAAAGATTCCAAATTGTCTAACTTATTTCAACAGGCAAGCAGCCCTACAACAGGAACAGCTCCCAGGAGTCAGTCACGATTGTCTGTCTGCCCTTCCACTCAGGACATTTGTAGGTATGTGCTGACACAAGTATGCTTTAATCTGCCTGATACGCGTTAGTTGATGTCTGTATTAAATAGTATGTAGCTCTTGCTTGTGCTTAGCACTGTTCATAATTTCATAGACTTTAGTTTTTGTTTGATCTCCTTTGTTTATGGTTTTGCTTTTCAGTCTCATGTTTTTCCAATTACAATTCATGTTCTCATTTTCATCCTTTTTTTGTGATTTCTCTCTCTCTGTTTCTTTCCACATACCCTTATCATTTCCATCCCTTTCCTTTGCTTACCGCTTCATCTAGATCTACTACCTTGCATGATTTGTCAGAAGATGAGCTTGAACATGCAACCCCTGTCATGGTGCTGACCCCTTCTAATAGGGAGTCTGGTAAGAAACAAGTAAAACGAAGGTTTAGGCGGAAAAGAGAGACTGGAGACAATGGTGAGCATACAGAAAAGGGGAAAGACTGTAAATTACATCCCGAGGCTGCAAAATCCAGCTGGAATGCATCCGATTCATCATCATCCTCAGATGAGAGTCAGTGGGCTCAGGCTAGGAGGAGAGCAAGAGAAAAAGCCAGAATGTCCAGGAAAGGGAGAAGGAATAAGGGATCGTGCAGTAACCCGGATGGGTCCTCAAATAATAATGCTGTTGAACTTGTCACCCTGGGGACAATGGGGAAAAAGAAGCAAGAGGTTTCTGACCCAGAAAATCCTACTTTAAATCATCGCAGAAGAAGGGTTCCAAGGCTAAAGGAATCACAGTCTTCAGCATCATCTCAGGAAGCAAGGATCTCCTCAAGAAAATGTGGAAAAAGCAAGGGGAAAAGCTACTGCAGAGATCAGCAGCCTGCATCTTCTTACCTTAAATGCAATAAAGACATGAAGGACTCCTTTGCAGAGGCAGGCTCTGGCAGTGATGCTCTGGCAGTCCCAGATAATGGAGCACCTGTTGGGGCAGGGCCCACTGTGACTGATGCTGTTCAGAAGCCTCCAGTGTTGTATGATGACTGGTCTGATGATTTAGAAGTATGCAGGTTAGTCCTCACTAAGAAAGATTTAATGTTCTTACAAGGAATTTCTCACCACCATGAGCTAAGTGCCCTTCTCTTGACTGCTTTCTGTCACTGTTTCTCAGTCATAAATTTCTAGACAGGCTGTAAGAAATAACACAGAAACCTCTGCTATAGAGAAGTTAGCATGTATCAGTTTGAAGGTACATTCCTCTTACTTAAAAACCTTAGTTCTGCAAGGAAACCAAATGTTTTTCTCTGCTAAATTTTACCTTATAAAGGTGGACACAGCGTGTGCTCCAGCAGATTATGGCTGTGTTTTAAATCTGCAGCCAGAGCCAGAGAATGAGGCAGAGTGCCGGGTAGCTCAATACAATGGGATACAGAGTTTTTCATTCTGAGGTGATCAGTTCGAATCTAGTTTTGGTCCCTCTTTGTCACTTTTCATTGACTTACATGAGTAAGTTTATGGTCTTGATTCAGTGTCCTCTATAGAGCTGCCATTACCACAGCAATCTGATGGATGGTGCCTGCAAAGCAGGCTGTCCCGTTAGGCATAAGCTGTATGGTACTGTGCACTGCTGAACACTGCTACGCTGTGAACACGTAGAGGCTGCTCGGTAGCTATCACAAAGATTGGAACAATACAAAGGAAGCTTGGGCAGAATAAGTGTTAAAATAAGCGTTGAGAAAGAAAAAGTAACTCCAACAGTTCTCTCTAGTTTGGAGAAGAATTGGCGTCTGACAGTTTGATATCATTGTGGTGAAGCATGCTATCAAAAGGTGTGCATTTTTCCCTGGAAATGAGGGCAAGCTGGCTGCTTCTGAAGTAATACCTGGATTTAGAGTAGCAAACTGAGGGGAAGTGAGTTGCTTAATTTGGTGGTAAATGAAAATGTGCTGTCCCGTAAGTTTAACAGAACTGAAACAAGTACTTTTAAAAAAAAAAAAAAAACTTGTGTGCCAGCATTGACTCTCATCTACAAAGTGTAAATGAGGATCAGACTTAGTTTCTTGATATGGTAACCAAAAACTTCTCACTTTTCTTTGCTGGGAAGAAATTTGCATGGAAATGTAAACAGTCAGAATGAGGAAGTTGGGTATACCGTGTCATGCAGTTTCACAGTATACTTCAACCTAGTAACACACTGCAAAGATCGTAGTATTAAAAAGATAAAGGATAACATGCAGACATTGTGCTTTTTCATAGCAGGAGAGAGAAGCCATTACTTATACAGATAGTGCCATGCACTCTTTGTTACACTTACCAAGCAAGAATGGGTGTTTCAACTGTCTGACCATTGTCTGACGTGATAATTTAAGAGTCTTCTGAGTAAAGTCCAACTGTGTCTGTACATCAGCTTGCACAATGGGACTACACCACAGGCTTGGGACCTCTTTACCTTAACACTACTGCTGTTTCTTTGTATTTCTGTAACTGTGTTATATGTTTTTGAAGCACTTGAAGTATGTCTGCATGGTATGATGGAGGGAGGTGCACAGATAACTACCTCAACAACTACAGAGTTGTCTTAAGTTTCTGAACGACTAAGCCAGCATGCATTGAAGATCCAGTGCAATAGGGACAGTACCTGTATGATAGGGACACTTAGTCATTATTAACTGAATATAAATACTCAAAAACAGAAATAAATTATTTCAGTATGAGTATTTCTGCAGGCTTAACTACACCATATTAAAAAATCTACAAGGTAAATTAAAGTCAAAGCTTTGCAACTGTCTCGTGTAGATTAATCCTCACTGCTGCCTGAGTCCATAAACTTAGACATTGCTTTCAGACAAAATGTGGGCTCCAGTCTTCTGTCTGTGTCTTCTTAACCCATTCAATTTTGTTATAATAACCCAGGCACTTTTTGCAAGACTTGAAGCTTGTTCAAGGATGGAATTTTTGGATGTGCATTTCCTTGGCTCTTGTTTAGTAGAGGAAGGTTGACAGCTTTTGATAGGGGTTGTTCCAGTGCTTGCTATCCATGGAGATGCTCTTTGAATGCCTAGAGTTAAACTTGTTCTGTTATGCCAAATTTGTCAAGAATTGTGATCTTTTCTCCATTGTCAGGGTAATGCTTTATTGTTTGCTTCCATTACTTAAGTGTATTGTAATGATGGTAATGCATTGAGGAAGAATGTTACAAAATCAGTAGCATGTTAATTTCTCATATGCGATAAGTTATCTTACAGTTTCCAGACGGATGAAGAAAAAGGAAGACATGTTGTTACTACTGTAGTTTCTGGTTTTCAGGACAGGCCTATGCACTTTGTTAACTCACAGTCTGTGACATTTTTCTCTTCATATTCACAAGCTTCCTTCTTGTGAAAAAAAATAAAATAATAATTTGCATTTCAGCAGTGAATTGCATGTATACAGTAACCACTTTCTGAGAGGAAATGTCCCCATCTGAGAGGAATGTCCACACACTTACCAGATTGGGTGAGTGTGTGGAAATAGCAGAGGAATCTTAAAACTCTCCTGATGCCAGCTATTTTGTCTCTAAGTGTTTGGGTAGCTAATTTTATTTATTTATTTATTTTCTTTACTTCCTTGGGAACTATTGGCAGTGGAACATGTTGATATATGCACATAAGGCTGTAAGCAGGTTCTCCTATGAGCATATAGCTGAATGAGTGGGAATGTGACAGGACACATCCTGTTCTAACATAAGCACATTAGTGACGAAGATAAAAATGTAGTACTGTGGCACAAATCAGCTAGTCTAACGCAGACCTCTTGGCTGCTTCAAGTGAGACATTTCCCCTTCTAGTGTCACTGTTTCTCGGTTTCCAAAATGATGAAACAATGACATGACATTAATGATGATTTTTCCAACCCTTTCCCTGAATTAATTCATTTCTTCTTGAGTTCATTAGAAGGCAAGGTTTCTGCTTTTGTGATTATGGACAACTACTTAAGTTGTGTCAGTGTGAGTTGTTATAGCACCTACTTTTGAATTATTTGTGTGTGTATTTTTGAGTTTCACAAAGCAGGCTTTCAAAATCTTACAGTTCCCCTTTTCCTAATCTGCCCTGTTTCTGAGATTTTCCTCATGTATATTTTACTCTGCAATTTGCGATGTGGCTTGAGGAGCAGCCTTAGAAGGGTAATCTCCATCAAGGGTAATCTCCATGAAGATAAAAGCTGTGTTTGGGACACAATAAAGTGAATGGATTGGGAGGATTTTGTCCTATGGTTTTTCACATAAAGCCACACACACAAACAAGATGGAATTCCTCACTACGAAAATATACATATCAGAAGTACAATGCTGATTTTTTAACTCCATAATGACTCTCTATATTGTCAGGTAAAGGAATGACATCATTAGATGATGATAATTAGAAATTACTTTTAAATAGAGCAGCACATACATGTACATGAAGACTGTTAAGAATGGCTAGAAGTAGTAAGGGAATTAATGAGATTGGTTAAAGAAATCTGAAGAATCTAAGTATCACTTTTAAAAATCAGCTTTCAAAAAGCTAGAGAATTATTTGAAAGGCAGTTATAAACTTAGAAGATGATTAATATGGGTATTTCTATGTGTTAACACAATTGTGGATAGGAAGAAATGGTGTACGTTGCCCCTGACAAGAGACAGTAAGATTAAGTAGTTTATCTCTGTGAAATCAAGTGTTTTAACATTTTTTTTCCCATAATAGTACTTTGCAGAACCTGAAAATGTGAAGGTCTTGCATGAAAAACCTTAGGTCCTCCATTATTCATGTAGTAGAGTGCTCGAGAATCAACAGGCAGAAAGCCTCTTGTGAGGGAACAAGTCTTCAGAGATTGGACTTGAGGAAAGAAGAGAAAGATAAACAGAGGATAGATGTAGGCATGAATACTACCATTGAAACTGAATATTCATTTTAAGTATTTATACTGAAACAGTGGAACTGGATCAAATAAATAATTGTAACTGTAGCGCAGAATACACAGACTTGAAATACCATCCAGATTCCTCAAAAATCACCAAATGAAGGATGCTGAATTGCTAGCCTGTAGTGTTTGACTGAAGAGGATGTTTAACCTGCTTCTCTCTGGGATGTTAGCATCTTCCTCAGGGTCCCAAGATGATACATTCCCTCATTAGGAGCCAGATCGCTGAACCTTGTCCTGCGTGTTGGTGGCTCAAAAGAATTATTGTTACTGCTTACTTTCCTGTTTAAAGCCTTCTTTTTACAAGGTGACTTTTTAATAGGAATCTCCTCGTCTAGATGATGGTCTAGTGGTTCATCAGCCTTTGAAGCAGTATGAAATCCTGGTTAATTCTTTTCTTTGCCTGATGGTTCAAAGCCCCATCTGTCACCTCTTTAGCCATCTGGTTATGCAATCTCTTTTGGAAGCTCTCCATGATTTGGAACAATGTAAGAATAGCTGAAAGCAAGCAAGCATGTCTTTGTTGTGGTTAGGGTCACATACACAGGAAGAAGTGACTCCTGGTTTCTGCTTCTTTCTCTCAAAACCTGTGGTGTTTTTTGTTTGTCTGTTTGTTTGTTTGTTTTAACTACAGTCTAGTTAATGCAAATAGTTTTAAGAGCACTGCTTTCTGCCAGTAAGTTTGGAGGACAGGAGGTTTGAAGGGTCCCACTATTAAATACCGATAGTATACATTCTGAATGGAGATTAGTTATTTAAAGATTTGACTTTCACTGGGCAGGCAGAAAGAAATCTAAATCCTTTTTAAAATCACAGTCCTTAGTTTCTTAGGCTCATGTTCAGTGTAGTAAATCTTGTCTGACACTTATGTTGAGATGCAGTGACAGTGCATCTGAGGCAGAAATTACTTGTAACTCTTTAGATAGTTAGATATCCTGTTTATCACCTATAATGAAATATTAGTAGAGGACAAGAAATGTTGACAAAATAAATGATATAGCGTGCTTTTGTTAATGTAGTTTGCTCTTGGGTCTCTTAAAATTTGGATCACGTTTAGAGAAATCAAGAGAAAGCTTTGCCTAAACTGTTATGAAATTATACTGGTGTGGTGCAACATTTTGAAAATGTGTTTTTCTCTAGTCAGAAAAAGGCAGCTGACTGTATGGTATAATGGAAGGGCAGGTTTGACAAGGAAGAGGTATACAAATTGATTACATTCGGTATGCAGAATTAATGTGCTTCATTCACACTACATTTAAATGGAGAGGAAGACCAATTTGGCATTTAGATCACTTTATGATTTAACAGTGGAATAAAATGGAAATGAGATCAGAAAAAAAAAAAAGAGCTTGCAAAATAAAAGCAAGAGAAACATGGCATGCTAGTCAATGTAGTCAATTGCTAGGTGAACATATTTATTGATTTGTTGTTGTTGTTTAGTGATAAATTATGCAGGAACAGAGTTAGATATTTTTTTCAGTTTATTTTTTATGAATGAGTTACTTATTTTCTGTGAGTTCATAAAGTGTTTGTTTTACAGTTTTAGGTTCTAGCTATGGTGTTCTGTAAGCACCACGTTAGCTAGCAGAAAGAGAAAATACCCTTTGGGGACAGATGAACAGTTTGGTGTGTTGTTTTTTTTTTTTAGACTACTAGACAGTAACAAGCAATTTGGGGAAATCTTCTGCAAACCTGTGGATTTCCTTTTGGTCCAATTAAGATAGCCTAGGAGCACATGGTAATTCATGCTGGCAGCTATTAATCTGCACAGCCAAAACCAAAGCCAGGAATTCGCTTCATCCAACATTTTTCAGCTATGCTGTTTCTCCCTGAAATAAGCTCCCTTCAGTAACAGTTAGATCTAACTATGATATGTACCATCAAACTGGGTAACAATCTATCTTTGCATAATCATTATGAGTCCAGATATACTTTCCCGTGATGGGCAGGATTTTGACTGTGTTTTCAGTCCTTTCTCATCTAAAATAATATTATTTTTGGAATAGACATTATCCTCCTTAAGCATGTTTATATGGAGAAGCTTTTCACATTTTACTAGGGAGATCTATTTGAAATTTGAAGGCATTTGTATTCTACATGTATACTTCCTGAAAGAAAGAAGAAAATGAGAGTCTGGGTATTGGGCACTGGCATTAATTTATTATTATGCTCTTGGTCACAGTGTGTAGACAGTGGCAGTAAACATGTGCCAATCACAAAGCTCCTGCTAATTTTGTCACTGAAGGGATCTCCATAAATTCAGATAAGGAGCCTGCTTTTAAAGCAAATTTGTTCAAGAATCAGGGAATGGCTGAAGTTGACAGGGACCTCTGGAGGTCATCTGGTTCAATCCCCCCACTGAGCAGGGTCACCTAGAGCAGATTGCACAGGATGGGATCCAGGCAGCTTCCAAATATCTCCAGAGAAGGAGACCCCACAAACTCTCTGGGCAGCCTGTTCTAGTGCTCTGTCACTCTCACAGTTAGGAAGTTTCTTCTCATACTCATCCAGAACTTCCTGTGTTTCATTTTGTGCCTATTGCCTCTTGTCCTGTCACTAGGCACCACTGAAAAGAGTCTGCCCCCATCCTTTTGCACCCTCCCTTCAGATATTTGTACACATTGATCAGATAACCTCTTAGACTTCTCTTCTCCAAGCTAAATACGCCCAGCTCTTTCAGCCTCTCTTCCTATGACAGGTGCTCCTGCCCCCCTAAACATGTTTGTAGCCTTCCGCTGGACTCGCTCCGGGAGGTCCTTGCCCCTCTTGTACAGAACTGGACACAGTACTTCTGATGAGGCCTCACCAGGGCAGGGTAGAGGGGCAGGATCACCTCCCTCAGCCTGCTGGCAGCACTCCTCTGAATGCTGCCGAGGATCCTGTTGGCCTTCTTGGCCACAAGGGCACAATGCTGGCCCATGGTCACCCTGCTGTCCACCAGGACTCTCAGGCCCTTCTCCACAGAGGTGCTTTCCAGCAGGCCAGCACCCATCCAGTGGTGGTGCTTGGGGTTATTCCTCCCTAGGTGCAGGATTCTGCACTTGCACTTGTTGAACTTGATAAGGTTCCTCACTGCCCAACTCTCCAGCCTGTCCAGGTCCCCCTGAATGGCACCACAGCCCTCTGGGGTATCAGCCATTCCTCCCAGCTTTGTGTCATGAGCAAACTTGCTGAGGGTGTACACTGTTCTGTCATCCAGGTTATTGATAAGTACCCAGAACAAGACTGGACCCAGTACTGACACCACTAGCTACAGGCCTCCGCACTGCTGAACACAACCCTCAGAGCTCTGCCTTCCAGCCAATTATCAATCCACCTCACTGTCCACTCATCCATACCACACTTCTGAGCTTCACTATGAGAATTTTATGGGAGACAGTGTTGAAAGCCTTGCTGAAGTCAAGGTAGACAACATCCACTGCTCTCCCATCATCTAGCCAGCCAGTCATCCCATCACAGAAGGCTATCAGGTTGGTTAAGCATGATTTCCAATTGGTGAATCCATGCTGACTACTCCGGATCATCTTTTCCTCCATGTGCTTGTGATTGTGAGGCTACCTCCAGCTGTCTGTAGAAGGCTTCATCTACTTCCTCTTCCTGATGAAGTGGACTGTAGCAAACACCCACAACGGTATGGCCTGCTCTTTAATCCTTACCCATAAGCTAAATGAGGGTAAAATACACTTTGGTATATTTTTGAGAAAGTCTATGAAAGCTGTCTGCACTACCTTGCTGTAGCTAAACCCTTTGTCTATAGGCAGTGGCCAAAAGTCCTTAAAAATCATATTGGCTGTTTGGATGGCTTCATACGGGTTGGTCTCTAATACACTGAAGGAGTTCTGGTGATGCAGGATTGCTGCAAACTTTTTCCAACCAGTGCTGTGCATAACAATGAGATTCTTATATAGCTTGAAGCACAAGGATGGCCATGCTGATTCATTCTTGTCCTTAATCAGCCTGCTTTGACAATTGTCATCTATGGAAATCAGCTGTACAGGTAATGTCATAGAGGAGTGCTTCCAACTGATTTTCACAACGCAAACAAGACTCCTGCATTTTCTACTTTGCTACAGCAGCACAGAAATTGGCCTATTTTCTTAATTACCAAAGAGTAAAGTGGATTAGTGAAAGACAGGTTAGGATAACTGCTGTTTTTCCAATGACGGTAGAGATGAGCAGCTATTCTCTTTAATGAGAGCAAAATTGTTACTTTGCATGTGAAGAAAAATCTTCAAACCTGTTGGAATCTATTTGTATCTCTTGAAATAAGCAGCTCAGGTGGTGAGTAACCACTTTAGAGTACCTAGTGTTTCTAGATTGTAATTTTGGTTGCTGTGATTTTGCCAGACTATACCACTGTGAGGGAAATCTTAAATTTTCCATGTGAAATCTTTGCTTAACACAGATTGTAGTTGTCCTTTTAAAATGAGGTTATATAAAAAGTGTTTGTATGGAAAAAACAAACAAACAAACAAACAAACTTAATTCAATGAGAAATGAAGGACAGTTATCCACTATATCTTGCCGTTTTTCTGAAAAAGAACTTGTCTGATTAGCATGTGAATGTCTACCAACTCTGCCCATCTCACTTTGTACTTCCCTTCTTGCCATGTAACTTTTGCAATGAACATGACCAGGGGAAACAAGGGAAAATATTTCATTTTCATGAAATTAAAGAGAGTGAGACAATACAAAATTCTGAAGATGTCCAACTTTTGAGTTCTTTGTTTAGCATTGGTGTGGTGCAACCCCATAAGGCAGCTCAGCACCCCCCAGCCGCTCGCCCACCCTGCCCAGGTGGAATGGGGAGAGAAAGGGAGAGGTAACAGTGCAAGGGCTGGGGCAAGGACAGCTCGGTGGGGAAGGCAGAGGCCGCGCAAAGCAAAGCCCGACCGGGCCCCACTGGCTGCTTCCCCCCAGCAGGCAGGTGCCAGCCACTGCAGGCCAGCAGGGCTCCTCATGTGGGGTAGCTTCTCAGGGAGACAAACAGTGTTGCTCCCAACGTCCCCCTTCCTCCTCCTCAGCCCTGGGTGTTACCGCTGAGCGTGACACCAGGCGGTGTGGGACATCCCTTTGGGCAGCCTGGGCCAGCTGTCCTGGATGGGTCGCCTCCAGCTCCTGGGGCACCCCTGGCCCCTCTCTGGCAGGGCAGTGCAAGGAGCTGGGAAGGCCTTGCCTCTGGGTGAGCACTGCTCTGCCACAGCTGAACATCCATGTGCTGTCACCACTGTTTTCTTCAGAAGTCCAAAACACAGCATTGCATGAGCCTCTACAAAGAAAACAAAGAAAATCAACTCTGTCCCAGCCAAAACCATGACAAGCAGCATGTTTTGATTTCAAGAAGTTTCTCACTTATATGGTGTCAATATGCCCTTCAGCAAAGGAGAAGGTATAACTTAAACTACTAGAAACTTCACTTACTCCTTTTACGTAGTCATTATGGTACAAAGTTTAGTATGTCACATACAATTTCTCAATCAAGCATTATCAGTAATGCTTTCAGCATCATTTGGATATGCCTTAAATACAATTAATATTTCGAACAAAATACTCCCTTGGTGGGAGGAGCTGGAAAAGGTTGGATGGGGGAAAGGTGTTTTTAGTTTGCTTTTAGTTTGACACTGTTCTAGTCTGCTAGTGATAGGCAATAAATTACATTTATCTCCCTATTGTTTTGCCTGTGACAGTTCCTTTGGGGAAGGAGATTGAGGGAGTGGTTGTGGTGAGTTTAAGGGTGAAACATATTTATTCACATCTTCCTATACAAATGTTATGAATTGAACAGAAACATAAAATAGTTCAGGAATTAGGTTTTCTGTAGGCAACATACAGTAAATCCACAACAGTTTATATGAATTATGCAAAATTCTTCACAAAGAATGATTTTGTTTTCAATTTAACATTTTTGATTTTTGCTGAAAATCTGTTTTTCTTTTTACTAGTTTATTGCATTATATGAACCTCCTAAGCAAGAAAACCCTTTAAATATTTTTTAATAATCTGTATGCACAATGTTGGTATAAATTTCTCCTTTTGATACATTTGTGTGCAGCAGTTGTAGAAGCAATTCTATGCTAAAGAAATGTTTACAGGGAAATTAAAGTACTGTCATATAGAACAAAAACTTAAGGGTAAGAAAGACTGCATTGTTAGAGTACATGTATAGTTTAACTAAAATTTCATAGTGAGCTTTCTTAAAAGAAAAATACTTTGATCTCATTGAGTAGGGGTGTGTCTGTAGGTGTGTATAAAATAAAATACTTATGTCTGGCTCAGAAGATCATCTAACAGCTCTCTAAATATACTCTGTTGTCTGGTGTGCACATGATTTTTGGATGCCATGGTACTCATCTTTTCCCCTCAACAAGCAGGGCAGGCATCCTTAAAACACTAAGCTTCCAAACCTACAAAAAATATGCAGGCTCAGTGCATGACTACAAAGGGATTCTAACTAAAGGGATTCAGTTAGATAGCTGACTTCCTTCCCTCTCCTCCGTTTCCAGATAGTCAAAGGTATTGCTCTATAATGAAGGCCATTTTTCTAGGGAAGGACTAGAAAGTTGAGAAAAGCTGAGTGTGCAAGTTCTGCAGGTCTTTCTGAGCAGGTGAAACTGCAGCTACTAACCATGATCAGTGCAGTGCTACAACTTGTAAATAAATCATTATAGATTTAGCTTTTTATTATTATTTATTTATTTTTCGATTTGTAGTGGAGAGCTTTTTTTCATTCAATGCACTTCTGAAGTATGTAAGCAAATGTTACTTTCAGGATGAGGTCAGGCCTGTGAAGTGTCTGTGTCATGGGTAAAAATTGTGAACAGCTGTGATCATGCAGAAACAGGCAACTAGAATGGAAGTTCTCTGCCTCCCACCTGGTTCAGATATGCTTCAGATAAGCCTGTGTTTTGTGTCCCTACCTCAGCTCTGTTTGCACAGCATATTTTTCACGACCATTTATTTACAGTTTATTTTCTGTGATTTGTGATGATTTTGATATACATAGTAAGTAAATACAACAAGGGCAAAAACACTTGAAATTCTGTTTCAGTAGTGGTCTAAGTCTATCTGGCCCAAGTCTTAAAAAAAAATAAATAAATTAAAAATTAAACAGCTAACCAACAATCTGCTTCAATAGCCGTTGGGCACCCAGGTATCTTTAAAAACTGTATTTGTGAGTTTAGGTAGCACAAATTCCTTCTAAGCTAATTTCTTCTGGATAAACAAATAATGAAGAGCTGAATTGCACCAAAGAGCATTCAAGCTAATGAAAACCGTGCCTTTGGTTATTTTCTCTGGACTTTAATTCCATTAGAAGTTTTTCTCCTCATTACATATTTCATGGTTAGAAAACTAGAAGAGGTCATTAGATTATTTAGTTGGAGCTTCTGTATAATGTACGTACTTAATGTCAAGGTGTTATTTATGCATTTAGCTTGTAACTTCTGTACCACGAAAGCACAAATAGAAAGTATAACTTATGTACTGTTTTTTTATAAAACTATTTCTACTGAAGAATACTTCTATTCATTTCAGATATGCAATGTCACTTTATTTGAAGATCCCAGTGGAGCTTTAGGCTTGTATTTTAGCTCTTAAAATAATTTAAAACAATTCTGGTAAAAGTAGAAAAAAGACTCTTGGGCACCTAGTTTAGTTGTCTAATTTCTAAATAGTGTAAATGCTAAGCCTGTAAAATAAATTATGTATAGCTTGAATTTAACTGAACAGAGAATACTAGCTTTCCTTTGGGAAATAGATTTAATTTAAAAAGAAATTTTTTTTTTTTTTTTTTTGTGTTAACTCTCAGCTGGGAATGCATTTGTTAGAGAAATAACTATTCAGTGTTTTGAACATTTCATTTTACTTAAGCTGTAGGTTCAAGAAGAAAACAGCATGCAGCAAGTTTCTACATAAGAACTAAGCCACTGATATGTCTAGCTTGGCTGGGTTAGTAAAGAGAAGTCTGCAAATGGACTCCTTGTAAAATGTCTGTCTCAAATACAGAGTGTGTCCAAGATAGAAATTGTGGGTATTTTCTTCTCCCCCTGCTCCCACAGGGGTAGAAGATGCTGAAGAGCAAATGAGCACCACTGCAGACCCTGAAAACCTGGCTTTTGTGTACCAGATTTCCAGAGATTCATTTTCTTGCCTTTTTTTTTTTTTTTTTTTTTTTTCCCTCACTACATATCTGGCGAAGCAGCTTTGTTCTGCTTTCCCGTGATTGTAGATTCATTTTCTCACGTCTCTAGGCTGTGCTGTGAAGGAGCAGCAGCTGTTTTTGATCCACAGATCTTTCATTTAGACACTAAGATGGCCTTCTCCTCCTGCTTGTAGATGTGGCAGCCTGTGTGTGCTGTAACCAGTCTTTCACTGGGCTGCCCTAAGTGCCAGCTGCCCCTGTGGGGTGCAGAACATCGTCCTCCTTCCCTTGCCGGGCTGCTAGGAAGACTGGCTCACCACAGGGCCCTTTTTCTACCCCAGGAGCGATGTGGCTGCAGTTTTCTGTGTAAAGGGAAGAGCTGTTCCTCAGACCAGACATGCTCAGACACTTCTCCATGCACGTATCTGGGGCTGCCTTTCCTAAGTGTGCAGTTCCTAAGCTGAACGTTTTGTTTGCATGACACACGGATCTGTGCTGTTGTTATTACTTCTCTATTTTGAATTAACATTTTACAAGCGTCAGCTTTTTCTATCCCTCCCTTACATGCCAGTCTGTCTCTGGACATTCATGAGGGCTTGGGTGTTTTGCTATGTTTTCTGTGAGGTGTTGATGGAAGGGAGTTACTCTTTGTAGAGGTGAACCCTCCTTAACTAAAGTTGTTTGGTTACTTCTGCTTACTGCTGAGCTTTCTCTGTCCTAACAGAGATACTTGCAGATAAAGCTGGCCTAGGTTTCAATGAGCAAATGTTTCCCTGATGTGATCAGGAGTCTGGAATTGATGAAGATCACTAAGACATTTGGACATAAGTCACAGAAGAAAGCCATCAGACTGTGGTGTCAGGACACTGATTATTTTATGCAAAACTGCAATGTGAAAAGCTTTGTATCCCACTACAAGGTAATGACAGTTCTGGAACCAGCATCTGTCTTAGGGTCTGCTTACAGCTGTAGTTTTTGTTTTCACAGATAAGGAAGATATCTACCTCAAAGGGACAATGAAGTATGAGAAAGGGCCATGTCTTTTTGATACCTGCCTCCGATAAAGTGTGTGCGTGTGTGTACGTGTGCTGTATGCATTGCTCCAGAGTACTCAAAACTGTTCTCTAATCCTTTTAGCTGTGTAACTACCAAGAGGTATCTTAGAAACTTTTTGTACTTTCCATGCTGGATATTTTCAGCTTGTCATTAGATTCTGCTGACTTTGATTATTTTCTTGTCATTACTTCCAGACCAAGAACTACTTAGCCCTAACTATAAGACCACAGATATTTGTCTTAGAGGTTTTGCCATGCATAAAACAGTATTATTCGTATTGATTCACCTTCAGCCCACATAGCAAGTTCAAAGGGAAATAGCTAAATGAAGAGAAATTACTGAGGAGCAGAAGGGAACAAGGAGTATGTTCCTGGGCCTTAATCTGAAAGGCTGTGTACCTTGTGTTTCACAAATGTCAAGTCTGAAAATAAAAAAGCAGAGTCTGGAAAGTTCCCTCACGTGCTGTTGCTGTCCTTCCTGTCAGGATCTGTCACTGTGAGGGAGATGATGAAAGTCCCCTCATCACACCGTGTCGCTGCACAGGGACCCTACGCTTTGTTCATCAGGCCTGCCTACACCAGTGGATTAAGAGCTCAGACACACGCTGTTGTGAACTCTGCAAGTACGACTTTATAATGGAGACCAAGCTCAAACCTCTTCGGAAGGTATGGTGCTTTTGAATTTAATTACACTGAAATGTCAAATGGCTGGAATGGCTGCACAAGGTACTAGCACATTTAAAGAAACATCTACCTGTCCAAAATGGCTTTGTACTTGCTGTTATTAAATCAGTCCCAGAAATCTTTTTTCTATATTTAGGTTAGTTAATTTACAGGAGAAGGGAATAGACTCCCTTTTGGCATGCATGCAGTGTAAATGCACAAAAAATAGTTATTTGCATTTAGAATTTTTATCTTCTGCCTTTTATTATTGGCTGATGTGCCTATTTTTAAGCCAGAAGGAAATCGTGCTCCTCACATTTTATTCCTGAATAACACAGGCCAGCTCACCCAGTGACTCTTAGTTGAGCCTGTAACTTCCAGTTGAGAAGGATGCTTATACTACTGTGGAAATGGCAATTATGAAATAACACAGTCATTCATTTTAGCTGCATCTGTTCTAACTGTTACACTTGTGGGCAAATTAATCACTTACACATTAAGATTAGTTAATGGAATCTAAACTACAGGGCGACCTTGCATCCTGAAAGTCAAATGTATGTTATCTGCACTCATCATCTGTTTTCCAGGATAAATCAATTTAATGGTACAAGGGTTGCCAGTATAGAGAAAGTAAAGAGTTTATTAACTCTTATGTGTTAATGTCTAATGCATATGTGGGTTTGGTTTTGTTTGGAATGAATAATTTCTCCTGTAGATTTTCTCTAAAAATGCTCTCATCCACTTTGGATTTTGTTGCATCTTTGAAGTTTGAGTCAATCTAGAGCATGGTGAGTTTTGATTTAAAATAAATTTCAATCCAAGATGCTTTGAAAAACATGTAGACACTTAGCTTATAGCTAGTACATGCATATATATAAAGGTGTTTTGATGGCAAAAGACATTTTGGTTTTGTCAGCCTTCCACTGGGAGCAGTTCTGAAAAGGATAGCAAACAGAATTCCTGTTCATTTCTCATCCGGAGAAATTATCTAGTAAGTCTCTGGTGATAAACAACAGTTGGAGAAAGTTGGATCTGATTTGGCAGGCAAAGCCTGTGATAAGAAAGGACAGTTCTCAAGTGCCTGGTAGATCTTGCCAGGTAGACTAGCAATTGAAACAGATGTAAATAAAACACTGATGACTAAAAACTTAATTATATTGTCTCAATTTTTAGTAATAACAGATAAACTTTAGATAAAGTGACAGGAAGGAGGTAATTGTATAAAATCCCCTGCCTGTAGCGTGTTTTCTTTCTGTTTTTCTGTTTCAACAGAATTTGCTTTAACCTTCCACCTAACAAACACACTTGCTACTTTCCCCAAGAGAACACGCAGATACCACTATTTCAAGCAAAAGTCTTTTCCTGATTGCATTAGACATTAGTGTGTCTTTAAAAATCTGGAAATAAAATTTATAGCATCCAAGGTGAAAAGGAGTGAATAATGTGCATAACTGTTGATTTCAGAAGTAGCCACTCTTTTTATTTTTTCTTGGAAAGAATTTAATGGAATACTGATGGATTTAGAGTGGCAATGTCATTCCTGCAAGTCTGTCTTTTTTTAATTGAATGATTAACAACATTCATTTCTTTAGCCACATCGCTTATCATTGCTTCTCAGGTATGTTTTTGATTTCCAAAATAACAAAGATGAGCCTTTTCTTTCAGAGAGGATGTATTTGTTTCTGCTCAAGACAGCACTGTAGCTTATCTCACTGATAATAAAAATCTGGCCACATTCTCCCTCTTCAATGCACTGCCAAAAGTATTTTTCAATATAGTATGGAACCAGCGTGTAATTACAGATCATGATTTGAACCCATTTCAGAAACCAAGATTAGGAAACTTTTTTCAAAGTTGTCAAAGTTAAAATTGTTTATGGTATATACATTTATGGCTTTCAAACGTGACACTTTTCTTATGTTATATTAAACGGAATGTATCATCCTCAGTAAGTGTATATACTACCATCACTGTCTTTCTCAGATTTATGAAACACTATCCAGTTTATGAGGAGCTCTTTTATAACCAAGCATTTTGAGAGCTGTAGCAAAGACAACGTAAGGGAGGAAAGTGATCATGAAGAGACTTGCCGTGTAAGCACAGTTGCCAGGTGTGCGTAGGGAAGGATTTAATTTTAATTTCCCCTAAAGTGAAAGTTTCTCACTAGCTCCAGAGGAAGCATTTTCAATGGCCATCAGATCTGGGTTTGAAGTGGCATTCTACAAGTGAAAGGGTCACAACTCCCAGACAGTTTTGAGTTTTAAATCTTAATTTACTTATGATGTGAGATTATGGAGTTTGGTTCTTGATTATACATTGCTTCATTATGAAGAAATTCATCATAATATCTTTGTAACACTTCAACTGCTGGTCTGCTGAAGGGAAAAATTATACACCACAGAATTTAATTACAGATAACTGTAATTTTGTTTGTGAAGTATCACAAAAGCAGGATTTCACAATAAAACAAAACTATTTTGATTCAACTGACGAATTACCATCTTTATGCATGCCTCATTGTTTCATGCACCCTCATTGTTTCCTAACCATTTTTAATCAAAGTCTAGGGATTCATAGCATAATCATTTTTGAATATCATGTCATATGGCTGATAGCACCCAAAAGTGACAATGTGCAGCATACTAGGTTAACATAATTAAAGATACCTCTATTAAAATCAATAGCTTTGTGCAAATATGCACCAGTAATTTAATTACAGAATCCCTGAAAGCATCAGACATCAAATAAAACTTAGATTAATCATGTTAGTGAGTCTTTGCATTGAAGTAATCTTTTTAAGTAATGATCAACAGGTAGTGCAAGAGTTTCATGTATTTCAGGAGGAATAATTACTTGGCTAAATACAAATTTAGAGATTAAATATTAAGCATTGCTTAGTGTATCTGTTTTATTTCTCCTGGTCTCCATTATGACTATCCATCGCTATAAATAGTACGGTTTTGTTTGTAGCTTTACTTTTCAGCATTTGCAGTGTGTAGTGCAGAATTTTTTCTTTGTAAAGTAACCTTATTTATCAAGCAGAGAATTACGAAGTGACAATAAGCTTGTGTCAGTTTCTTATTGAGCTCTCTCAGGTAATAGCTTCATCCTGAGCAAATCACTTCTTCATTAAAAAGGATGTAATCCTGATAAAGTGGTACCTGCATTTCATATCTCTTGAATTTGGTATTTGAAGCATAGTAGAGACAGAAACTGCATTAAAATGCTTTGAGTATGAAATGGATTAAGGCACTAAAAATGCAGGAATATCTTCAAATGCAAATTTCTCCTGTGTCTTGCTGTACTTGTAAATACTTTTTGAATTTGAATTTTGCTGTCCATTTAAGATTTCTGGTATCTGATGAGATGTTTTCCTTTGATGTCTTATCCCGACAGATTATTCCTCGGTGTCAGATATGTCTCTTTCCTCTCCTGATTTTGTTTTACCTTTGAAATGATTTACAAATAGTGTTGCATTTATGTGAGGCAAAGTAATATTGCATTGTTACCATGCAATGGTTACTCTTCATCATTAAGAAAGAACAAGTCATTTTTTGTTTGTTTGTTTAGGGAAGCACTATCTAACAGCTAATAATCATTGTGTTTCTGATTGAGAGGGTATCTGAATCTACCCCTTTTAAAAAGAGAATAAGGAGTGTTCTTTTATGATGGAGTGTTATATTTCTCTTAAACAGAAGAAAAGTAAGTGTACTAATACTGATAATGAAAGAAACCTTATCTTCATGTTAAATTTGAAAGCGTATATATGTCTTCTCAATGTTTACTCCTCTTGTATTTGTTTGCATACTGATAAATAGCACTTCTGAATCTACTAAAAGGTGTGTCTCTTTGGGTTTTACACCCCTGTACTCTGTAACTTCTCATGTCCCCAGCTGCTGTCATTAGGCAAGAAGAAAGGAATGCTCCTTCCCTGTTTGGTACCATTTATTTTATAAATTACCAGCTTGCCAGGTCTGACTCCCATACAGGATTCAAGGGTTATGTCCCAGCTGTAGGTATGTAGTTCACTATAGCAAGTATTTTGTTTTAATGCAGTAGATTGGAGATGTTCTGTTTGCAATGAGACCATCAGGTCAGGAGAAGGACACATCTGCTTCTGCTCTCTCTATTCAAGTTAAAACTGTGTAGGGTGCCTTTTTTTTTTTTTTACAAAACAGTTGTTACTGGCATTACTCTAAATCCAGTTGTTAGAGCTCTTTGCTACTGTGTAAGAGCCAAATTCAGCTCCCTTCCATGTGCTCAGTGCAATCCTATAAAAGCAGTAAATCTTAGGAAATATGTCTGCCTGGAGGAACTCATTCAGAACTGGATGCTTTGTGGATAAATCCTTATTTGATAAAATCTGGCAGTACGTGTGATAACTTCAGTGAGGGCAAGTTATGTGTTGTTGATTTATTTTCGGTTAAATGCTAGCTGCACTTGGAGAACTGGTATTTATGCTCCTTGTTTAGGAATGTGGTGGTGACTGCTCAAAGTGATGCAGCCTGCAGAGACATCTTTGTGAAATCAAAACTGATCACCATTAGAAAACACTCCTGCCCCCAGAGCAGACTGTCAGAACCAGAAGTGACCTGCAGCCTCTGAGGAAAACAATGAAACTTTGAGCAGTCATTACTGTATAGCTGGCTGTTTGCTTCTGATTGCCCTGTGCTGCAAAGTAGGAACCGTCTGGCTTTTACATCAGTTTTCTAATAAGGCATATGATAAGAAGTGATAGCTAATATTGCATAGGTCAGGTAACATTGACTTGCTGAGTGATTAGCTCTCTTTTAACCCGATTTGGTGAATACTTTGCAGTCCTTAACATAGCAGAAGATCCTACATTTCCTTTTGATTTCTGGTGTAGCTGCACAGTGTTGTCAAGGCAACCTGCTCCAGTGTTTTCTTTCTTAGAGTAAACTGTCTCAACACATCGCCAGCCTCACATCAGTCCTTGTAATACGTGAGGTCAGATACTTCACCAGTATGCACAAAGGCACAAAGCTATTGCTTTGGTATTGGCTATCCTGTCATCGTAGTGAGTAACTCTGTGCTTAGGGGAGCATGTGTATATTAAAGCTTTTAAGGTTAAAATAATTCTATAGCATTTATATCCCATTGTGATGCCTTGAGGATGTGAGGAACTACTTTGTTTAGACGATTGTATGTGTAATGTGAAAGAAAGTAATAGACCCTTATTGCTAATTAATTTGTATATAGGTAGCATGCTGTAGTTCGTAGAGTGAAGTTTTCTTGCATTTTGTGCTGTAAGAGGCATCGATAAAGAAGAGCTTTCTCGTGGTGGTAGAATTTGGGCTAGCTTTGCATCTCCTTTCTTTTCCATTTGGCACAGCTCTTACTCACACAGCTGCTCCTGATCCCATGAACTTCTGACTGGAGATGCTGACCTCTGGTGCCTTGTACCTTGAAACCATCATACTGTACCCTTAGGCTTGCAAAAAGCCATAATTCTGCGAGACTTTGCTGGGACTCCCTCACATGCAGCATCCTTTTAAGAAGCAAACAAACAATCCTACACCAGAAAATGAAACAAAGATTGTTTCCTCTTATAATTAGCTGCTAGTAACCAGATTTGCTGCTTCTGCTGCTCAGTAGCATTTACAAAAGCAAAGGGAATTCAGGAGTTCAGCTGTAAGTATTAGTTGTCCAGCTGTAGGCATTAGTGGTGTTGCCAACTATTGGACACAACCACGAATGTGAGCTCTTTGAGGTACAAGCTCTTCCATGCTTTCTGAAGCTGAAATAAACAGTTTTGGTCTGAGTTTTTTTTTTAGAGATGCAACTGGAATCAAAAGATTTTGTATCCATTTTGCTTAAAGGATACTACTCCATCCTGCAGTTTGTCAGCTTCTCAGTTATTTTTTTAAATAATTGGGGTCTGCTTTTCCTTTTTTATTTTCAGCCATTTCAGTGTTTCATTTTTATAGCTTGGCTTCATGAACAGTTCATAACAGTTGGGTTAGCTCAGGCACTGGAAATAGTGAAGAGAATCCCTTGATACTGGCTTTGCAACTAAAGAAAACGCAGACAAAACCGTGTTCTGACACAAAATGTATAGTTAGTAATATAAATTTAAAGAACATAATCAACCCAAGGGCTGACCTAAACTATCCATTGCTATTCATGGGCTTTTGTAAAAAAGCTGTTTCTACTATTCAGTTTTGAAACTAGAGATTTTACCAGCTCTAATGGGATCAAGCTGCTCTTCATGATCTGATTAATGTGTCTATTAATCTCTCAGATAACTAATACGTGCAAATCCTACAGTGGTTATTTGCATCAAATTTATTTTGTGTGAGAAAGATCTGCTCTGAGTTTTAGTTCACAAGCTGATGCTTGCCTACTGCTGGAATGCATGCAGAAATGAATTCTCTTGAATGTAGCAGTGCTACATAGGGTACTTGATCAAAATTATGATCAAATGGGATAATTGTTGTAGTTTATTCCCTAAACTTATGATTTTTACTGTTAATTTAATTTTATTCCTGTGGCATTTTATTAAAATTACTTGAAAGAAGAGCCTTTTCCTCTAGGAATTTAGATCTTTATTCATCTGCTCCAATTTGTATGCGACAAAATTGGGATGTATGGCATTTGGTGGAGGTCTTTCAGAATGAATAGCTTCCCTCAGCTCAGTGCCAGAGCACTAGGCTATAGTTTTGTGTTAATTACTGTAGCTTTTCCTCAGAACAAATTTCTTCTATTTCATTTGTATTTGATTGGATCAAAAGTGTGTATCATGTGGGAAAACTAAAAGACAGAGAAAGTAACCGCAACTATTCATTTGGAAATCAGTGGTATTCTTGCCAAAGTCTTGTTTATAGATAACTAAGCACGTCAGGTTCTTTTTTTTTTATTCTTGGGGATATGGTGATATGGCAAATCAGGCACACAACATATATAGGGTATATGTAGTTGCAAAAATAAGATATGTCTAGATGCGGTTAAACGAAAATATATTTAACAATACTTGGCTTTTGGTGTCAAAGGGCATTTAAACCAAGCCACGTGTTTGCAGTGATTCAGACTGATGCGGTTAAAGGAAGCTCAGAAGTTGAGTTACATTTTTCTTGCAGAGTAGGTCAATTGCTCTTACAACTTGAGGAATAAAATAATGACATAACATGCAAAAAAAAACACCTTGTTGTTCAGGTCCACTGGTACTATCAATTTAGAGGGTGGTAGAGGAGCAAAGAAAGGATTGGTAAAAGTATATTTGATCCATTTAAATGAAGGACAGAAATTGAGATGACAGAGACAGGCAAGATGTTCTTGAGATTCACCCAACACAACTAAATGTCCGCACTTGGTTCAGTGGCTTTTGAATATGGCTACTTTCTGATTCCAGTCAGCTGTACTCCTTTTCTCACAAGACTCCTTCACATCTGAACTCACCTTTGTACCTTTCCTTCCTCTACTTTCTGCTGTACTCTCCATTCCACACATGATGCTGGAGGGCCTCAGACTGTAGAGATTTAGTGCATGCTTCTGTAGATCAAGTCACACAGTAGATTCTGCAGGTAAATGATTTTAGGTTTTTATTCTGTAAGATCCAAATTAGAACTCTAAGGAATTTCATATAGTGGAAAGAGTGTTAAATTACTAATGTATCAAGTGTAAGAATCAAGGACATGGTCTGCAACCAAAGAAGGCCAAGCACGTTTAGTACAAGGCAGTAAAGCAAATTTTCATGCTTGCACTAAGAGAAGGCAAATTTAGGAAAATATTTAAGAACATATTTTCTAAGTGGAAGGTGGAATAACTAATATTCTATTGTAACTTCTGGAGAAGACTGTATATCATTTACAACTGCAGCTAAAGAAAAAGCATATTTGTTGTCTTAGCTTTTCACGTGTCACCAGTTTTATTTCATCAGCTCTAATTTTGAAATGCATGTTTCATGATACTTCTCAGCAGGCTAGACAATTAGATACTGAGGAAATTAAGCAGTATAATGAATGCTGAAGAGAAGGTGGTTCAGGTAAAGACTCTTAACAAAGCTATGATCATATATTTTAACTGTGTGCCTAAAGGAACATAATGAAGATGAGAAAATGAAAATTCTTCAGGGAATTTTCTTGTAATTGGACAAAACTGAAGGAGATGTAGAGGCATATAATAATATGTAATGTGTTGTTGCTATCCTCTTCTCTCTAATTTTTCTTCTTTTCCTATTTCTGCCCTGTTACCCTAGCTTTCTGTCCCCATCCATTGCCAAAATATGCTCAGATGTGCAGAGAGCCCGTTCTGCTTGGTGTTCAGAGACAGAGACTCTGCCACCAACTGCTGAGAGGTGGTTTGTGATGGCAGCTGTAGTGGAGGATGGACCTGTGGTCGCTTTCACCCCAGCACACTCCATCTCCAGTCCAGCAGTGTCACAGCTGTTCTTCGACGGTCCACAGAGTGCATACCACAAAATGCAGTATCCCCACCTGCTTTGGCTGGAAAATGAAAACTGAGCCTAACTAACCTTGAAACAAAATTATGATCCGTGCTTTGTACCACAGGAGTTAGGTTGTGCTTTCTTTCTTCTTTTTTTCTTTATTATTTTGAGGCCTGGGCTGTGATTTTAATATACATGCTGCATAGTGACTGTGGAGGAAAAGAATCGTAAAACAGAAGCTTATGATAGTAGCAGAGGCTGCTCATGTAGACCTCTACTGAACAAAGAGTTTCTTACTGTTGTTCAAGCATTCAAAGAGGAATCTTGTATTCTCCAAAGTGTTTACTTTCCGTGTGTGTTCTGTATAGTGATGGAAACTAATTCCTAGCAGATGGGAGCTGGGAAGAAGCTCCCAATATTGAGAGTTTATCCTCTAATTACTTGCCGTGGGGTTTCTTGCAGATTTCTCTGAAGCACCTGGTGCTGGCCTCTGTGTGAGGCAGAACATTGTATGAGAGGGACAGGAGGTCTGGCAACTCCTGTGTTTGCACAGAGTAGCATTTCTTCATTTAGTTTGTGTTGGAATGATTAGGATGCAGGTACTGAAGTTCTTCTAGCTGGTAAATGACAAGTAGTCTCAGTAGTACTTCCAGATTGCAAAAACAGCTACTTCATTTTAGAAATGATCTTCTCAAATTGCTTAATACTTCTATTTTGCAATCTTTAAGGGTCTGATAATTGATGACATACACAGTTAAAGTTTCCATGAGTTTGTGAAATGCGCATACTGATTACATCACTCAAGTCCAGCTTTTAGCTGTCACTTTGAAAATAAATGTAGTGCTGCCTTGATTTTGATAACACCAAATTACTAGTTCTCTGCAGATGACAATCTCAAAGTGTTTATCAAAGTGACATCTTTTGTTACGTAGTTCTTTTAATAGTCTAGACATGTGTTTCACACTGTTCAGGCTTAAACTTTTCTTAGTAGGTGTTTCAAATACGACACAGTAATTTGAATTGCATCCAAGTTTGCTTAGTGTCATGTAGGTACAGAAACAGATTTTACGTAAACTTCAGGCAGAGAAAGATCTGTAGTAGTTCATCTGATGAGCTAACCAGGGCAAGGAAAGGTTGCATATAGATCTGGCTGTATGACACAACATGTGACATGAGGTTGTCGTTGTTGTTTTGAAATTATATATTTATTTACTTTATTTTTGTTGTCAGTGACAAGGGTCCAAATCTGTTCCTTAGAAGAGTTTCTTTTCTGGGACGTACCTTGGCAAAAGGCCATCACAAACATTTCTGTTTTATTGAACCTGCTCAGTTCTTCCTCTTTGCATGTGCTCTGGGTGCGCATGGGGAAAAGAACAAGGAGGTTTTGTGGCCCAGACTCTTTTAGCCGGCAAACCTGGTACGTGCCCTTTGACTGTATGATGGACACCTCTTCTCTTGGAACAGGATGCAGCGAGGCATGCTTTCTCCTTCTGTAGGAGGCAGTCCCTCAGGTACAGACTGTAGCCACGTGTTGTTTAGATGGCGCAGCGTGGCCCAAAATGCTTTTCCTTAAATTGTAAGGATTTAAGTCTCATCTCTGATCAATGCTTCAGGTCTGCATGAGGCTATTTCTGTCTCCTGACGAGGGGAACCCCGTTGTCTTTCATTACTGCTATTTCTTCCTCCTCCACCCACTGCACAGATCCCATTCCTGCAAACTACCATTGCAGCTGCTTTCCTCCAGCTGGTAGGTTGATAGCAGCAAGCAGTTCGCTGTGGAGCCTGAGCCAATTAGTGCTGCAACAAGTGACCAAAAACCCTCCCCACACCACAGACAATAAATAACTCTGAGCTACATGTTCAGACTACTGACATATCTTCCCTGCTCAGCTCACTTCATCATCTGCTGCTCCAGCTCCTTAGGAGCTTTTTTCAAAAGCTCTGGCTAGATCCTTCAGGCCTGTTTTGAGATAAGAAAGATGCTTTTCTGTGCATTTTGAGGCTGTGTGCAGAATGCAGTTTCTACAACAGCCCCTGGTAAATAATTTTAGCCTTCGTTTTGCGTGATGATTTCAAGATAGAAGTTGGCTCAAAGTCTTTCCTTGTATATAGACAGAATTCAGAAAGTGTTGCATGACTTTAGCTCTAAGTGAGAACAGGAGGAAATCCTTCCAGCTGTCAGTGCTGTTTACATTATGTTTGTTCTCATTTCTTCACTTAAGTAATGGAGACAGAGAAAAAAGTCAGAACAGGAGAAATATTTAGTATGAGCAGTGTAATGCCCACTCCAGAGTGCCCTGTCAAGCCTCCTTACATGGCATTTAAAAACAAACAAACAAACAAACAAACAAAAAAAAACAGTTCCTGAGAATACCTGGGAGCTAAAGGCACAAGCGTTCACTCTGTGGCAAAGCAGCCCATTAACTTCACCTTCGATTTGGCATCTTCAGTCACGAGCCTCTGCAGGAGACAGACCTGATGTGGTAAACGTGTGCATCTGCAAATCTGCTGTAGGTAAGGAGTTGCTTCAGGAAGTTTGTGCAGACAAAACTTTGTGTCCAACGTGAGGTGTTCCCCCTAGCAGGAGTCCACATGGGGACACAAAAAGTAAATCTGCAGTCTGAAGGTGGGGGAAAGGGGAGCAAGCAGCAGAGTTTGCGGGGTGCAATCCTGTGGTGTGTGAACAGCACCAAGCTTCTGCTTCTGTACCAGGGCACCCTGAAACCAGTTTGTAGAAAGCTTAATGTGTAAGGCAGAGATAAAACCGTGGACATACTTCAGTGTGTAAGAAGAAAGGCTGTGCTGGTAGTTTGAGGATACAAAGCCGCTTTTTCAGACCCTCTGACGATCCATTTTCAGAGGGTACTAAAAATATCCAGATGTATTTGTTGCATATTGATTAACCAAGCTTTTACTAGATGGCCCATGTGGGGAGGCAAGTTTGGTCCTTTAAAATAAGTATCAGCTCTTTTCTCAGACCATATTAGAGGAAAGGGAAGTGGTTGGCAGCATATGATTTAGATGCTCCTCGCTTATGAGCAGCCTATTCAAGTCTCCCCTCTCTCCCCCAGAAGACTCATGACTGCGTTTTGTAATTGCGAGGGCAGGTTATGAAATCAGAAACCGTTCCCCTTTCCGAGCAAGGCAGTCTGTAAGAAACAAAAAGAAAGCACAAGGTAGGCATCTAGACCGGGCTGCAGTTTTCCAGCTGCCACCTCCAAGGTGCCTACGGACCTCCGGGCGGCGCAGCGCAGGAGCCCGGCGCTTGGCTCCCTCTGGCTCCTGGCTGGGAACTTCTGCAGCAGGTACGCGGTGGTCCACCGCCCTCCTGTGGTCTGCAGAGCACGGTGCAAGCTCTCTTCCCGGGATACACACACGTTGTTTGTGGAAAAAAAGGCTGGTAGATGCTAGCACACCTGTTCCGTGGAGCCTAATGTCGTTCGTGTGGTCTCTTCTGCGTTTGCAGGGTGTTAAACCGTCTGTGTCTCTGGTGATTCCCAGCCTGCGTTTGTACAGCTGCCACCAGTAAGGGCTGTGGGGGTGGCCACAACAGGGTGTACTGCCGAGAAGGGATGCTTCAGAGTGGGCTGGACAAAAACTACAGTGTTTGTCTAGCAGTTTACTGACTCCCTAATTTGCAAATCATTATAAATGTCTTCTCTGTCACTTACAGTCTCTTTCACACCTTCTAGGCTCTAGAGCACTTTAGGAGTGTTAACACGGAAGTTTCCAAGGAAAGTTGCATCTGAACACTTCTGTTATTTTGTGTTCTTGCTGGCATCTGATACCCTATCCATGGCATGTCACAAGGTGTCATCCTGATGGATGTAAGTTTTTCCAGCTCAAGGTTGAAGCTAATAAAATGTGATGCGGCTTATTTTTATCCTACCATCATGGACTAAATGTAGAGAGCCATGAGAATTGCAGAAGCTGCAAAATACAGCAGAGATGACTTTATTGGGGATTAAGGAGGCATTCCTGTGCTGTGTGACATGGTAGCAGCTGCCAAACATCTCCAACCAGCTTTAGCATATATTGAGCCCTGGACAACACAGCACAAGAAAAAGGGGCTGATGCTTTTACTGCTCAATATACTGTTGTCTCAAAGCCTTTGCTATGGACTTTCAAGTAGTTTTTACTTCACATAATTTTGCTTTTATCCACGCAAGTCTGTGCTAACACTGACAGTTAAATGTTAGATTTAAGCCTATTGCAAAAATCCTAAAAGAGTGAATTGCATTTTTCTGCTCCAGGGCAACTTAAATTGCAGGTTTAAATTGCTAGCAGATCAGTCGTCTAGGAGGGAATGACAGTAGTCACATAGTACTCTCTGTTCAGCCAAGCTAAAATATGTGATTAGGACAAGAAAATTACCTCAGCCACCATAAGGTTCACCAGGACTAGAGCACTAAGTTTAATTAAATTTCCCCTTTTCCCCTTCTGAGCTCAGACCATTGTGACTGGGGCAGAGGAGAACTGGGACTGCAGCTAGAGCTGGGCAGAACAGCCGCACGGCTTTGTGAGACACCAAGCAGCTGTAAAAGGCTTACAAGTACTCTCATCCCCCCTGCATCTGTCCCTGAGCAGGGATCTTCCCTGTGCTCCTTTCTCTCCCTTTTTATTTTTATTTTTTATTGCAGCTGGGATTAAGGGGTGCTCCACGTGGTATCCCAGCTCCATGGTGTAGTGACCTTTGCCATTCTCCTGCCAGCCTGCTGGTTTCTGGTGCAGTAACACGTGCGTGGATGCAGTAGACACACAGCCCTGCTCTCCCGTGGGAGAAGAAAAGGGGGCAGAGAGAGGAAGCAGAGGCCAGTAGGTCTTGGCTTGCAGTGTAGCTGGATCCGATCATGGAATGTTAGCAAAAAAGCCTGGCTTTAGCCTGTTCCCACTGTCTACATCTCGTGATGCACATTTCCTGCAAATATCAGCATAAGTTTGCGAGGCTGTGCCTTTATTTACGTATCCTGCCTGATGGTCATTTGTTTTTGTCATTGTTTTCCACCTACAACATGTTTACATTTAGATTAATGGCATATTCTTCTTTCCAAACTTTAAAATACCACTTGGAAAAGACTTCTTTGACTTGGCATTCAGGTCAACCATCTAAGGCTTTTCAGAGCATGTCAGAGAGCAAAATAGCTATAATGAGCTGCAGATATGCATGACAATGAAAAATTTAGCACAGAATTTCCCCACCAGTAGAACAAAAATGTAGTATAAGAGACGACAGAAAATTTTCTGTTTGAGAACACAATTCCTTCTTTATATTAGCCATTGATCTTCCACAAAGCATCCAAAGCTACGCGAAGGGTTAGGGCAGGATCCTTTCTTCCATGTGGACAAAGACAACTTTTTCTTTGGCAAGAAAGCCTGTTGCAAGGCTTGAATTGAATTCTCATTGCAAAAAGGATCAAAGTCTGCAGATCAAATGCTGTGTAACCTGGTCACTGTAATGATAAGGCTGTAATGTTAATGCCACAGTCTCCATTCTTACCACTGAAATACATGAACCCGAGGTTCTGGGTTTTATTTCCTCTTTTTTTAATGCTTGCCATTTCTCCAGACTGCTATTCAAAATCCCACAAGCTTACTTTTCACTTTTAAGTACATGTCAGAAGCTGTGATGATGTATCAACTGCTAGCTCTGTCTCTTCTTGTATTACTCAGGAAATCTTTCGGTTCTAGTTATTTAAGCCTTGTGCTCATAAATTTCTGGCAAACAGTCCACAGAGATTTCATTTTGAGACAACAGGACTAAAACGTGTAAGCTGCCATTAAGGAATGGTGTGCGTTTGGACCAGTACGTGCTGCTCTAAAGCTAGCTGCTGGCAGCAGCACTGCTGGAAGTTCGCCCTCTTGGTCTCATTGCATGGACACTCCTCGGCTTTCCTAGCAATTGTACCTGGTGGGAATCTGGCTGGACAGCAAGTAGTGTTCAGACTCCAGGAGTGGCCGTTTCTGTTCAGGTTAGAGACCTACCCTGTATAGGATGCCATCTCCAACTCTGGCCATGAGCAATTTGGGGAAATTCGTTATTTTCCCAAAAGAAAACTAAACAAAACAGAAGACCCCAACCAGCCTACAACAAAAGCAAACCTTTCAAAGTAAGTTTCTGCCACCTCAGTGCTCTGAAGTGGCCAGGGTGGCTGGAAGCTAGCAGGAACCCTGTCCTGAGAGCACCAAAGGTACGTGCTGGCACAGCAGGGTGTTCCTGTGCTGGTCAGTGCCCTGACCTGGATTGTGAACCAGCCGAGTCGTGCATTAGCGTGACTGTGAGAGAGGTGGCACTGTTGTATCATGGTCTGCATTTGCTTTGTTCATCAGATGCCAGCTATGGACTCTGTGAGATTGTCTGCATTTGCTTTGTTCATCAGATGCCAGCTATGGACTCTGTGAGATTATTCATCAGATTGAGGCATTTTGCTTTTAAATGTCATATTCTTTCATCTGTTTTCAAAGGCAAACGTTTTGGTATAGAAAGGTTTTATTTTAGAGAAATGCTAAAAAAAATATGTATTCACAAGCAAGATTAAAAAATCGCCTCAAGAGTTGCATTGTTCAAATGCAGAGAATCGCCTGTTTCGTTCTAAAATAGCCCTAACTTAAACTAGGATTTAGTGCCGTAATTCACAAACACATGCCTGGATTTAGTGCCATAATTTGCAAACATATGCCTGGAAGATACTTCTGGAGTTACTGAGACTGTTATCATGTATGATCATTTCCATGTAATCATCTTCTCAAGTTTATTGAATTTAATCCTCAAATGCAGCTGTTCTTTATGGGAAAAAATATTTTTCATGCTATTATTTTATGGGAAGGCTGTTCCACAACTCCTTTAATTTTAAGAAACTGAGAATGCTTAGGAATAGTTTAAATATTGCGAGGTAATGTGTTTTGTTTTTTCTTCTCTTCTCTCCAGAAGTGTGCACCAGGAAAAGTTAAAAATAAATATTCATCTTTTTACTTGTCTATTACTGTGTTATGGCTGTACTGCAGTGAAATTACTTCAGATGTCATTCACAAGCAAACAGAAAGAATGGAGCTCTCCTTCCTAATTCTTCATTCCTGTGAATCTGTGAAAATGAGATCATTATGAATTTTACCATGACAATGCACATACTACTGTTCTGTATATTATTGAAATAAAAGGGTTTGTTAAGTCTATTAAGGCTTGCTTTTTTTTTTTTTTTTTTTTTTTTTGGCAGAAAGAGCTAGAATGGCCTAATCAGTTTAATGTAAAATTTCACTAATCTGATTTTGTTTCTCATTTTTATTTTTTTTTATTTAGTGGGAGAAACTACAGATGACGACAAGTGAGAGGAGGAAAATAGTTTGTTCAGTCACATTCCATGTAATTGCAATTACCTGTGTTGTTTGGTCATTGTACGTTTTAATTGATAGAACCGCTGAGGAAATTAAACAAGGCAATGATAATGGTAAGTGTTTTTTATCTTCTTCAGTCTTGTTGATAATGAACGCAGTGGGTGGATTTGAAGTGCAGCCACGTAACCAGTCACATTCAGTTCTCACGTTAACACCTCATTGATATATGGCTCCATCAAATACTTTAATAGAGAAGTAACGAACACATCTGTGGTAAAAGGTTGCTTTATGCCCCTGCAGAGAGATCTCAGCTAAGTGTAACCATTACAACAGCTTAACTAGCCTGCTGTTCTTCTTTGGTTAATCTCCCATTATCAAGGTATTTCTAAGGCTTAGAAAAAAAGATGAGCCAAAATCAAAGCCAGTGCAAGCTCAGTTCACAAAATATCAATTTATTTATATTATCCACTTGAACCTCTGTATCCTGTAAAACAGGATAGAGCCCTTTTATTGACAAGCTTCCTATTAAGAAATTCCAAGAGACCATGTTCCAGTTGTATCTGTATGAACAAAGCAGAAACAAAGTGCTTCTTTTATTAGCCTTAGCTTATAGACAGTTTTTATCTTCAATCCTGAAATTCGGAACTCAGAACACTGCCGCAAACATTGTCCCAAAATATTCAGTTACATGGATAAAATTGAACATGATCTGTCGAGTTCCCTTACAACCCCTGCAGTTCTGTGATTTCAAGAGGGAAAAAAAAAAAAAAAAAGGAGAGGGAGAGAGGGAGAAAGAGAGAGAGAGAGAGAGAGAGAGAGAGAAAGAAGCTACCTGATTTAATTTCTCAGAAGCATTTACTTCAGGGCCTGGCAGAGTCTAACTGGAGTGATGATGCTAGCCTGTACTTTTCTTTCTCTAGTTAGATGAAATGTGCCAGCTGAGGTAGAGAGTACAACCTCTTACCTTAGAGCAACAACTCACCCTTGTGAAGACACACACATTCCCAGTGACCTTTCAGGGAAGATTCTCATCCAGTGCTTCCCCTGCTAGTGCTAATCAACAACTGTTCTGCCTGTCACATTCAGCTGTATTATTCCTTGACCTAAAGTCTGATCACATGGAAGTCATGTTCTAATTTATTGCATGCAAAACCAGAGAATTTAAAATCAAGATTTATCATGTATTTGGAAAGGATGGATAGATAATTTACACTTAATACTAGAATTAAGTAGGTTTCATTTTGGAGTATGCTTACTGTGTGTGGAAACTGTATTGCAAGCTGATCTACTGTTTTACATTTCAAGTCTGCATTTAGTTTGAGTTAAGTCTCAGTCTATTTGGTCTTAAATTCATGTCTTAGATGTGATTATCATAAGGAGATTGATAAGATTTTCTTTTTGATCTGGATTGACTTTAGGAATTAGTAGAGGGACTCCAGCTTTGTGCTGTATTCTCTAGTTAACACAGAAAACAAAACAGGCAGAGCTTTGTGCCGTGCTAGTTAGATAAATATTTGATGATACTCCTGATGCTTGCCTTTCTTGCCTATGTGAGGAAAATAAGTAACAAGCCTCACTAAGTCACAGATGAATGTATAATACAAAGTCTTGTTTTGCCTTTTCTCTAAATGGGTAGCCCTGCTTTGCATCTCCAAAACAAAACAGAAAATCCCCCAACACCCTGAGGACAGGACTAGGAATGGCTTTGAAGTTCTACTTATGAGTACAACATAAACCACCCTATTCATTAAAAAGGAGAAAGGTACAGGCTGTGGATTAGCTGGATTTATACAACAAAACAGCTAGCATTAATATTTTCCATTATATAAAATGTATAAGGATCATGTTAATTAATCCTGGTACGTTCAAAATGTATTTATGACTTGTATGCAATTCAGTGTTCGCCAAATGTTCTGAATGATTCTTCACCCTAAAAAATCAACAAAGATGCCTGAGAGCTACTTAGAGCTTTTGCAATAATTAGTATTCTTATGGTCTCTATTTGCTTATTTAATTAAAAACCCAGCTCCTACCTTGTTTAACAATAACGGAGGTAGCCAGATTCATATGAGCCTCACAGCTGGCTACAAGTAAAAACTTGCTGTTGAGGATTCTGGGTTACCAGGTCTAGGGTTAAATACAGCACCTGAAAGGCACCTTGAATACTGCACTCTGTGAGCAAAAGATTAGTCAGAAACCTTCCATGTATGACCAGTAAAACTATTTAGGTTGTTCAAAGACTGACAGCTAAACACAGAGGTTTGACTCTTGTGTATAATACATAATCCTTAAATGTAATGAGGCAGCGAGTAATGGGAAGGATAGTAGCTGTTCCTTTATATTATGCTACTGAATCATTGAAAAAAGCAGCTAACGGTGACATGAATTAATGAGAGGAAGGCTGTTCTTAATACAACTGTTTGTTCCTTTAAATTGGTAAGACCACATGTAAATCATCTTAACATTAGTCATATTACAACCACGTTCAAATACTTTCATCTCTAGTTTTTCAGGGTCAGCATCCATAGTTTTTTTTCTGTAAATATCAATATGATTGCTGTTTATTCAGTGCAAGTGATAAAGATCAATGATATGTAAAGATACCCTTTTAGCACAGAGATAAAACTTCTCCTTTTTGATATACATGGATTTGGGGGAGGGGGGGAGGGTGCACAGACAGAAGAGCAGGAAAAAGACAGGGCAAGGAAGATGGATGGTGGAAGAGTTGGAGCTCTTTCCATTATTTATTTATTTTTTACTGTGCCCTGTCTTCAGAAGGAAGCTAGAACCAGGTAGTATCGTAAATGTTGGTCTTCCAGGAACCATAAACACTGTCATGCTTCTAGCATGATAAAAAAAAAAAAAAAATGATGGTAAAGATGTGCATAATGTTTCTAGGCATTCATTTATCTCTGTTCTGGTACTTGTATTTTTGCTTAAGTAAACCATTGAATGTGAGGATTAAATGTTTTTGTTTGTTTGTTTGTTTTTAAATCATATCAAGCATTAAGCTTCTGTTACGAGCGTGTCTTGAATTTGTTATTTGACCAAATTGTGGGGAAGTCAGTTAAGAGTGGGAGTCGGATGTAGTTTCTTGTCTGGCCCTCTGCCTGTGGGATAGGAAACAGCTGCTGTTTTCCACTAGAGCCACAGCCACCCCACTAGCATGTACATATCTGGGTATTCTTAGCACCTGGCTGCTTTTCAAAACATTTTACTGATATTAAGCACTTGATACCCATTGTAACAACAGTAATAAATACAAATGTTTTATTTCAAAGGTGTCCTTGAATGGCCATTTTGGACAAAACTCGTAGTGGTGGCCATTGGATTCACAGGGGGCCTCGTCTTCATGTATGTGCAGTGCAAGGTTTACGTTCAGCTGTGGCGCAGGTTGAAAGCCTACAACAGAGTGATCTTTGTTCAGAACTGCCCAGACACCGCCAAAAAATTGGAGGAGAAGAACTCTTCATGCACACACAGCTCGGATGTCAAGGACGCCGTGGTGGTGCCAGTAGCACAGACAGGTACAAACTCTCAGCTGGCAGCCGAAGAAATGACATCTGAGGTGATGCCAGTTTGACAGAGACAGCGTTGTTTCTTCCTTGCAGAATAAGGCATAGTGTTTTCTACACTACTAATGCTGAAAGAGAGTAGAAATGACTGTGCATTTTTTCAGTTAAAAAACAAAAGAACACAAACCAAAACCCTAGAAGGAAAACGGATCCAGCAAGGCAACTCGTTACTGTATGGAATGTGACCATTTGTGAAGTAGTTTCTCAGCTAGTCAGCAAGTGTTGTGAAAGTGGAAGTGTAGAAAGTGCAATAGAGGACAGGTTTAACAGACAATGCCAAACCAACGCAACAGCATTACTTTTAAAATTATTATTATACAAAAAAAAAAAAAAAAAAAAAAAGGATGGCTGGGCAAGTAGACACAGACCTGCTAGAACCACTTTGTTTACAGGAAACAAACAAAACCAAACCGTTCATCTATTTACTACTAAAAGTTGTATTTCCTATTTATCTTCTTAAAGACACACTTGAAAGAACTGTTCAAGTGACATGCATTAACTGAACCAAGGTATAAAGAGCTGTGTCACAGCACCCACTCTGAGCCTCGTGAAGTGACAGATGTATGTCCGTGTGACTCCAGGGGAGCTTTAATGTTTGGGCAGCTGTGTCAACTAAGGATATTTGAACCATTTGAAGGGTAGCACTGTTTTTGAATATGCCTGATTATTTTTTTTTTTAAATACGCAATTCCAACCAGTATAAACTCACATCTCCATAGGCTATAGATATTTTTAACTATAGCTGTCAGCAAAACAAGTATGGGGAGGAGAAAAATTGTAGATAATGCATTTAGAACAGCAGCTCAGCTGTTTATTTTATTCTGTAAGAGTGAATTAGATTTTTTTTCATAAATTGGATATATAAAGTTTTGAGCCAAAACTATAAATGAAAAAATGCTGTTTACTGCAAAATCACACAAAAGTAAATTGCATATTATCAAATTCTGAAAGGATGACACAGGGACAATGAAAGGTATTTTGGGTTTTATTTTTTATGATTCATGATATAGACAGGTAGAGAGAAGAGAATATACTTAGATATCTTGAAAGGATGGTAGTTTTTGTCTCCCTGCTCTGAAAAGTTAGTTTTTATCTTCCTGACTAAGAAAAGGACATCAGTGGATTCCCTCTGTACAGGTAAACTTGAGGTATTAGAGATTCAACAGTTGAGTTGTTAATTTCATGTTTTGAGCATTCTCATATAAAAATGAGGTGTGAATAGCATTAAAGGGTGCAATAGATGAATGAATGTAGATATAATACTGTGTCCAACAGGGTGAATTACATGAAGAACACATTTTGTGATTAGCTACTCATACCTGTGATGTTTACCATCAAGGCACAACAGCAGGTATTGACTTGGAGTTACATGCTGGCTTGGACAAGTCCAGGGCCTGAACATAATATATATTAAAAAAAAAAAAAAAAGTTTAAAGTTCTTTTTTGGTCTTGTATTTAGGTAAACAAGGAAAAGCACACAAGCAAGTAAAGAACCAGAGTAAAGAGAGTAGAGAGGTTCATTCAGAGGGGGAATCTGCCATAATCGCCAGCGGACTAGCCTTCTACAGAAGTCTTGCAGTTTCTAATGGTGAATTTCCTCCTCACACATTCAAACATCTCCAGTTAAGTGAGTCATCACATCCTTCCAAATATGAAGGGTGCTGGGCCTAAGATGTAGTGGAGTTTATCTATTAGATATTTCTTTGTGAATGTGTTTAATGGTTTAAAGGCTCAGGGACTACTGGAAGTAGCAGTATTAGAAAAAAAAAAAAAAAAAAAAGTGTCTTTTTCAGAGCATTTTATTCCTCTGTTTTGAAATTGCTCGTGTAATTTGGTGGTGAGTGACTGTCATCTGGCCAGACCAGACACAAAATCTTGGTGCTTGAATACACCTGAAATACGTATTAATATTGTAAGTTACTCCAGGTGAGTTGGATTGATGTTCAAACCTTTCAAATGATGCCACTTCCTCTTCATATAAAATAATTTTCCAGTTATCCACTTGCAGAATTGGAAATGTAACAGCTTCTTATTTGAAAACAGATATGTGAGTAACCAAATCATTTCTCTGTTTATAATTGTGGAGGAGACTTTACAAGGTTTTCAGAAAACCATGCCACTACTAAGGAATGCGTCATAACTGCATGTGTTTAAGATAATCTGCAAAGACATCATTTCTAAAAGTGTAAACCTATTCATTAACAAGTAAATCTCATTATAGTGGAAGCAAGTTAGACACTTAAAATTACTAGCTGCATCTCCATTCTCTTTGGGATTTTGTTTACAATAAAACCTGATGAATCACAGCATAGTTGACTGACAAAAAAAAATTGTGGAAGACAACTAAGGTCTTTCTGAAATGACCAGAAAGTTTCTTGCTGTCATCTAAGTGACAGTAACCCCGCTTCTTTAGCCAGCTTGTTCTTTAACCTGCTGTAATATCATGACCCCATTGAAAGTACTTTATCCCCTATTTTGACAGTTTACAGGAGACTAATTCACGCTGTTCTTTTCTTGAACAAGCATAGAATTCAAATAAAGGAAAAAAAGTACTTGAGGCTTCTGAAAACAGATGTATGGCATCCAGCAAGATTACTGTACAATTTTAAAACACACCGAAGAGTAAGCAGCAGAACAACTTGCAGTCATTTTATACTGAAAGTTTCAACTTCCAAACACTGTTGTGGCACTCAAGTTCATGTGCAACTGAGCTTAAAGTTAAATGTAAGAATCGGAGAAAGACTTCAGCTGAAATTCGTCCTCTCCCTTGGAAATATTTATTCAGACAGCAGAAAAAGAAGCAAAATGAGACATTGTCTGCTAAAGTCGGCAGCAAAAGAGATTACAGCAGGTTGGAAGCAGTCTTTAAACTCTTTAAGGATTACAGTATTAGCCAATGCACCCTTTCTCATTTTAGGTGCAGTGGATATGCTAAAACTTTCAGGGATTTCATGCTGGGTTGGAATTTGTTTCTGTAGCAGGGCGGGACCTCTTCAGGACAGCAAGGATCTATTCACACCAACATGCCTTAGATGCAGGTCTGCACGAGTAATGATGATGCGTGAACAAAGACCCTGGGCAGCTGCTTATCAAACAATGATTCTTTGTTCCCACAAAAAGGGTAATTTTCTGTATTAACAGGATTCTGTGCTGCAAAACTAGCTTACTGAAAGTTTTAAGATACATCCTAAGATTTTTTAAATGAAATGAGTACAAGATATTGAATAAAGATCAGTATCAAACTACCTGTGTAGCCACAGTGCATCTCAGGCAAACACACTGACGGTGGAGTTTAGCTTGGATAAACCCAACAAGAGCAGAGCCTTGCTCCAAGCTGCCATTACTGAGAAGAACTTAAATCTGCATTCCTGTTTAAGCAAAGTTTTAATAAAGGTAGGTGGAAGTAAGTTGGTGTGAGATCAGATCTTGAATTTTAAGCAAGATACTTCTATCTAATCTGTGGGTATGCACGTTTCTTCTCTTGATTTAAGATATAAGCATTACAAAATTAACTTCAAACTGGCGTAAATATACCACTTCTGACTATCATTAGCATTATGAAGATTCTCAACTAGTCCAATTGTGCCATTCACACACTGCTTTATCTGAAAGCAGTGCTTTTTTTTTTTGTGTGTAGAAAAAAATAGTAAGTTCCCCATCACCAGAACAAACTATTTATAATTTCTAATAAAGCAATGACACTTACTCTATAATGAAAATATTTTACTGTGTATAATATTTGGAACTACAAGTTTGTGTTACTTGTTTAATTCCCTCTCTTTTGCAAAAGAAAAACTGTATGTTTTTGTGGCTGAATGTGTACTGAAAGACAGAAGGTAAGGGAAACAAAAGTAATATATCTGCTTATTGTTGTGAAAAAAATGTATTTGTATTAAACAAATGACCCAAATTTCTGTAGTATTCTATTTGTCAGTCTGTTTATAGAGCATCGCATGCTGAACATGAATTGGCGACACCACGCTATTGCACACAATGTGAACAATGCACTCAGCGGCACACTCAATATTGACAAACCTGCTGGATTGGCAGGCCGAGCTCCGGGTACCGCACCTTGGCAGAAAACAACTCAGAGTACAAAAACACTTGAGAAGAGCTATGGTTGTTTAACTTGCAGAAGGGAAGGGAAACATAAGAACAGGTATTAATGCCAAAAACAACTTTTTCCATCCATAGCAGAACTGACAACAAAGTTTCAGCTGCAGCAAGGCCAGGAGGAAGAGCAGAGTGCCTTGGACTGAACAGTTAAATGTGACTGTAACATCCCACACTAGAAATCCTTGAAGATGGGCTAGACAAACATCACAGAGCTAAATGATTTAAAGGATCCTACTTCAGATTGTCAGAATGGATCAGGCGTCCTTTTTATTATTTTAGAATTCTACTTTGTGAGATTTTCTCATAAAAATCCTACAGAATATTTATTTATTTATTTGTTTTATGAAAAGAATATTAGAAGTGTGCTTTAAAAAGTCATCTGTGTCCTTTGAGTCAGGTATAAAACCAAAGAAAGTATCCTATCTGTCTTGGAAAATACAACTTCCAGCCAAACTACGTAATTAGTTTTCTGAAGAGGACTGTGTCCACGCTACCCCTAAAGCTGTCCTAGATTCTCAGCTGGGGAGAAAGTGGGCTGAGTTTCAAGTCTTCACAGTTCTAGCTGGAATAGAACATCAAATGACTGGAGCCTGCTAAGAATATGGTCAAACCACAGGAAGAGTGTTCCAACAGATTATATTCCCTACATCCAACAGACTGTTCATTTTGTTAAATCTGCCCTAACTAGCTTACCATTTAAATCAAATACAGATTCATGAATCTCTACAAGATACAACACAGAAGAAAGAGCACAACTAAAGAAATTCTAGTAATAAAAAAATGCGTTTTTGTTACCATATACAAAAATAAAGCCACATTAATTTTTAGAATTCAGGGAATATTGATGTAAGTCCACTATACTTTTCTGCTTTGCACACAAGGTAGTTACAATCCCTTGATCAAGAGGGTACCATTAGATTGCAGAACACATTTCCGTTCAGTGTTTTCCGCATACACATAAAGAACCACACTACACAGCACTTACTTACATGTTCCCACACCAACTCCAAATACAATACTGAGGTTGTTCTGAACCTCAAATAGATCTTGACCTAAAAGCCAAAACCACACACACAAAAATACAACAATCAGCACTATTACAAACAAAAAGCAAAGGTGATGGAAGATCAAAGTAATTTTTTAAGTAAGTCTGTTAGCTAAATTAGCAATGGCTTTTTTTTTTTCCAGTTGGAATCCAACATTTTTGGATTCTAGACTCTGTCTTCATACACAGTCATTACAGAAACGCATACGAGTGCTACTCCAATAAAGACCGAAAACCCACGTACTGTACTCTGTAAGTCTATTTCTTGAACTACTCAGGAATGGCCCAGAAAATGTTTCACATATGTTGCCTTTTTGCCTTGTTGCATCCTGTTGCACACACTGACATTCCATAAAGGATCAGCACATGCTTTGGTAGTGGAAAAAAGTACAATAATGAGCCAGGGTAAGTGCCTAACTGCATGATAGCTTTTCCTCATCAGGAATGGCTGTAGTCGCATCCCTTTAGAAATGGCTTTATGAAGCAGACCAGAAAGCCACAGCAAACAGTTCCTTTAATTCAGCCACGTTTGTTTCTGACTAAAGGATGGTAAATTAATTAATCCATTGCATAAAGCCATCCCTGAGAAGGACAGGTTTTTGTTTTGTTTCTTAAATCAACAACTGACAGCTATTTGCTTAGTGTACATGAAACAACATCGGATTACTGCTGGAATCAAAGACAGCTGCTTCATTCCAGCTGAGACTGTCAGTATGTTAAGCTCTAGAATCAGAGCACAGCTCAGCTGCTGCGGAGAAAGTCTGAATATAATTCAGCCAGCTCTTCAGAGAGGTCTCAGCTCTCCAAGGCTGGCTAGAATAAAATATACCAGAAAAACAAAACAAACAAACAACAACAACAAAAAAAAACACACCACGGTCGTTTACAGAGAATTATAATAGAGGATTTTAACGTTAAAGTTTATAACCCTTACAAGTAAGCAGGATTTCATGGTATCCCCCACAGCAAATTTGTAAGAACAGGGACCATCACAGCCATATTTGCCATTCCAGCCATTACAGCCAACTGCCTTCTGGATTTCTAAGAAGCAGAAAACAAAATTCAGAACTCCTGAGAGCATTCAACCTTTTTTTTTCAAGCACAAAGAAGAAACTCATCACTATGCAAAACCCTAAAGTGCAGGACTGATAGGATTATGAAACTGATGTATGAAATTCCACTATCTTGTCTCTGTAGCATAAGTCAAAATACTCCCTCTAACCCCCTCACCTAAGGCACAAACATTCCGAGTGCAGAAATTAAAAATACATTTTTTTTTCTGATAATTCAATATAGAAAGTTAAAGATGAACGCAGTTCTTTTTCATTACTTACACAGCAGGTCAACAAGATAGTTTAAAAGACAGCTAAACAAGCAGTGAACACGTCGACTTCAAGAGAGAAAACCCACAAAGCTCAATGAAGTCCGAATTGCAAATGTTCTTCAAGTGTGAGCAATATTAAAAAAAAAAAAAAAAAATCTTTGACTACATCAACCACAAAAGTAACAACTACTTTTTTTTATAATACCTTCTTATTAGTGAATTGTTTCAAGGAATATAAAATGTCTTGTACTCCATAACATTGTGTGATAATCTTTTTTTAAAGCGTTCACCCGAATGCCAGCCTAACAGACTGTTATCACAGTGACATGCTAAAACTTGTAGTTATCTTAGTGCTCATTTTACTTCAGTATTTTACAGTGTGGTAGGACAGCAATTTTTCCAACTTCAAAGTACATCTGGTGGTGTCTAAAAGACAAACTTGAAGGTATAGCTTTCTGAAAGGCAAAATCTGTCAGACCACTGAACAAACATGTACACAGCTTAAGTTCAGACTTACTGCCTACTGTGGTTCAGCTTCTACTGGAGTTTAGCATTGCAAGATTTATAAATTAAAACAAGCAGAATCAATCATTACATTTCACTACACACCTCAGTTTTTTAACAAGAGAAAAAAAGAGAAAAACGTCAAAGGAATGCTCTGAACTTCAGCACACTCGTTTCTAAAACACAAAACCGTGACGTGATGGCCTACAGCTATAGCTGGTGTCAGAGCATTAAGGCCTCCAGGCAATCTCAAGACTCGCACTCCACATGACGATGCACTGGATCACTTGTTCCTGCTTCAGGCCTGTTACATTTACTGAGGTTTCTCTATATATTCACGTAAGAAGGACTGTGATTAATTTCCTATTACTATGGAATTTGGTTTCCTAAAACTTGAAATGATAGCACAGACCTATTTTGTAAAAAGGGAAAAATTTAATACAGCTGTTAACAGAATAAAACTTAGCAGTAAAACTTGCTGCACAGCTACACAGTAAAAAAATATACACCCTGAAGCATCTGTCAAATTTCAGAGAATTGTTAACTATTTACCAAGACAGAGAGCCCTGTTTAACATGCAGAACTGCATTAGGGATTGAGCACTAGAAAGCTCATCCATCAGGAATACATATTTCCTCGTGATTACTGAGCTATGAGTGCTACAATTTCTACAGACTGTACATCTGAACTGTGACTACAAGGCAAGCTAACCTGGCCTATCAATCAGAAATGCCCTGCTGTGAAATTCACCCTGTCTTTACCTTTGCCTTTTTTTCTCGAAAGAGGGGACAGAAAAAAAAATAAACTAAACTAAAGAGACATTCAAAAACAGACTATATGGACTTTAATTGGCTTCTGGCCTGACTTCTTCATACAGGGTGGAGAGAACAGCATAATTCTCTCATTCTCTTGACAAAACATAAAATACTCAGTGCTTTGTTGACGTCTTATCAGCTGTCTCTGTTCCTGACAGATTCTCGGAGGGTACAGGGTGAAAGTTCTTCACACTTAACTGATTATCTCATTATCTGTTTATACGTTTTCACCAAGCAGGTGTATTCCTTACACCTGAGCTGAATGATTTGTGCTGTGCAACACCCCATTTGGTGCCTATCACGGCTCTCCACAAACCTGTGTGCTCCTAAAGACCCCACCCACCACTACAAGGGGTATATAAAAGCTGTAACTGAAGGCCTACTGTTTAACAGGAAACCTCCTATTTTCTTGTGTATATGTTTGCTGCTACCAGTAAAAGGTAAGGGTTTCCCCCCACAAAGTATTTCTAATAGGTGCCTGAGTCTTGTCTGCTCTATGACCAGCAAAGATGTGCTGCACTAGTCAGGATGGGCGATTTGTCAACTTAGAAGCCCGTGTCCTAAAGAGCAGGTACAGTATAAGAGGTAAGGACACAAAATACTAAGTTTTATTTAGCTAAGAAGACTGTAACTAAATAATATGTTGCTGCTGAAATGTTTGCTTTCTAGCGTAAGTACACAGTGAGCTTATCAAAAATGCAATTAGCAAAGACTATGCAAATATAATTAGAAACACTAGTTTTATTCTTGTTTCCAGTGCTCATCAAAGTAGGCTTCTTACAGTTCCCTTCAGCTGCTTGAGTCAGCTGGAGGTCATGAGGCCACGTCTTCTGCTTTACTTGATTCTTCTTTGGTTTCCACATCTGCCACTTCAGTGTGACTGCAGATAGCGTCCCTAACTGACAGCTTTCTCATTTTAATGTTTGGCAGTTTCTTCAGATCGCCATTCCATTCCCTGAAAGAAAGTGACAAAAATCACTTATAGATAAGAATATCAGGAAAGAGTAGCAGACTTAGTTCACCTTTTCTCAGGAGATGCTAACTCAAGTGATGCTGTTTTTTTAATGTATACTATCAGTCCAACTACAGTGTAAATATATGTCCGTGTTTTCACCTGATCTTGGACACTACAGTAGCCGCAGTTTGTCTGTGAAGAATTAAGTACTTTCACATTTAATAGTCTGAAAACAACCAACAAACCTGTTTTACTTTATCCCCACAGACTATTTGTATCCTCAGTTACTTTAGGCCAACTGCTTCTAGGTTAGACACTAAACTCGCGAGCTTCTCTGGAAAAGCAGTTCAGAAGATTTTCTTTCATCTGGCTAATGTGAGCTAATATCACATGTTCATCAAGTACTTCCATACAATTTATGGTAACTATTAACATCTTGTATGACTTTGGGCAATTTGGTCTAGTGGGAGGTGTCCCTGCCCCTGGCAGGGGGGTTGGACCTACATTATCTTTAAGGTCTCTTCCAACCCAAACCATTCTGTGATTCTGTAACTGGCTTCAAGGAGACACAAAATGTTATTAAACAATAATTCACATGACAAGCACATTACTTCAAAAGGCTGCATAAAGAAGGAAGGATTCATTTAAATATCCCATGTTGAATCCTGTATCCAATTGATAAAATGGCTGCTTGATGATAGTGTACTTCATGGATAACTTCTCAACTACAAAGATAGTATGTCTAGCTTATAATTAGCACATACTACTTTGGGTTCTACCAAGGCAATAGAACAGAAACACCTTCATCAAACATCACAGTGCATGAAATCAATTGTGCATATAAAAACATGGCAACGAGAAGTCCCTTTGAAATCTCCAGTAATATTCCACCATCCTGGGACTATGACTTCTGGCTGCATACCACCCCTAGGAGATGGTGCTGTATCATTCCTTGCAACATTTAGCATTCCTAAGTTTTGGGGGGTTTCCCCCCAATTATCTTGTTTGGTAGAGCCATCAGCAAGAGCAAGAAACACCAAAGTGTTTCTTCACCCTCTTTCCAAGGCATATTGGCTTGCTAGCCCAGATGAGCTAGCAGCAAGCTCTACAGCTCCCAGAGCCTTAAGTGGATGTCATCAATTCTCTCATGACTTTCAACTAGTACATATACATGAACACTAATGCAGACCTTAGTTCACCTACATGTGCATCTTGTATCTTAGAAAACAAGACTATTTGTGCTGTTTTAGTTACTTAATGGCTAAGCTCTGACTACAAATAACTTAGGTCATGACACTACATGACTGCAATTAGCATCTGAAATCTCAGTTCAGGTAAGAAAACTATTCCACTGTATTTCCATTTATCTATAAATCTGTGTCTTGATCCTCAGAAACTAACAGTGAATGTTAATTCTTTTAGTGTAAATTGATGAACAGCTCAGGCAAAGAAAAAACATTCTCTAAGAATATCAACAAAAAACACTTAAGATGTAGAAATGGAACTCTGACTGTTGAAAGTTTCTAACATTCCCAGTGTCTTACTGATTAACCATCACTTGTAGCAGCTACGAGTTGCTGAGTTAGTAATGCCATACATAGTCTTTTTCAAACAAGACAAATCTTTAGCAATTTGGCATAAATTCTTTTTTAAGAAAAGACAACATAATGTCAAATTCAGAAACAGTGTTTTGGATAAACAGATTAATTAGTAGTGAGAATAAAAGGATCTTACCTAAAAAATTTAAGGTGCTTGCCGTTCACGATGTCTGGGATTTCTAATGGGAATGAAATTAAATACTATTAGATGTGTTACATTATTCAAGTGAATCTCATTTCAAAGAAAGAAATGTGAACTAAAGGGCTGAACGTATTTCAGACAGTAAAACCAAGAAAATGACAATAAGGACTCATGCTAGAAAGTTACTAGAACAATACATTAAAAACAAAGACCTCTCACTGCTGAAGTAAAGGAAGTGAAATTATACTTATGAACTGTTCCAGAATTGACACATACCAGCTATTGAGAACCCAGTCCTGACAAATAATAAAAAGAAGGTGCTTCACCTTCTCTAAATTGATATATCTGAAAAATAGCAAGAAACATAAGTACTTAAAAGATTCCCTTTAAAAAAAAAAAAACAACAGTCCAGTGAAGAAATCAAAATAGTTAATATAGTTATTTTAAAAGCATAACTAGCCTCCTCAACCAGTATATCAAGGTCTGTTTACAGGTTTTTTTTAAGAGATGTTCCCTCATCAGTATAATAAAAATTCTACTTTGCATTAACTTACTGTGAAGATGCACCACAGATACAAGACACAATAGAAAAGCTTACTTTCATAACTGACCTAAATATACAAAGAACACTATTAATTAGTGAGTATTACGTGCTTAGTAAGTGAAATGTTTAAGGAAAACAATTTCAAAGCACTGAAGTCACCACTGCACGCAAGATAGATCAGTAGCAGAGTTAGGAAAGTAAACTTGAGCATGAAAAATCTAAGAAACACTTCGACACACTTTCGAAAATTTACCATGTACAAGAATATGTATGTGTATATAAAATACAAACACTGCGAAGAGTACAGTCAAGTTCTCGGGTGTTTGAAGAGAACATGTTTTTGGATTTTGGGATATACTACTACTTCCACCTGGAATAAGAGTCTGAAAGCAAAGAATGACTATTTTATGGCAATTAACCTCACTGCAATGCAATTATTGTTTGCATTGTTAAATACCTGTTCCAAAAGTCACTCTTGCTACTGGGACACTTGCTGTGGTTGCTGAAATGATCGATAAATACTACAGTAAATGCAATGTAATATTTATACAGAACATTGGTACCTGTCTCCTCTCATGCACTGATGTTCCTCTAGAACTATTCATTTCTCTTCTACTTCAAGACTGAAAGATTTCATAATGACATAATGTCTTCCCCAGACCTAGCTTGACAGAAATAACTGACATATGCTCACTACAGATCTTTATCTTTGGTAGCAAAAAAGGAAGGCAAACAGCTTGTACAGTGGCATATGGGTCAGACATTTTTCTTTGCTGGAGTAACCAGTGTTCTTACTAGAGTTGTAGTTCCTAACCTCATGCAGAATCTTACCTATGATAGTTAAGCTGCTTTGACTGGATTCAGTGCCATTCTTTTCTTGGTCAATCCCAAAATACTGCATGTGACCTGTGCTTAACATTGTCACTAATTTATAGAGACCCCTGCCTTTAGAGCCTTGAAATTCTTCCATGTTACAAAATACATCATAGAGCATAAAATACTGTTCATTGACAGTATTTTATTCTGTACAGACTTCACAGCCAGCAGGTATGTCAAGAAGAAAGGCTGCTTGCTCCCTCTTTAACATTAAATCCGCTTTATTATTTCAGCTCTTAGAACTGTAACATTTCAGGTACTTCTTATGCTGTCCTTGAGCAAGCCTGGAACACACAGTTCTGCCTTTGTTCAACTATCAATTTTCTTGAGTCTTTCAGTAATAAATCAGATGATGCTAACAATGCAGGATTATAGATGATTTTGCTATTGTAGAAAGTAGGATAATAACACCTATCACTTCTCTTAGTGGCCAGATAGTCTTTACAATTCAGAAAAACATTTCTTCCCTTTACATTGGATTACAAAGGTACCAGTTGAGGACTGACAATAAATGCACTTGATCTTGATACCAATTGGACTTTTGCAGCCTGCTTTTTGGTAAACAAGTGCTGTACAACTGCTCACAGCTGAACAAGGCAAGGAACGTTTACCTAGTCCTTTTTTTAGTCTGCGGATTCCTTGGTTCTGATAGGCACTAATGCTGCCTGAGGTCCTTCTGAGGTCCAAGCATTGAAACAAACCCGCAGTTCCTCATGCTTCCTCTGCAGTCCCTTGAATTGCACTTTCAGCAGCAAAATGCCAAATGCTGAAATGCCCAGACCTCCACCTGAGTGAAGTTACCCCTTCTTTCAGCTGTTTCATGTGGAGCTCTGCCTACTCAGCTTTCTCCTAGGATCTTGGTGATGTGAGCACCGAGTGTGGCAGGAGCAGCACTCAGCCGGTTTGGGCCAAGTGCCTCGGAGATGTGCTGAGGCTTGTTTGTTCCCTCTGTCAGAGGGCTAACATGTTGGTCTGCACTATTCTCAGACAAACCAAGGCTACATGACAGGATTCTCAAAGCCCTTTCAATTGCTTGTTGTTGAAAAACCATCTTGGAAAGCTAATAGTTTCTGTGAAGTTATGCAAGACTTTTTCCGAACATAATACTCTGCGAGTTTTATCTTGCCTATCATCCAGGGCTCACTGTAGTGTCAAGACAAAGCAAGTATTCCCAAGGGGGGTAATGCTGCACTGAATTCATCTTTACTGCTCTGGCAGCGGCAACTTTTAGGTTGTGCTTACACATGTTTGCAGTATGTTATACAATGCAAACCACAGAACTGCCAGATTAGGAACTGAACTAGGAACTCTTGTCCCACTGTTTTGTGTGTAGAAATAATGAGTTACTGCACAGTACCTGACTTTATTCATTATGGTGGAAAGCTGCAGTAGCACCATATTGTCAGATTAACAACACTTGTTTTACTGATACATCTCCATAGCATGCACCAGGGTCATGTTTTTTGACATTGTTTCTTTTCAGAAGTATGCTGTTCTTAAAAATATCATCATTCTTCACAGCAGTAACCATTTCTCTCTCCCAAAGCAAAGACTTGCAGAAGAAATTTAACTAAATCTCCCAAGAATTGAAACGGCACTGCTCTTGGCACAACATAAGCAGCATTCACGTTATATTCATTAGAACTATCATAAGGAGAAAACGCCCAAGTTGGGTGAAAAGGTGCTACTGCAGTCTGAAGTTACAAAGGGAAAAGGATGTCAGAAACTGTAGATGTTTTGTAGATGCACGTGTTCTTTAAATGAATAACCATTCAGGTACACAATCATGACTGTTACAGAAGGCAACAGCTATCAGTGCCATAGTTATGCCAGGAAATACATGCAAGTGATAAAACTTTAAAATCAATTTTATCTGAAATTTCAAAAACTAACTAATAAGTGGTGCATTTAGCTTTAAAGGCTCTTCTTCCCCAGAATTTACCTTCTACTTGTGTAAGAACGTGCTAGGCAAATAAAGGCAAATTATCAAAAATGTATGATGTTCAGATAAAATAATTATGATGTTTTTCAACTAAAAGCACACTAACGCCAAATTCTGTCAAAATATCCTGTCAAAATCTAGGATTATCTTTCAATAGCTTTCCTATAAACACAAAAGACCAGACTAAAATACACTCACACAAATAACGATATGTCAGGTAGAAAAGAACAGTAAAAATAACTGAGATATATTTAAGGGGTAAGGGGGTGACGAGTAACTGCTAACAAAACTCAACAGTCTCTGACTGAATGTTCCCTGTATAGGTACTATTTTAAGACTAAAATTTGTGCTTTTGGATATCTACCACTTCTGTCAACACTAAAAATATTTTTTTCATTTGCATATACCTGATATATACAGCATTGAATTATAAGAGAATTTCTTCTCATTTCTTAATTCTAAGCAATACATATCATGTAGTTTGTTCACAGCAAATGCATATGCCTATAAGAAATAACTGAATTCAGGAATGGGGGGGAAGGAGGAACAGCTACTATGTCAGTTACAAAAGCTTCACTACAGCTTCCAGTGATAATGATGTAGAGCATAAAAGCAGTTTCCAGCTGATTTCCATTTATCTCCAATCTCTAATTACAGTATTTAGCAGTGACTATTTTCTGTGAATGAATACTGTCCTAGACAGAGAGCAAAACCTGCAGCAGCTGTGATAACAAATAATGAATGATTTGAGAGTGTGTTTAATATGTGAAGTTGCACCATGATCTCTGAATGCTTTACTTACTAATGCTATAATAACCTCCAATTTTGCTTACAATATTTCTGGATTCTTCTTTATTTTTATGTTGTGCTTGCGCATTTGACATCTTTCTATCTAGTCCTACTGATTTTTTTGTCAGCTTTCCACAAAGGAAATTTTCCAATACAGGGAAAAAAAAAATAATAAAAAAAATTAAAGCAATACCAGAAAGGAAATTTTCTACAACTGAGCCATTTGATGACATTCGTAGTATCTACCTTCCTATGACTTTTTCCCCCCCTTCTAAGTGAACAAAAGTGCATTACTGTTACATGTGAAGTCATCCAGATATTTCTGAATTCCTCTGCGATTGCAAGATGTAAAAGTAACAAGTAGCAGCTGGAAAATTCTTACAACAATTCTTTTTAATTGGTAAAATACAATCACGGGGAATATGACATGCAGCCCAAACCTTGCTCTCCCTTGTTGATCAATGTTGATTTTTCACTTCTTCCATGACTTGCTTTGACCATTAGCCAGACTGACTGCCTTTGAATAATACTTTAGCATTAAAGACAAGTCCATCATTTGACTCCAGCATGGTTATTTGTGAAAGAAAAATGCAAATCATAAACTTCAGTACTATTTTGTACTTAACTTTTTTCAAGTCTTTGTTTTCTATACAATTATTGTCCTTTTCTTATTTCACCAGCTTACTGATGCTTCCCTTCCAGCTATCTCACTCTCACACTTATGTCTCTCTCACAAGTAGCTTGCTTCTGTGTGCTACCTCCCAGAAAACAAAATACTTTCATAAAGAGTTTTTCTTCTTATGGGAGACTCTATGCACTTTAAGAGGAAATCTTCAGCTCTAAGGCTTGTTATGATTATCATGACTGCTTCTCAGTTAATCTTGGAAGATTTCACTAGACACTCCACTGCCACAGAAAGATAAATGGTAATAAAAAAGCCAATGTGAATAACTGGCATAATGACTTTATTCAAACTTGTGATGATGGCCAAGGTAAATGTTTGAAAAACTCAAAGTGCTTTCAGCTGAGCTCTCACCTGTAACACTTAGTTTGAAATCTTCAGAGTTTTTGTGAGTTTGATTATTAAGAGGCTAAGTGTTAGGGCCTTCACGTATATTCCCTCCTACACCTCCCATGAGTCAAAGGAAGCAAAACTCCTCTGCCTGAGAACAAAAGGAAAAATGTGTTTTTCCTCCTTGTGGATTATCATTTGTGCCTGCAGAGCAGATGTCATAATAGTCCAGCATTTCTTCCTGGATTCACTCAATTTTAATAGAAAGACTTAAAAATATTCAAACTTTAGAAGTACTTATCTGCAACAAACTCAAAAAAACAAACAAAAAAAAAAACAAAACAAAACACCTAGCTGTTAGTGAATTCCTTTGAGAAATGAGTAATAAACATCATGCCTAAAAATTTCACTTAGGTTCCAGCCTTGTGAGCAGGAGGAGAGGGTATGACCGCATGGTTAATTCTAATGCTTACATACCTATCCCATAGCCTTCGTAGAGCTGCCTTTCTCGTTCCATGGTCTGCTTGATGACAGCTTCCCGTGACCCATGCTGTCTTCCCTGTCTACCTCTAATACTGTTTCGTAATTCAATCTGCTCCAGTTCATCACTGAATCGGCACATGTATCTGAAAGAAAGAAGATGAACCTTAAGCTACAGGTATTCGTGCAAAATACTTGTACAACAGAATTATTTTACAAATTATATTTTCTAAATTAGTCAGATATAGTTCAAATCTAAGAAACATCACTTCCATTGTCAAAGTAAAAGCCCCGTTTAGAAATATAATTTGAATAATCTGCTGCTTACAAAACATTTTTTTTTTGTTCAAACTACTTTAGATAAAACTTCAATGCTATCAAGAGTTCTCAGTGTTAGATTTAAGTTTTGCTAAACTTCAAGAGCTGAATTTCATTATCTCATTAATGAGTTCTGTAGTTCTTTTCTTATACATCACTGTGACATCATCCATGTTGTATAATCATTGTGTAATCATCCAAACTGGATTCACAGAGTAAGTTGTTACTGCCTTTGCAGTATCACTAGTGTTGGCTAGCAGCTTACAGATTTCATGAACTGTGAAGAGTATTTCAGAGCTTCTGAAAGAAAATGGACATAATGCAAATTTTTAAGAATATGTAAATATTATATCCTTATGCTTGAAGGTAAAAACTCAGGACAGGCCACAGGTACATATATCCAGCAGCACAGAACTAAGTTCTTTCTTACCCAAATCCAGTTTTGGTATTTCCTGCCCTAAAAATCTGCCCACCTGAATATCATTTAAACTTCTTACCAAAGAAAATTAAAGAAAAAGGTGTAAGGAATAGAACAAACTTTGCGCATTGTTTCACTGAACAGCCCAAAATTGCCTGAACAAAAATTCAGGCAATTACATTTATTTAATCCTCCACACAATAGAAGAGACACTTAAATAAAAATGCAAGTGTTACTTTAATAATTCTATTGTAAATATATATATATATATATATATAAGAACACTTTTAAAAGACATCAAGATTTTCAGTCTAGTTTTAATTGCAGACTTACTCTTCAAGTAGTTCACAAGCTTCCTTCTTTGTGTAGCTAGTTTTATTGGGGTCAAGGTGACTTTGAAACCATTGCAACTTTTCTCCTTTTAAAAAAAAAAAAAAGAACATTAATGATTTTATTATCATGGTAGCATCAGCACAGATTAAAGATCTTCAAAGTTTCTTAAATTATTAATTATTCAATTATTCAAGATTTGGAATGGCATTGCAGAAATTTGTCTCACTGATTTTGTTTGTACCAGGTATGAAGGTAGCTATAATAGAAACATTATCTTCCTTACAGAAAGAAATTTTAATACCTCACTGTGAATTACTGGAAACCAGTATCTAAAATATCAATAGATTGATTGCTTAAGATGCCAAGTTAAGAATGCCCAAAGAAAATAACAACAATAGAGTGGCTGAACAAGACTTCCAGTTATCACAATTTTCCAATAATTTAATTGGAAAGGTGAATGTCAAGCATTTGAAAGAAAAATATTTAATGTTGTGTCTTGAAGTCTTGTATTTACTTGGCAGACATTATTACAGTGTTTGTTAATCTATATATATCATCTTATTTTAGAAATCTTTAAGAAAAGCATGGAGACGAGTAAAATAAATACAGGTACAGATGTATAAAAAGAGATGTTTGTTCTATATTGACCTGTTGTCATGTACACTGACTAAGGATTAGGCTCTAATCCCTGAATTCAACCCAGTAAGTAATACTTAAGCGAACCCCAGGTATTTCAGCACTTCTCCAAAGTCTATTTTAAAATTACAGAGTCATATTATAGATAAAGCAACTTCAAATAGAGAACCTATAAAGTTGGTAAAACTAGTCAACTTTTTATCATAAAATTTCAGTGTATTCAGTAATAGACGTTTCTGCTCACCAATAATATTCAAACGCAAAGCTTTTTCAATCTTCAACCTAACAAAGTAAAACACACATGTTAGCAAAGAATGAATACCATGTCAATTATACTATGGAACAATTATCTTCACTTTTCTTCCCCAGAAAATAATTTTGGAGTCAAGATGAAAGTCAAGGTAATATTTCAAATGGAAGTTATCTGCCAAATTCAGAACAACATACAACTTATTCTGCTTCATTGAAAACTTCTACTTTTTGGCACTTTCATCCACTCTACCTATTAAGTTAAAATAGTGTCTTGGAAGAAAAGAAATAGGAAAAAAAGCATGAAAACAGGACATAACACTTTTCTTAGAGCACAGTAAAGGGAATTCATGAAAGATCTGCATTGTATTAGTATCATTAAGTAGTTGTAATATTCTGCTGGTGTATTTCATGAGCTTGAAAATCCAAAACATAAGGCTTCACTGTAGTGCATTCTCACAAATCAATAGGAAAAATATCATTAGTATTTAATAAACTAATTATTAAAGTGAGTTCTTAGTCAACAGTAAAACTTAATGTGTTAAACTGAAATTAAACTTCTTAATATTTTTAATTAAAAAAAATTAATCTCAATGTGTTTTCCACTCCACCTCAATTTCTGCTGGGATACTGAAGCCTTCTGTATTCAGTGAGATGTGTGTACACGATTCCGTTTGGGATTAATTATTCCAGTCCTATCAAAAAATTCTTAGAGAACACAAGTTTTCCTGTTGCCTCATGCTCTGGAGCTCTCAGATTCAGTCTGCAGCAATGGATGTTTTTTAATGTCACTTCCTTTGCAGAAAGGAATAGATTGAGATTAGTATAATGTTTGTCACTGGAAAAATATCTTAGCCATGTATGTTCGCTGGATATATCCAAAGACTTGGGATATAATTAAGAGGAGGTTCTCTTATTTAATAAGAAAACTGATAAAGAAAATGATAAAGGATATCATTTAAAAGAGAAAATGCTGTCAAAAATCAACTCAGTTCAAAGCTACTTAAATTGATAAATTCCTTGTACTCTATAGGATTTAATGAGCATTTCACAGTTTTAACTGAATTAACTCAAGGACAGAAGGTACCTGTCGCAAAAGTTCACATAAAAAGAGAAAGCTCTACTTCCTAGAGACAAACATACTTGGGCCACTTGGCCATATACCTACATTATTAAATAATGATTAGCTTTTTCATGTAGTATTTCACACTCTGAAGACTGTCCTGAAGTACATATAAAAACAACTGCGTGTCTAAGGTGCTAAGAATACACAGTAATGAAAAGGCTTTTTACTTTTTATAGATACCTCAGCAGCATCTGGGTTCTTTACATGTTTAATGTAAAAAAAAAAAATAATTTTTTTAAATGAAGATTTTTAATGTAAAAATCTATAGAAGTCATGTGAGGGTTTTACCAAACCAACCACAAATAAAGCTGGTTGATTAATTAAAAGACTCTAGTGTTTAAATGAAAACCACACCAGTTTGTGTGGATTAAAGGACAGATCTGGATGAGAACACCTTTTTTTAAAAAAAAAAAAAAAAAAGTATTTAGAGTAGAAGTCAGCTTTAAGACTCTGCTGTAGAAGACACTGTCAACAAAAACTATGGTAGGTAGCCCTCACAGCACAGATTGTGGACTTTTGACAGGTGAGAGCATCCATAGCAAGGATTCCTCTTTCCATGCAGTGGGGCCTCACAGCCACAGTCCCTGCTATGAACCTTGCATGGCAACAAAGCAAGCCAAGCACATCTACAAAGTGTTGCCATAGAGAAAACTACGATGCCGTCTGAAAAAAGCTTCCTGATTAGGATCATAAATTGTCATCTATCTATGCTTTAAAACACTAAGAGCTGCCATTTGGGCCTGTGATGGTCGCTGGCTCATTTATTTATCTAAGTAATGATGCACATAACCAGGCTTATCTTCTGGAGGAAAAACCTCCTTTAGTCTTTAGGTGTGCACAACTTATTTAAGTATGAGAAATACTGGATGATAGGATCAGATATTGCCTCACTGTACGTCTCATAAAAGCCTGACCTCAATGACTGCTAGAAGACAATAGTATTAGCAGGGAGCTAATCAAATGACCTAAGGCAAAGACAGTTCCTCTCATCTCCTTCCACATAGTGAGTAACATCTTTTACTCAAGGGAAAGAGGATAATGGCAGGGATACAATCGTGTGGTAGGCAGGCTGTTGCTTCTTAATAATTTTCTACCAAAAGGAAAAAAAAAAAATCAAATCATACTTAGCCATTGATTATTGATAAGGGTGATAAGCAGCTTTCTTGAGATTTACTAGGTACTTTAAAAGTTAAAACTTTCATTCTCTATTAGCACTTATTGCAGATACTGTATTCAACTGCTCTAAATATTAAAATTGAATAAATACTATTTTGCTAAATCAGTTTATTAATTTGGTATTTTTTCCCCTGTCATACCCACCCATACAATGTCACTTACAGCTCTGAGAATGAAGACAGACTCCTTCATTAAGAAATGTCATGGCTGACAGAACAAATTTCCTTTTGTTTCTTGTTTTGGGTTGCTAAATACCTTTTGTAGTTCTCACTACGCATGCCAATTTTTATTAGCTGACTCACCAATTAGTAGCTTGGCTAGGCAATCTAGGATACTTCCATATGAAACTACCTTTATAAAAATTAAAAATTGACATATTTGCAGTTCATTTTTTTATTCCTGTAACCAAAACTGAAGTAGTTTTAAGAGCTAACATTTCTCAGTTTTACGTAAAGAATGTGCAAGAATACATCTCAAAGTATCACTGCTGCAAACAGCACAACTGGGATCATAGGAGCTCAAGGGAGATTAAGAGGTTAGGCAACAGAAAAGCTAAGGAGAAACAAACAATAGAGTTCCACAAGCAGATATAAGACTCCTGCTTATTCCTAAGGGGAAACAGTACTTCATGCCAGATCAAGAAATACTGTAAAAATTTCTTAGCTCTCAGAGCATGGTAGTATTTAGACTTGTATCTCTGTAAGAAAAATGCACAGACTCCTGAATAATTTAAAACAGAAGGCACATGTCCTGCATCAGGAATGAAGGAAAAAAACCTGCAATAAATCAGCCTTGGCTACCAAACACTATGACAGAGATTTCACTAATTATAAACAAAATATGGGTGGTGCTGGTGCATCATTACTAACAGGAGTTCCAGGGCTATTTCAGTGTGTTCTACTTACCTGAAGTGTAGAAAAAGCAATGTTCTGCTGGCTCATAATGACATCTTTGTAATGATTTAACAGAGCAAACAACTTGCCTATAGTAATAAGGATTCACATGTAGATTAAGGAAGAATAAATTGGTAGAAATATAGTGGAATTTGGTGCTGATTAGACCTTGAGGAGAGCTGTGAAGATGGACCCAGAAAGGTGTGATTCAAGTGAAGAGTGACAGAAGATTGTAGTCAATTTTCTAAAGCCAATTGGTCTGTCTCCCCTTATTACTGTCAAGATTGGTCCTTTGTAATACAGGCAGTTTCTGGACAACAAGCTTGTTATTACTGTCATATTTCATTGAGAATGCTTGCATGGAAGATTACTTGGATGACAGATTTCTGCAGCTTATAGAATCTCTCCTGCCTTTTTCCTGGGGTTGCACGGTCTTACTGAAATTCCTGGTGGGTAATGTCTTTCCTTTTTTTATTTAGCTTGTTTGGAGAAAAGATACTTGAATCTGCATTTCATAGCTAAATGCAGATTCCTTTCCTATTTAACACAAGCAGGCATGTTAATAGCTATTTCTGTAACTTCTTCATATAGAAAAGTAAAGAAGTAAATAGAAGCCTAAATTGTCTCTAGTCCTGAATCCTGTCTCAAGCCAAGTACCAAAGAAAAACAACACAAAAATCAAGGAAAACATTTACCAATACTTCCACAAAAGACACTGAGCTTCCAGTAACATGTTGTTCAAGGGCTACCTACACCCAAATGATACGTTTGTATTGAACATTTATCAATAGATAAGGTGTACATGTGTTCCACATGACTGGTGTGGGCTACTGCTTTTCCCTCAACAGAATAGAAAGTCTTCCTTAGCCTACAGCATCTGAAATGTATTTAATCATTTTTGGAGCTCTGCAAACTGAACCCAAACCCCACCCCTATCGCATACTAAAGAAACTCAGCTAAGTAATTGCACTGATAAGACTGATTATTGGCTAAACTGACTGTTTTTAACATCTGCATAACTCCCATCATTAAAAAATAAAAACATTTAAAAGTTAAGATTTAACAAGCTGATTAATACAGGTAATACAAATCCGTAAGAAACTAGAACAAGACTTTTAAGGAAAAAAAGGGAAGAACATAAAGAAACATTAGCCATGTCTTTTGAGTTAAATGATTTCCTCTAATTATCTATATTCTAATGCAAATCATATTTAGAACATCACAACAAAACAGACCTACAAAGTGAACAATGATAATTAATCAGATAGGACTGCAACATATAGAGATCTTATTTACGGGTAGAATATTTTTCTCTCGCAATAAACTCTGGATGGTCCAGGTTGACACACTACTTTTGGCAGAACAGTTTCCCTATGAGAAACAAAGGGTTACACCGGTAACCATCAGCCTAAAAGACTCATACCTGAAAGAGTAGGAGAGCTTGAAAAAGAAAAGTTAAATATAAAGTAACAGAACCTAAAGAAAATGATAATAATCTACATCTTCTAATCGTAATCTGAGCTTCTCTGTTACGACATTAGGCTTCATTTGATCCCCACAAGAATTAGGGATAAAAACAAAACAAAACACCATGCAACTACTCCATTGGGTTTCTTGAAGTACACCTTTAATTAGCCTGCTAGGCAGCTAACACTTAATGGCTTCCTATAAAATGGTGCTTTCTCCTCCTATAAATTGGAACTCACACCAAAATGTGGCCCGCTTCCTTTGTTAGAAGAGTTTTACTGTTATAGCTAGCTCTGTTTGCTATGCTCCAGAAGGAAATAACACAAAGACTAACCATGCTGCTATACAGCCTGTTGTCTCCTGTAATACACAATAAATGTTTGTTCATTGTCTTTTGTATTATAAAAACAAGGAGTTCTGTTTGAGGAACGGGAGTTGTGAAAACTCCTTTGCTAGACACTATGAAAATTCTTTTGCTTAATGTAACAAAATAGAGAACCCCCTCCCCTTCTCTCCTTCTGCATCTCAGTAGCCTCTTTTGTTAAAAAAACACTGCTGCAAAGTTCATGTAACCATCTCCTGATAAGTTGTTAAACTAGTGTATCAACATCTTGCCTTCCTGTCTCACGCTGGGCCAACATGACCAAATAAAGAAAGAAGTTGAACCACAACGCTGAGGAAGACTACGGCCTTCATCTTCACGACCACCAGAGGGACAGAGACGACCCCCTAGCAACAGCGCGCGCAGTCGCAGAATACACCAGGATGTGCTGCGTAATCCTGAAATCACCAAGATATAAAAAGGGACCGTGGGGGGGGGTGAGGTGCGCGCCGTTGGTGGAGCCGAGACTCCCCGGCCGCCCAGCGCTGTTTTGCTTGCTGTTGCTTACTCAATAAATTCCTTTCTATTATTAATGCAATGCTCTCTGAAAATTAATTAAGGGGGCAACTTATAACATCCTACACAGGTAAGAAACTCTTCATTTCTTTTACGTAAACTCCCTCTTTAAAAAGCTATTAATTTTACGAAGTTACTTTTTTGTGGGGAAAAAAAGTAATTAAACGGCAAGTCATATGGAAGAAGTCTATTCCAGCAGGAGTTTCTTACTTTCATTCTTTGCTATTGTAAGAGGAAACAAAAATTGCACTCCAAGAAGTACTCCAAGAAGCTTATCAATCAATGAAAGACTTGAGATTAAGTGTGCCCTGTCACAATGAATAACCACTACCTTACTCCTTTACATACTAAGTCTTCTGCATGTTTTTCTTTATTGGAAAATTACAGATGTAAGCATGAAGAATCAAGTATGAATCAGTTACCTTTTGTGATTAAGCTCCCTGAGTGGCAGTTATAAGGCAAATTGAGATAATTAAGGGATGACAATTTAGTACTAGGAAAACAACCACCAAAAAATAATTTACAAACAGAAAAGCACAGACAACACAAAGCAGCAGGGAAACCTTCTTGCATGCTAGGAATCTGCACAATCCTCAACACGTGCTGTTTGTAACTTCTTCAAAAGACGTTTAGATGTAGAGCTTAGCGATATGGTTTAGTGGGGACTGTTAGCGTTAGGTCAGAGGTTGGACTCGATGATCTTGAGGTCTCTTCCAACCTAGAAATTCTGTGATTCTGTGATTCTTACAGCAGCTCTACTGAAGCTACACGACACAGCTGTGTCCTAATCTCTCTAGTGAAAGGCCCCTTCCTAGGCAGAGAAACCTTACAAGTTTGTCCTGGATAGGGTTGTGCAACCATAAAATCTGCACAACCTCTGAGGAACCCTTCAACTGTACCACCAGTTCCCAACGCAACACCTTCAGGTGTGTGAATACTTTGGTTCAGTTTGTGTGACTCTATCAAAGTATCAGTATACTTTGACAGAGAATGCTTGAAATACAGTTTAATAGATTTCTGAACAAACAATCATGCTATATCAGCATTCAAGGAGTTGATTGGTATATGTTTTAGAGACAGCAAGCTGAGACAGAATGGAAATCAAAGGCCTGTCCTCTCCAGCATCTTTCCCCTCTGCAATAGGGAAAAGAAAACCAAAAGATAGGACAGCAGGAAATCACCAAAAGGAGTTAACTATTTAGTCTTATTCAAAAGTCTCTCTCGTAGGAAAGACACCAAAGGAGGTTTATGTCTCTTCTCTAAGAACTCAGTACTTCAGTAAAAGATGCTAGACCCTAAGCGGGTTTCTTACTAAATCTTGGAGTCAAGTTAAACAAGGTGCCTAAGCTTCATGAGAAGTCACTAACATGATGCCATTCAGATTATTAAAAAGCAAAATGCTGTGATAAGAAGAACATGAATCATTAAGGCAGGAAAAGACCTCCAAGAAATCTTAGAAGTAGTTGATCTACAATTAGGCTGATTTATTTTTTGTGTGTGTGAATATAATTATGTCAGTTCACATGGCCTGCCAATATCATGCTATATAGGCTGATTTATTAAAATAGATGTTAAGGTTGTATCAGCATAACGGTCCCCCTTCACCAGGGCTCACAAACAAAAATATCTACTGTAATATCCTTGAGTCTGTATACAAGGTTGCACAGTAAACTTACTTTTCTTTCTTATCTTGTTTGTGTGCTTCCCTTGCAAGTTGTGCAGCTTTTCTGCTGTAAGGATGGATAACTTTTTTCTCTTGCTTCACTCCTTTGCTTTTCGGTAACTTTGGCTGAAAAGAAATCAAAGATAGTGTACGCTACTGAAGTTAAATAAAACGTTAAAGGGAAGATAGGGGCATGTGTCATGCTAGGGACTTGAAAGCTCATGAATCCTTATCCCACAAAGCCCTTAATGCATAGTAGTGCTTTACCAGTTCCAACAGGTGGATCTTACCCCTCTCAATAACATACACAATAGCAAAATTATTTAAACACTCCGTGCTGTAATGTAACTACAGGAATGTAGGGAATACTGCAACACGTTTTGCATAAGGCCTTCCCTCAAAATGCATACTTTGTAAAACTATGGCTAGAAAACTAAGATTACTGCTGTGCTCCTCAGCAAGTTTCTGATTCAAGTTTCTGATTGCTTTGATTTCTGGAAAAGGCCAGATATACCTTACGCGACAAAACAGAAGTTTGTTTTTTTTTGTCTTTTCCAGAAGACCTTGGGAGTGCCTCTGGCTGCTGCCTGGTACAAGGCACTGCAGCTGCTCACGCAGCACAGGAAGTGAATCCTGCCCACAAATTTAAGAGTCCTGGGCCACGGTTTTAAGCTATGTTGCTTGTCAGTGGAAAAGCATTTCTGAACGAAACTGAAAGGCTTTATCGATTAACATGCAACTTTAATGAGAAGCCTTAAGCCGTGCGTTTAAAACCAGACCCGTAAGCACGAAGGGCAAATGCAATGCAGGAAGCAGCGAGGAGTGAACAGAGATCTCAGTGCATCGTTTTATGGGTGTTTGAGATCGCGGGGGGGAGATGAATGGCCCTGGACACCCAGGGGAGCCTCCAGAGGCACCGTGCGCCAGCTGCACGCCTTTTGCTCCTCGCCTCCTGCAGTCGAGGCTGGAAGCAGCAGCCGGGGGCACACTGCCGGCCCCTCGGGAGAGGCCCGCATGAGCACATGGGGGGCCCGGCCACTTACGGCTTCCCCCGACGGGAAGGGAAGGGAAGGGAAGGAAAGGCAAAGAAATGAAAGGCAAGGCAAGGAGAGCCGCCCCGCCCGCACGCACCATGGCGATCGCTGCCCTCAGCCGCCGCCGTGCACCAGCCGCAGAGGTCCGGGTGCGGCGCCGGCAGCGAGCATAGGGTTCCGGGCTGGGCCGCCTCTTCCTCCTCCTCTTCCTCCTCCTCTTCCTCCTTCTCCTCCTCCTCTTCCTCCTCGTCCCCGGCACGTCTCGTAGCTGAGGGGTCTGAGGGTGGCGGCCTCGCTGTAGGCGCTGCGGGGCGGGAGCAGGGGAAGGGCCTCGTTGTCTCTAGCTCCACTGACCGTAAAAATAGAATAAAAAATAAAACTACGCCGTCAGAACAGGCTTCTACCTTTTTCAAAGAGTCCAAATAAAATACATCAGGAACCAACCTCTGTGTGCTTCGTGACACAGCTGTGCTTTCATCCCTACTTATGGCAGGGGGGTTGGAGTTGAATGATCTCTAAGGTCCCTTCCAACCTGAGCCATTCTGTGGTTTTCCATAAAAGTTGTTACTTTCAACCTACATCCGCAACTACAACAGGACAAATGAGAGTAAGTGAAAAAGCAGGCAAGAAATCAGGAAAACACCATGATCCAGGTAGAAAACTACCGAGGGAGCACTTCTCAAACCCTGCATTAACTGGGCAGCACAATGAACCCTTCTCGGCTACAGAAACAGTTTTTTGGGGTGTTTTTTTGGACCCAAATGAGAACACTTGCCTGTCAATTTTTATGCTGCCACTCATTCTTCTTTTCAGGCAGTAATCACAGAATCACAGAATTTTCTAGGTTGGAAGAGACCTCAAGATCATCGAGTCCAACCTCTGACCTAACGCTAACAGTCCCCACTAAACCATATCCCTAAGCTCTACATCTAAACGTCTTTTGAAGACTTCCAGGGATGGTGACTCCACCACTTCCCTGGGCAGCCTGTTCCAGTGCCTCACAACCCTTTCAGTGAAGAAGTTCTTCCTAACATCTAACCTAAAACTCCCCTGGCTCAACTTAAGCCCATTCCCCCTCGTCCTGTCACCAGGCACGTGGGAGAACAGGCCAACCCCCACCTCGCTACAGCCTCCCTTGAGGTACCTAAAAAGAACGATAAGGTCGCCCCTGAGCCTCCTCTTCTCCAGGCTGAACAAGCCCAGCTCCCTCAGCCGCTCCTCGTAGGACTTGTTCTCCTGGCCCCTCACCAGCTTCGTCGCCCTTCTCTGCACCCGCTCAAGCACCTCGATGTCCTTCTTGTAGCGAGGGGCCCAAAACTGAACACAGTACTCGAGGTGCGGCCTCACCAGAGCTGAGTACAGGGGGACAATCACCTCCCTAGCCCTGCTGGTCACACTGTTCCTGATACAAGCCAGGATGCCGTTGGCCTTCTTGGCCACCTGAGCACACTGCTGGCTCATATTCAGCCGACTATCCACCATCACTCCCAGGTCCTTCTCTGCCTGTAAACCCAGATATAGTCACTTCTGAAGCAGAGGTATCAAGGTGAGTAGTGGAGGAAAGATGGCCCTCCAAGTGGCACGCAGAGGTAGCTAGAAGGGTTGAAATCCATCAGCTTTATCCCTTGTCATACCTGAATTTTTGGGAACAATTAATCAAATTCGCTTGGCTACTTTGTTAACTAACATACCTGCCAACACATCCAAACTTAATGCTATGGATTTAAAACCAGACCCGTAAGCATGAAGGGCGAATGCAATGCAAGCAGCAGCAAGGAGTGAATGGAGATCTCAGTGCATTGCTTACTGGGTGTTTGGGATCGCGGGTGGTGAGATGAACGGCCCTGGAAACCCTGCGGAGCCTCCAGAGGCGCCGTGCGCTAACTGCATGTGTATCTTACACAGCACTGCCCTTCCTAAGAACCTAAGACAACTTTCAGATTTCTTTTTCCAAGCAAGTCAAGAAGTTACCATCAAGGCCTAGTAACCATGTGCTTATAGAAAAGAAATTATGATGGTTCGACAGACAGTCGTTGATAGCAGACTAAATAGGGACACTGTCATAGGGCTTACTGCGTCTTGCTTAAGCATTACACAGAGAAGTAAAGTCGGTTAGTTTACCCAATGAAGCTTGAGAAAGACAGGAAAGATTATGGGCATGAAGTCCTGTGTTATACCTGACAAGAAGCATCAAAAACCCAAATGAAAAGAAGATTGATCTCTCTTAGTTCTCATTTAGTATTTATTCATTTCACAGAATGACACTAATGAGTAGGAATGTACAGACAGACTTATTTGTTCACTACTTAGCTTCAGGTGATGTCCTGACATCAATGAGCAGAATGCATACTGCGTGGTTTTGTTCGAGCCCTGGTTCTGTGTGTATCCTTGTTACATGGGTTTAAATACAATAAAAATTATTTGCCAGGCTAAAGACAGGATGTTTTCCTTTACTGTGCTGACCTACCAAACCTCTACCTACAGAACAGAAGAGCTACTTCTGCTAAATGATCATTTAAATTTAAATTCAATGACACCTGCATATGCCATTGTTTTTGCATAATAATACTTAATACTGAGGTATTAAGGAGTATTCTCATACTACAACTTTGTTTCACATTCTGTTTGAAGCTCAAGTGCCCATCCAGTGGCAGTCTTATATATATAATTTATTATGCATCAGTCATAGACAGGAAACTGAGCACTGGATTTTAAATCATTCATCCAAGTAAATAAATTCAGACATGCTGTCAAGTAGCACAGGAATCATAGTAGCTCAGTTTTAATACTGTTCAAATCCAGATGGGGCCAGCAAATTATATTTAACTGGGAAATGCAGAAGGAAGTATGTTTTGAAAAGGAGTTAATAGTGAAATCAAATATAAGTGAGACAATATGGTAAACTGACAGTGAAAACTGTTATACTGTGGGGTCCCACCTCATGAATACAAATTAAAGTTGAAGAAAGTAAGTTTTAAATTCTTTATTCATTTGGATGAACAACAATATGGCCTTTTTTTTTTTTTTTTTTTTTTTTTTGTCTGTGCGCTCAGAAATTCACTAAAAATGCTTATAAAGAAACAGCATTGAGCTGAGCCTTTTCTTTTTAGATGAGCAGTTCCCAAACTTGTACCATGGCCACGCTGTAATTGCAGCCCTTATTTCCATCAGGCTGTCAAATGTGAATGCTGGCAGCTACTTTCCTGTTGGCCTGGTGGCTCCACACAGGTGTCACAGCCTCACTCACACACATTAATGTCCTTACCTTGGAGACTTTAGAGTGGGCACATCTGGAAATGTCAACAGCTTTGCTGTTCTTGGCAGAGTAGCACGTAGAGACTAATGTGGTCTCTATCTATATTCTGTTTCACAGTGATGTGCCATTTGGGAAGCAGAGGGAGGTGTGTAACCAGCATTGCTTCTGACCTGGAGGATGAGATTGGGAGCTGAAAGGTTTCCACGGTGCAAGATTACTAAGACTCATCCTACCTAAACTTGAATTGTTAATCGGGGCATTAAGGAAAAAACATAGGCTCTGTAGATACTTATTATACTTAATGGGCAGCTCCAAGGGGTTATTCAGCTGGTCTTTTGCCACTGACTATAATGAGACCCTTGGGTGATGATGCTTCTAATTTGATGACCTACTTACAGACCTAAAACTATTCCATGTAAATGTGCACCAATTTCTAGTCCAACCTTGTTCTTTAAATAGTTTGTAGTCTGGGGAAATGAATGTTCCTCTTTAATACTTCATTCACCCTATCCACAAAGGATTTTTTTGTAAAAATGTCTTGACGCTGTGTAGAATTGCTGTGTAATTTCTCCTAAGTCATATTTCTACTGTGTGTGTTGGTGGCAGTGAGGGGGTAACACTAGAATTCCAATGTGTCATGTTGGTATCCAATTATTAATTTGCATTTTTTGCATTAATTTTACTGATAACATTGTAAGTGCATACATTAAAATAGAGAAATACCTGGCTGGGGCAATTTTTACTACAGTGTTCTGTATTGGTGAGGCAAAATAAAATTGGTTTAGTTAAGTATAGGTTAAATATTCTTATATTCAAGAACAGGTTTGCTGTAAAATTTAGCTTACCGTGCAATATGATGTTAAATATTATAAAACAGTAACTGAAATACGGTACTTGCAAGAAATTATCCTCATGGTTCTGAGAAGGAGACCCTGTTATAATGATAATACAATGCATAACATTTTCAGAAATGCTGTCATGCAAGAAATGGGCCAATTGACATATACAAGTTAAACCAATTTCTGTAAATGAGATTTTCAAGAAAATTGAGTGTTACAACTACATTAATTAGAATGGAGGAAAGTTAAAGCTGCACTTAACTTAGTGTTAATAAAATGCAAACTTCATGAGTTCAAGGGAATCAACTAAAGGTTAAAGTAATTAACAGCTGGGTTTGGAAGAGAGGAAAAAGTAATGGGCAGGGGGAACTACATTGTGAGGGAAGAGCTAGCAGTCAGAAATAGATCGACAGCATCCCTCTTCATCTGAAATGCATCTGTAGTAGATTTTTGGTGACAAGGCACATGTAGAGTTTCTTGATTATATGCCATGTTATATAATGTAATATAGTATATTAGTATAAGTATAGTATATAATGTCGTGTAAGTATATAATTGTAAGACTAAGCAATAAAACAATTACAAAATTATGATTACAGTTATTTTGTGGCTTGCTTTTTTTGCTTGTTTGTTTGTTTTGCTAATCTGTCTTACATTTGTGATTTTCATATGTGCTGTTACCCCTCAATGAATGAAAGGCACAGTCTCATAATGGTAAACATAATAGTCAGTACGACACTAACTTCAGAATTTGTGTTTTTGTTGTTGCTGCTTCTGTTGTTTCATTTAACACTTACTTACTGGCAAGTCCCTGCCAAATGATATGCCCTTAGAAATGCCAGTTTCCTTCTACATATGGAGAGCTCAGCTCTGTTTGCAGCAGTGCAGGTATGAATGAAACTGGTATGGTATCATTTAAATAAATCATTTAAATAAATCAAGTAACAATGAGGAAGACACTGAAAATGACACGTAACCTAGTTTATCCTTAAATCTACTCTTTAGAGAATAAATTAGCTACCACTGAACTCACCGTTGTCACAGTTCAATGTCTGAGCTAAAGCAAATCTGAGGATGCATTCTCTGGTTGAAAGACATACCCTAATATTTGCTGTATCCTGATTTCATAAATATAATGCTATTTTCTTTTAATTTAGCCAGGTTAATGCTTCTAAATTAAATATTTATTAATCCCATGTCATTTTTAAGTCTGCATTTCACTGACTGTGAATGTTTGTCTTCATAGCTGAAGCAGTGTTTCTAGAAATTTGACTTTAAGGCTCAACAGAGCTTTAGATGAAGGCAAGAGGGCTGTATTTTGAAACTTGGTTTCTTCATTTCTTTAAATTGTGTTCTTATATTTAGCAGGTTTAATTTTACTTCTGTCATTGATTCTGATGGATTTTCCACTGATATCTTAATTTCTATGCTGATAAACTGAGAAAAGGTAACAAAGGAGTACCAATTCATATAACTTACTCTTTCCTTCCTGGCTTACAACTATTTCTAAACTATACTGCACAAGAAACTATTAAGAACACCTAATATGCTCCTTTAATTATGTTTCATGCTAGCTATTTCTGCATTTCCTGCTTTACTTACTTTTTTTTTTTTTTTTTTTTTTTTTTTTTTCCCCTCTCTCCATCCTAATTATACTCAAGCTCTTCCTAACGGATTCCTGTCACTAATCAGAGAAGCAGAAGACTGCTTATTCATTTAGACAGAGCCTCCTAGGCTAATGTAATTACCTGGCATAGTCAACCATTTTATCAGTCCCTTTAACCTTTAAAATTAGGGCTCTTGCAACTTTGTTTGCTTAACAAACAAAGAGGCTGTCTGGTGCGCTATATGCTTAAAGATATTTTAAAATTCTAAATAGGATTTAGGATATTAAAAATAATAATAAAAAAGCAAAAATCATACGTTTTTTTTAGCAAGTAACCTACAGTGTCTTGTAAAACCATCCTCTTCTATCTCATCTATTTCCTCTTTTCCTTTCCCTTCCTCCGTACTTCCACCACAACCAAAAAAATAAATAAAAAAATAAAAAAATAAATCACACATGGTAAAACAAATGTTTCAAATTGACAAGTTCTTCCATGCATTGGGAAAGTCTCTAGTAATGCGGCGGCCATGTAGCATAATCTGAAGGTTTCAAATTTCAAGATGTTGGGCATAGAGGCACTGAAGTTTAAAACTTTTCTAGTGGAAAAAATCTGAAATAAGACTATAGAGTATTTGTATAACATGCTGCCACCATATAACAGGGCATCTTCAGCAAAGAAAATCAAATCACATATAGTAGATCCTTTGGATACATAGTTTTGCAGACTCCCTTCAGGACCAAGTTCCCGTCACACTGCAACTGCATATTTAAATATCCATATTCATAAATATTCAATTATCGAAACTCAGTTCCCAATGGCCCCTTGGTATGCCCAATGACTTAATGCTCAATTCAAATGGTAGGTCAATATTTGGGCAGATATATCTGGGCAACTTGCCTGTAGTTTAAAGCATGAACAACTTCTCACTCCCTCTAGCTTCTCTCCAGCCTGTCTGGGCACTGATCTGATGAATTGCTCCTTACCACTATTAAAATGTACCTTTTTGTAAGGTTGCAACCCAAATTCACAATGTAATGACTTAATCTTATTAAGATAATGAAGACATTTAAGATACTGTAATTTTTTCTTCTTCCATAGTGAATTGAATCTACAGTCCAATAAACTTGTCAGGCCTTTTCTGGATATATCAGGATATTTTCACTGTACATGCAATAGGGATGGAAACATAAAAAAATCTTTGACAATGGTTACCAAGTTAGCCTAGTTATTTTGTATTTCTGTGGGAGACAGAAAAACCCTGAAATGTATGAGATCTCAATGTTCTGTGTGCCATTAAAGTTTGAGTGGCAGTAATTACTTAGTCATATCTGTTGTTGGGTTTGAGTGGTCTCTTTCCTTCCTGTCCCTTTCAATCCCCTTCACTTCAGGTACTATAGCTGCAGCAATTGAGGCTATTATATGAACATATTGTATAATATTTTAGATGAGGTGACTCTGGCAATTCTATTTTGTCTGAGATTCATGGCAACAAGTGCAATTTCTCAGGTTCTAGGAGGCTCTCACCAGCTCCTTGTGTGCTTCTTGGGGTGCCAGGTAACTGTGAGACTATAAGAAATTTCTGATTTTGTTGTTCATGCTAATATATTTTTCCATTTTTTTAAGCTTAGAATAGACTCTCATTGCCGCAGTCAAAGGTTGGCACAGCATTTTGCATAGCTAAAATGTACATATATGGAAATCTCTAATATTTCCAGTTTAAAGTCACATAATTCCAATGACTTCTACAGCATTATGCCATATTACAGTAAATGTGCACCTGTCCTACAGTGCTCCTTTTTCGTTAGATATTCAACTTACTTTTGAGTTTCATACTGCAGGAGTGATCTTGGAATAGTCTAGATAACCCTGTTCAGGCTCATTTCTATATGCATATATTGCAAGCTAGATCCTTTAAAAATGTTTGACTGATTTAGCTGAGTTGCTTGCTTACCTTATTAGACATACACGTAAGTTTTCCTTGTAAACCTTCCACCTTTCTAATAATTCCCCTGATTATCTCTAGTCCTTTTGTGTGCTCTATTTTTTCTGTGATTTCATTAGTGTCTGTTTAAAGGAATTAACCTTGTAAAAGAAGAGGAGGGTAATGAAGAGCTTGAATTGTTTTAAGACTTTGCAATCTCAAATTTCCAGAGACCGAATCATTTCACCCTCTGCAAATTGTCAAAACCTATTATCTAAAATCACTTAGATTGAGATGTAGCAAGACCCATGGGTACCATATCCATCAGCATGTTTATTCTTTAATAAAGCCTTACCCTACTTAATGGCAATACTTGTCTTGATGGCAGATCTTCACTCAGGAAAATGGGTGACTAGTTTTATCAATCCTTATTAATAAGATAACCTCTCCCCACACCAACCCCCCAAAAAAGTAACATGGTTCAGCAAACATAATTTTGTTGGACTCATTTTTGTGTATATGCTCAGCATCAGGAACATGCAATGCACATTACCCTGTGTGGAAGAAAATATAGATGGGGGTTCCAAAGGGTAGGACGTTATGTTCTGAACTACACAAGATAAATTAGGAAACTGTGGCATCGATATTAGAGGAGGCAAGTTATGCTTCTTTTAAGAGTATAGTGACTGTATTAGTCATCACGAAAAACTTCCAAATTTTACCCTGGATAAATAAACATATAGGTGTATATCAGTCTGTCAATTAAATGCACTTTCCCACCAATTGTAGAAACACTGGGAACACAAACTTAACAGTTACTGTGATCTAAATCATTACTGGATGCAATTAGTTTAAGAGGGATCATTGTGTAACATAATGACTGCCGTGTAATGCACTTCTGTTATATGAAACTAAAACTGCCTAAAGGCAAGTTCTTCACTGAGCTCTGGGTAGGTTAACAACACCGAGTGAAGTTAATGAAATTCTGGGAAAACTCTGCCTCCATGTTCAGAGCTGTTCCAAAGCAGCTCTGCAGTGGTATAACTGCACCCATCAACCAAAGGCAATTTCCTCCACAGCTATGACCTGACACTTAGAGCAAATTTGCTGACATCCTCTGTGCCATTGCTACTATACTTTTCATATGGCAAGAAGGACTTTAAAGAAGAAAGCTCACTGAAGTTAAATCTGTTGTGTAACCAATGGTTTTTAAATCAGGAAAATTTGAGTAAAAACATTTCCACAATATTACAAGATAGCAGTATAAACCGATATGCCCGATGTGTTATAACTCTGATCCATGATGTTGCTATTTATCACTTCAATAGTTCTCTTCCCTGTGAAACTCTGAATTTCAAACTAAAAAACTTTCTGCAATAAAAACTGGAAACAAACCTCTTGCCCAAATAAAGTACATCACTTGCAAACCGGTTCTTAAAATAATTTTAACTGCCATAATAATCAATTCTAGAAAATCAGGCTCTGATGCTTATTGCTCAGATCAGGACTCTGAGTCCCCTTGCTCACTGCTGCAGACTCTTGGAAGCTATTTTGCAGGGCCTCTGGCAAAACTGTGGCCCCTGCCCTAGAGTATTTCTTATAGTGTCTATGAGTAGTCTTGCTTCTAGAATTCATTTCCTTCCATGCCAACCAAATGGTTGCATAATGTACATTTTCTGGCTAAATGGCCCACAAGGTTGAAAGCTGAGGCACAAACTTTTACATCAGTATTGACTTTTTCATTATCCTGATTGTCATCTGCATGACTAAGCCAGGAACCTGAAAGTTCTTGGTTTGACATTGGTGACAAAAAGGTAAAACATTGCAACAGAAAGTCTCTGTTCCTAAAAACTTCCCAGCCAGATCCTGAGCTTCTAAAAACTGGCACCACTGTGAAGCTGGAATATGATTTAATAGTACATTTCTTTCTTTAGGGAAAACAGTCATTGAAGCCAGTATGTCAAGTTATAACTCCTGAGGATTCAGGTCTTTGTTACTTATCTTGTAATATGACATGCATAAAAAACATAATTCTACTGCTTTGGCTAGAGCAAAGGGAAAAGCCCCATTATTTTTAAAATTAAGTATTGCTACATAAAGCTGTACAGAAATAACCAAATGTTTGTGCTTTGTAGTAGTTCAGAATGGCTTGGGAATTTAAACCTAAAAGACAGCTACTAGCAACAGTATTTCCCATGGGGAATATAATTCAAATTTCATTTTACTAGTTTCTCTACCTTGTCTTTTGTTCTTGGATGGTAGGAAAGAGAAAGATAATCAAGGGGAAGAAACAACTAAAACCACAGTGGCATTAACTGAAATAATACAACAGGTGCATATGTGTCTGGAAATACAAAACAACTTTTGCAAGTCGTTGTTTCCAGCTGTAAATGTAAAAGCATAGAATTTAATGGTGTCCTTTGGGGCTATGTAAAATGTTACTAACAATTGCTGCATTATAGCAGCTAGTATATTGAGGTGTGATACAACTGGAGGCTACAAGCTGTTAGGTAGCACTGAATCTTGGGCATAATTCATATACCTTTCCATGCAAGCATCCCACTCCCTTCCATATTTATCTCCTATCATTTAAGACCTGCTCAAGCACAGCAGCTTCTTGGTATTCAGATCACAGAGAATTGTTTAGTGTGGCTAATGAAGAGCTGCCTTATAGCAATAGAGTCCTGGGGAAAACTGAAAGGGTTAAGTTCATCCCATTAGGAAATCTTACTGCCCCATAAGATGATGTACTGTAGTCTATTTTAAATCTGAAGAGTGGATTATGTAAGTAACTGAAATGTGTTACTTGTTTACAGTAAACACTTATTTGAAAGCACATTGTCTATCTGGTTCCTAATGCACCAAGAGCACTGAAAAATACAGAACTCCAAACTGTACATACTTTTGTATCAGCTTTATTAAATGATAAACCAAATGGTAGTGTATTTTCCCTGCATTGCAAACAAATGTATCCCTGACTCCCATAAATCTAACTGAAGTATTATGCATCAAAATTGCCTAAGTTCAAGCTGCAGCACAAGTCTGTCTGGAAACTTTGTTGGCCTTAAAATTCAGCATGGTGTTGTCTCTGTTCATGGTGTTCTATCCACTGTTCAACAACTGAGCTGTTTAACCACCTCATCCTCCTGTTGTCCTTGAAGTACTTCATGATGTTGGGCATTGTTTTCTTGGCTTTACTGAGAATGAATCAGACACAGGGATCTTAGATCAAGTATTCACACAGTCAGTTAATATATATTCAGAATAAAATTCAGAGCTCCTGAAAATGAGAATCATTTATTGTGAAATCTGATTGAAAGGAACCTGTGTGTCGTAAGGTCTCCCAAACATGGTTTGTCATGAAACACATTAACTGTACAGCTCTTGGTATTTCGTATAAATATATATATATCATATATATTTCATAAAAACAACCACAACTAGCAGTTTGACAGCACACTGTTCTTTGTCTACTTAGGTATAAGTGTATAAACTATTTGACTGACATGAATTACTTGGTGTTATTATGAAATGTGTGGGAAAATATAGATGCAAATAGATGAATTTGAATTTCTCAGTTATCTTTTTCCTGATAGGTAAAGACTGTCACTTTGGCTGACTTCCCTCCTTTGGTTTACAGGCAGCTATTTCTCTGGAGAAACCTTCTGGAAACAATTTCACTTTTATAAGTGAAGAAGCAAAACAGATCAATTAGTCAGACTGGAAGTTTGGTGCCACAAAAATGAGAAGAAAAGGCAGTTCATCTCCTCCTGATTTTCTTTTAAATGTATTTTTCTTTAATTTCCCAGAGGAAATTGGAAGGATATCAAAAAGACATGTGCCATACTGCAGTCTCAATTAGTTTATAGTGAAACAGTGCCAGAGCAGGGAGATACAGCTTTACTGCATGGCATCACGTGGAATTAAGGAGCTAAATTAACCTCTAATGCTCTTAAAAAATAATAATAATAAAAAATTACAGCACAATAGAATTTGAGTGTGTTCAGAAGAACATTCCTTTGCTTTCTTATGCTTCAATGTTATGCCCTGTTGCATGCATTTAGAAGTTAATCTCCTTTCTTTTTCAGCTGCTGGCCACCAGTTCATCTCAGCAGGTTTTTTTTTCTTTATATCTACTTTCTGCTGGGTAATTGCAACAAATGGCTTCATAAAGTAACTGCTGGTATGAGGCAGAATAAGAAGAGAAATTCAGATAGTGAATAAATTTCACATCCCTTCAGATGCTGGACACTCTTCATTTGTCCAGCATGGGATAGGACCTGAATGGATTTTCTCATGGCATGCTGTGCAGAGTAGATCCTGTCTATGGTGAGAAGCTCTCTCTTTTGGTCATTTGAGCTAACATAAAATTTTCCCAACAACTGTATTCCATGTGAACTGTGTTCACATGGTAGTGTCTTGCTGCACTTTCAGATAAACTTTTGGGGCAAGTTTAGGGCCAGTTCTCATCAATGTTTTTATAAATGATCTGGATACAGAACTCAAATGCATACTAAGTAAATTTGCAGATGACACTAATTTAGGAGGAGCTGTCGACTCCCTCAAGGGTAGAGAGGCCTTCCAGAGAGATCTTGACAAATCAGGGGGCTGGGCAATTACCAAATGCATGAAATTAAACAATTTAAAATTCTGCACCTGGGATGGAGCAATCTAATGTACAGGTTGGGAGATGAGAGGCTGGAGAGCAGACTAGCGTAAAGTGGTCTGGGGATTTTAGTCAATGGCATTCTGAATATGAGCCAGCAGTGTGCCCTGGCAGCCAAAAGGGCCAAGTGTACCCTGGGGTGCATCAAGCTCAGCACTGCTAGCTAGTTGAGAGAAAGGATTGTCCTGCTCTGCTCTGAGTTGGTCCAGCCTCACCTCGAGCACTGTGTGCAGGTTTGGGCACCACAGTACAAGAAGGACATAAAACTATTAGAGAGTGTCCAAAGGAAGACTGTAAAGATGGAGGAGGGTCTAGAGGAGAAGATGTATGAGGTGTGGCTGGGGTCCCTTTGTTCAGCCCAGAGGCTGAATGGGGAGGGTCAGGCTGGGTGTTAGGGAAAGGTTCTGCACAGAGAGCCTGCTGGAGTTCAAGAAACATTTGGACAATGCTCTCAGACAAAGGGTCTGATTTTTGTGTGGTCCTGTGTGGAGCCAGGAGTGGGGCTCCACAAGGCAAGGCCAGGCAGGTGGCCTAATCACCAGTAGCCAGTGGGAGCTCCTGCAGGCTCCTCTGTTACAAGGAGTTAGCTGAGTTCATCCTGTGGCTGAGGGTTTCATGCAGCACACCACAACCTGAAGGCTATGCTGGCCTTTGCCTGGTGAGGCTGCTGGATGGACTACCTCTGTTTGTCTAGTCTTTACTACAGTAGACTTTACTACAGCAGTCTTCTGCTCAGGACCAGCACAGTGGTGGAATGCAGAACTTTTCCTGGCATTACATTGTGGGTACATGTGTTATGTGGTCCATCCACTGATGGCTCACTACTGGAAAGAGTCAGAGCAAATATTTATTAGCATTGGGCTGGAGATGCTTCTTAAGTGAACGGAGTGCAGAGAAGAGGTATCAGAGTTTATTTTACTGCTATCAGGAAATTGTGGACAATACTGCAGAACTATTAGCCACAGATTCTTTACAAATAGTTTTATTTTTCAGATGCTCCACTCAATCTTATTTTTACTTGTAGTCTGCTGCTCCTAACTTACCACCTGCTAAATATAAATTTGTGTTTATCCCGTGACTAATTAATACAGAAGACACACGATGAAGTGTGGAGGTTGTTACTGCACGCTGTACACATGTAAGCAGAATGACTTCTCGATTTGGTGATTTTTCTGTGGCTGCTCTTTTGGAAGTGTGAAAACATCCTGGCAAAAAAACCTGCAGAGAGGCCTTCTCTGTGGTTTGTTCACAGGCTCATAGTGATAGCTGGATTTCACCTATGTTACAGGAGGAACTGTGCATACACTGAGGGGAGTATTTTATAGGTAATGGACATGGAGACTTCTTAGGAAACAGTGATGCTATCTCACTTTGCAGGCAGGCTGTTGGAAGGAGACCAGTGCAGACAGGATTTTTTTTTTTTTTTTTTTTTTAAGAGTACCCTTTGTAAACACCAGGCTAATGCTTGACTTGAAAGAAAAGGAGGTTGCCTCATTTTATTTTACTTATTTTTTAATTTTTGGTGTGGGGAGCAAGAGAGGGAAGTAGTTCGGCTTTTGTTTTGTCTGTTGAAGTCCTGTGGGGACAACATATCAGTTGATTTCAGTAGTTCTTGCTGGTAGTAAAATCTGCATAAAGCCATTGCAGGTGTTTTGGTTCAAACAAAGAGAAGATGTACAATTATCTTCTTATAGGGTATTTTCTATAACGTTTCACATAATTTCATGCAGGCTTCATAATTGCCTAGTAATTTATTGGTTTTGCAGTTTTTACTAACTGTTTAAATCTTATAGTACAAAAATATTATTTGGGAAAGGTTTGGCTTTACCATCTTTGTCAGATAAGTGTTCCTTTTCAGAGTTTTCAGAAAAAATCTACTCTTAAATGTGACAATTTCTATCAGAGGAATTGGTTTCCTTTTTATAAAAGTCTAATGTCTTGAAGAGTGGTTTTATACTTGATGGGTATTTGCCACTTTCACTGTTAACATTGTTTCTTTTTTTCAGTTCATCTGCCACTTCAAATAGTAACCCATTTATCAAGAGATAATGCCATCCACTATTGCAACAGCAGAACTAAAGAAGTGCTTTCTAAAAACCCAGCAAGAGAAGGTACTTTAAAAGCAATGCTTTAATGAATGCTATGAGCAGAGAATTACCTTTCAGGATGAAATTTTCAGGAACTAATAACTACAGGGTTTGAGGAACTTCAGAATTTGGCAAAAATTCTTCTCACAGTGGGTATAGTGGAAACCTACAACTCCAAAATAAAGCACAGTTTTAAAATGAATGCTAGTGTAAGTAGCAAGGTGAGAGGGGGATAGCAGGGCTGTATGCAATCTGAATACTCATGGAAGTAAAAGAGAGAGTGGGCTGGGTCACAATTAGCACTACAACATGCTAGTAAGCACAAGGAGCTAGGAGAACTGTATTGTTTCTTTGTGTCCCTAAAGAAAAACCACCATGATAACTTTTTAAAGTAAAAGGCATTTTCACGCCCAATATGACTTGCCTCAGCTTGGTCCTCATGCTCTGCTGAGCAATTTAGTGAGCTTCACAGAAGCTTTGCCAGCTGGGTGGGTGCATTTTAGTCAGGGGAGTGGAAAGGTACTCTGAAATTACTTGACGATTCTCACTGGGGTACTATAATTGGAAGAGCTGATGTGAAACACTTGTCCTCTAAGAAATGGAAGTATTGATATGAAGAAAAATGTTACCTGCTGCATGAGGCTCGCTCTTCGGGAAACTGTTTCTTTTTGTTTGTGCTATTGTTCTTCTGTAATGACACAATTTTTATAGGAAGATTGAGCTGTCTTTTCTCATTCACACTTGATTGCTGCCGTGTGAACTTTCACAAATAGGTTTTTACCTGGATCTTTGATAAGGTGTTTTTTTGTTTGTTTGTTTGTTTTTGTTTGTTTTTTTCCTCCCTTTCTACTGTTATGTAGCTGCAATGTATTCATATTTTTTTTTAGCAGGAGTGACAGATCTAGAACTAGACAGATCTAAAACTATCCAAGGGACCTCTTCATATTACTGCTGTTTGAAAGTCAGTGGATCACAGTGCCTAACTACTGCTAGAACAGAATTAGTGGACAGCAGACTTCAAATGCTTGATGTTTACCTATTGACAATAATCTCAGTTTAATTCAGAACTGCCTATATGGTAAACACAAAAATCTTTTACTAAAAGTTCTTTTAGACAATTGTATTGATATCTAATTATACTGTTTGTACAAGATAAAGGAACTGTTAATGATGTACCTACTCTTCCTTGCAAACACATGTACCCCATGTTACTCTAGAACTGCAAGTATTTTAGTTCTAGTGTATACAGTTTTAAATCACTAGCTAAACTTGCTAAGCAGGTATCATGAGCAGCATAGCTGTTTGTTTATGGCAGTGTCCTCATAATTGCTTGGAGAATCAGAACTGCTAAAAGCATGGGGAATTCATTTATACTAACTGAATTACAATTAAAGATTTTAAATGGTGATTTTCTTATATAAAAGTTTTTCTTTTGATTATTTGTTGTTAGCTTTCTGTAAGCATTATATTAAAAAGAACTAGCAATGTTATCTTTTTAAAGATTCATTGGTTTAAAACGTCAACTTTTGGTATGGAAATTTGTAGGCATTTCTCGATGGATCTGACTGCCAACTGGTGTGGTTCAGAGCCTTGCCAGTGGCAACCTGAGACTATTTCATTCCAAAATCTGTTTTTTAAACTAATTTACACATGGTCTCATGATGTTTCTTTTATCACTTAGCAGGTGTAGGAAGGTGTTGTTGTATCATTGCTGATTATGCTGTTGTTAATCATATAAACTTCAGCCTTTGCGATACCTTTGACAACAAATTTATGGATTAGTTATGTCTTGTGTTAATAATGTCCTTTTACAATCTGCTGTTTTAGTTCATTTGAGAGCCCATTTCTTCAGTAGCCATTCAAAAAGATTGATAGGGATTTCTATTACTTTTTCATTAAAGCCATCTCTTTAGGAAGTTTACCAACTTATCTTTTTGCAAGTAATGTATTTATGAGTTGGAGATCATCTGATTCTTTTAATATATTCTGTTCCACTCTATTTAAGTACAGGCGATCAGAATGATTCATGCAGCTGTAGATGAAAGCATACCCTTAATTTAAAGGACTGCATGGCACTTTCTTGATTGTATTTGCCACACCTTAACTGATTAAGAATAATCAAAATGACACTCCTCAGCAGTCACCAGCTTATTGAAGTAGAGTAGCTAAGGATTGGAGTCAGATTTTTATTTATTTATTTATTTATTTTTAACCTGCAATTTAGACAAGCTGGTGCTTCCACTGATCTGCCCCAAATAATAAATCTTTTACCAGACACTCCTGGGGAAGCCCTTCCACTCTGCGTCTATGCCTAGGCTGTCCCAGGGCACTACTTCGATATGGCAAGATTTCCAGGCCACTCATCCTCTGCCTGGTGAGTAGGTGAATATCTGCGTGGGTACTGCGTTGTCAGTACCTATCTTGAACAAACAAATCCGTAAAGCAGTTTCATCTAAAATACTGCAATATTTCCAGGAGAAATATTTGCTGATTTTAGCTGTGCAAAATTTACACAGGCATGACTGTATTTTGAAGGTTGTATTTATTGGCAATTTTTCAAGAGGTAGTTTTCTTGACTTTCTGTTTTACTTTGTAAGGTGATATTTGAAAAATTGAACTTTCTTCTTCTTCTTTTTTTTTTTTTTCTTCCTTAACTTAAAAAAGTATTAACAAATAAAAACTACGAGTACATTCATAGGGGAAATAATATTAAAAGCTCCAAACACTATCTTTCCTCACAGCTGGGGACCATCCAGATCTGGTCCATAAGCAGCAGCTGCAGGGCGATAAATTGCATTCACCAGCAGAGGTCTCCCGCAGCCTGCTGCTGTTACTGAATCTGGTAGCTTGGCGCTCTGAAGGCATAGCGAGGGAAAAATTCATGCAAGATCTGGAAATCAGGTAATGTTCTATGCTTAGCACAAATGGAAAACTTTTTTTTTTTTTTTTTTTTAAAAAAAAGGAAACATTAAAAATGCTGTTGCAACTTGGCTCGATTTTTTCCTGTTAAATATTGCTGAACAACATTTGAGTAGTATTACAGAAATCATCTTTGTAAACAGCATGATCACCAACATGCAGAGTAATGCTACAGTGCTTGATTTTGCCAAGGAAGTTCCCGAGACTTATGATGTACCTTCATTTCAAGGTGCTTATTATGCTTTAATCACTGTTAAGGGAGTATAGGAACGTGAACAGAAATTCACAGTTCAGATAAGAAAGCAATTTTTTTGCATACTGTTTATCCCTTTTTGCTCTCCCTCATGTATCCCAAAGATAAATTTATGTTAGGATACAAACAGAATCAGCTAGGCTATACCATGTCTTATTACACCTCTAATTTCTTTAAAATAAATACAGTAAAATATTTCTTATGAACGTTATTGCATAAATTGTGTAACAGATGCTGCATTCATTTCTGCTTTTAACAAAAGAGAGCAAGGTTATTTGTGTTTCTAATGATTATTAAATGAACTTTGCCTTTTAGTTCTTGTTTATCATTGTAAATTACAGGTTTAGTTCTGCTTGCTGTCTACTGTGAACGTTATCCTGTGAACTTCACATATGGAAAGTATAAATCAGTTTATTGTAGTGCATGCAGTCAGTAATATAAGCAAAGGAAGTAAGCCATAATTAATTTATGGTTTGATCTTTAAACAAAAGCTTTTTCTACCCTGTTTTTTTGTTGTTGTTGCTGTTGATAATAAAATTCTTAATATAGTCGTGTCTTTCATAGACATTCATAATTAAAGGGACAAGTCAGAAGTTCTAGTTCAGCAAAAACAGTTGCAAAGCTATGGAAAAACACGTTTACTTTTCATGCAGTTGATCAACTGTCTTTTAAATATGCTACAGTATCATAGCTTGTAAGGGGTAGCTTGATTTAATTCCTTTCATTTTGACAGATGTGCTGCTTTTTTTTCTAGTTTGGCTCTCACTTATTCTGTATTAGTAATTCAACAAACTCTTTAATCGGGACCAGGCCTATTGTGTTATCATAGTATTATGTACTAAGCCAACAAAAATGGAGGGAATATTTTTATATCAAAGAGTAGTTTGGTGTTGGAGCTGTATTGCAATGTGAAGTTACTTGGGTCAGAGGACATAGCAAACTCTACCTTTAATAGTTGAAATGGATTTACCGTAATAAAAGAAAATCAGCAAAACTGCATACCCAACCTTCTACATTTTTTAGATTTAGTATTAGGAAGGCCATAGGGTCCTGGATGTATTGGATTAATCATCAAGTCCTGCACTAGTAGATTTCTTCTCTGGGATGTGATTCCCATTTCCCTTCCAAAAAGTCTCACACAGATGTCTTCTACAGCTTCTTAGTACATCTCCGTTTCCCAGCTGAAGAGGGAAAACAAGTACTGGAGGGTTCACAGTTTTCACTGCTTTTCCAGCCATCTCCTCTCTTCTGTGCAAGGAGTAGCACTTAAGGGCCCCTGCAGACTGCAGGTGTGATGACGTGCAAGGGGAAGGTGTGAGTTCTGTGCCCAGAGAGCCCATGGGAACTAATAATAATTTGTGTGACAAATGGCCTCAGAGCAGGTTTACTGCATAATGGACTCCCACAAAACCAGTAGAGATCAACTGCATCCTGAATGGTCTTCACTCACCAAACAGGCTTACAAAGTGGTCTCAAGTAGAGCATATTGCACTTCGGTTCTGCAGTAGGAATAGATCTCAGAACTTCACCTGCCACGATTTGCAGTGAGGACAAGATGCGGCTGTGCTACCTGAAACGTACTTTAACACCTAAGAATATTAATTGAGAGAATGTATCATCAAGGCTTGAAACAATTACCTGTATGGGATGTGTGTTGGAACTGACAGAGTCTTAAAAAAAATATGTAATTGTTTCTCCTGTATTGAGTCCCAGTAGTTACATAAAAATGAGTTTAATTTTCCTGCAGCGAACAGCTTGCACTTTTCACAGTTGTGCTAACGCCACAAAAAAAAAAAAAAAAAAAAAAAAAATCAGCAGAAAGTAAAGATTTAGATTGTGTGCTGATCTCTTGTGCAGCTTTTTTAATCCTCAGGCCAAGAGGCCAAAATCCTTATGAATACTAAATGAACCCTTATTTGGTGGAGGTCGTCATAAAGCCAGGGGAATTACTAGCAGTTAAAACAGTAATGCTATCGTCTCACTTACAGGTAAATCTGGATATAAACTACCAAGGTTACTTGTTGCAGGGATGTTTTTATTATCTCCTTGCTTAGCTATTTTTTCTCTCCGTACCAAAAGAAATGCAGATATGTGGGTAAAACTAAAATTATAATTATGGTCTGTTTTGGACTGCCGTCAAATAAGGTTTGTGTCTTTTTGGCTCATAGGGAGTCTGAAGAGAGAAACAACTATAAAACTGTTAGTCCATCACCAAGTTACTCCTCTGAAATTTTGCACCAGAAGTGGCCTTAAAAATCCTTTTGTACGTTGCTTTGTTCGCAGGGATAGGAATAATTTTTTTCTGCTTAAAAATGTCCAACTATTGTGGCTTTCAAATAATATAGACATGATCATTCTCCTGCTAAGACAAAGCAAACATTTGTTTAACTGCATGTATGAGCAGAGCCAGCTGACTTCAGTCTTGAATGTCAAATCACCATTCTGCTAATTTCCCAGAGGAGTATTTTTAAGTCCCATTATTAAATGGATCATTTTAAGAATGTGACTACAAGGGCAAAATGAAGTGTTCATATTTGTTCAAAAGAACTGAATTTGAATTGTGACAATGTTATCTCTTTTTTTTCCTAATATTAGTATGTAATGAAAAAAAAAATCCTAACTTTCAAATAGTTTGGAATATTTTCTTTTCAAAAGCAAAGAAGATTAATAAGATTCTTGTTCAGTTATACAATATTTACATCCGTGATGCTAGTTGTACCACTGATGCTCATCTCAACTGTTCAGAAAGCACTGTGACCACATCTTCCTTTCTGTAGTAATATTCTTTCTGGGGGAGGTAATATTTTCTACCAAGTTTGTGTCAAAATCAATGCCTGTTTCTTCCAAGAACATACTGTATTAGGCTATTCTTAGCATATATCATGCAACAAAGCTTGGTGATGAGGCCAGATCGTGGTAACCTCTGGAGTGCAGCAGATGTTGCTATTTTCTCTGAGCTTTCAGAGTTTTAAAATCAGGTGATGTGGTAAGATTTACTCATGTGGATAACATCGAACCACAGTATGATGACACACATTGTGTCTTAATAGCACAGAATGGTGCTTCATGAGCGATCACAGGCAAAATAGCCTTATCAAATGGTTGGAAAGAAAATGCTTCTGCTTTAAAGAAATGTTTTGAGAGGAGTAAGGACGTGTACACATACTCATTATTCAGCTCTTACTTTTGATTTAGAAGTATATAAAAAGATTAAATGGAAGAACAAGAAATCTGATCTCAGATCAGATATAAACCATATATCACGAGTAAGTATTCCAAAATCTGTCTATTACTCCTTATCGAGCTTATCCATGAGAATCATGATTTTAAACAACTATTTCAGTCATGTGGGAGGAGAAAGCAGAGGTTTTTTTCAGACCAGAATCCTGTCACAGTACTAAAGCAGTTTTCAAGCTTAAAAGTTCTTGGCTTCCAGACCAATCAATATATTTTCTGACTAGGAGTTTTTATTATTAATTGTATGGGCATAATTTGGCTTTCAGCAAAATCAAGGGGAAAATTCCTGGACCCAGCAGCATTGATGATGGATGTCTTTCTGGAGTCTGTGATGTTAACAGATATTTAATTTGTATGCTGCACAGACAGATATTGGGACTACAGTGAGGAAAACGTTTGTTGTTGTTTTGTTTTTTGTTTTTGCTTTTCCCAAAGTGCAAAGATAGGTGATTTACCCCTATGGACTACAGAAGGGATTTGCAATCCATTAGTAATCTTTAGGTAGCATTAATTATAATAAACAGTAGGGCTGAGGGAAGTTTTCCATGCCACCTCTCCTGTATTTCTCAGAAGGAGATCTGGTGCCTGCCTCAGCATGACTGGTAGCAGAGACTTTTCTTCCAGACTGTACTCCTCTTCTTGGTTCTCCCACACCTTCATGCGAGTGATATATTTATTTTTAATTCCTCAAGTGTTCATAGTGCTGAGAAAAAAACATCTTGTGATGAGAGCTTCCAGGCCCCAGGAGCAGAGCTGCGTGCCTGCAAAGGCTGTAGCCCCCAGGGAATACAGCAGCAATGTGTTTTTGCTCTCCTGCTGCTTCCCCAGTGGTCACCACCCTGCCCAGGGCTGGTGCTCCTAACTGCCAGATCAAGAGCAGGAATTCGGCACTGCCTGCTGTGATTACAGCTCATGCAGACGTATGGAAGGCATACATTTGTCTCTGCCACTGTTGCCATGGCACTGTAGAGGACCACAGAGGCTCCAGCCTCTTCCCCATAACCTAAATAAATACACTCCTGGCGTGCTTAGTACTGCTGGTTTGGGAGTGACCTGGCCAAGGGGCACATCCTAATGGGCTCCTGTTTCCTCATCACTGACACAGGGGCAAAGGCCAATGGTTAACAACATTTACTCTTTGACATTTACAAAATGTCAGCTGTGTCAATGATATTACTTTGTAGAACTGAAAAAAAATTCCCCATGTGTGTCAAGCCATAAGAGTTTTAGCATCCATCATATGTAATCATCAGCTGTCTCTGAGGGTTCCTACCCCTCTTTTTTTATTAGTAGGGAAGGATCCCTGTATTGTTACATTCCTTTGTTATTCTAAGTCCAATAGATGGATGGTTCTGCAACTGGCATTTCCTGACTGCATTTAGCAGATGCTAACGTATAAACTCCTACCATCACCATTATTTAGATTTTTGGTTACAGAAGTAACAGTAGTTAATCTTAGTAGTAACTTTGTTGTAGTTTAACTGGCTTAATGCCTGAGGATTACACATGCTATCTGAAGAACCATTTTAATGTGCTTTGTTTTCTAGCAGTTGTACATATCTGTATGTGTACCTGCCTATGTATCAGAATCATACAATGCCATTAGATGGCATTTATGATGAGATGCAACTTTCCAAAGTATTTTGACGTACGTGAGGGAGATATCACACTGCTAGTCACTGTTGAACATGAAGCATGTAGGAGCTACAGCTCAACTTGATCGGGGCCACTCAACAAATGTGGGGCTGGGGTATCCTTGTGTTCTGTTTTTTTTCTTTGTCTTTAGATTCCAGACTGGAAAAGCATTAAATTGATGGTTTTGGTTGTTTCACTTCCACTCGTAGAAGTTACTCTTTCAGGTACTACCTTCTGCATGATTTCACTTGCTCCTGCTACTCTTTGCTTCCTATGGTTCCTTGCTGATACTGGGACTGAGGTAGGTATTCTGACTGCTGAAGAAAGATGGAGAAGTTAGTTAAAAATAACTTTTCAGAGGAAAGATGGTGACATTTTGGAGATGTACAAATATAATGATGATGATTGTTCTGTAAATAAAAAGAAAACACATTCTCCCACCACTGATCATCTTAAGAATGAGAAGATGGATTTTTAAATGGCACAGGACTGAAGAAATTCACTAGCTCTCTTGATTTAACTCGCTATCGCCAAAGTACAATTTGTTGTCCTTTGATCAGTATAAATAGTAGGGAGCATAGTTATTAACTCCATACAGGAAAAAAACGGACAATGCTCTCAATAAAATCACCAGTGTGCAGCCTAATCTTTGTGTGCCTCAGAAACTAGACAAAGGACTTATTCATGTGCTAGCATGTTTCTATGTGTCATGCACAGTAGAAGTTGAATTTGATCTGAAAAGATTCATTACTGAATAAACCACTATTTTGTATTTTAGTAACAGTCCGAAGTGTAGGAGGTAGAAATTGCTGAAATTGTAGAAGTAGATAAAGAAAGGAAGAAATAGAACATAAACAGCATGTAGGAAGGAAGGTTAACAGTAAATAAAATAAAGCTGGAAGAAATATTGGAAGCTAAAATAATGTGACTGGTTTCCTATTCTTTTACAATGTTTGGTTACATCACATGGTAAAAATAATGTTAAACAATATATTGCAATGACATGAAAAGGTGTAGATGTAAAGTAGCCATAAATTGCTGTAACTCTTTAAACATTCTTGTTTTTTTGGGTGAGGATTTAGTTTCTTTTTTTCCTAAGTTTATCCACCAAGACTAGCCATAAATATCTTCAAATTAAACTATTTAAAACTTTTTAAAAGCTATTTTAAAATATATTGTTCCAATATCCTGTATTCTGTACTGTTTGTACTCTATAAAATGCCATGCTGTAGGTTTTTAGGAGATAATAATCTGCAAAATGAAATAGTCAGTGTCCAGGAAGAAACTATTAAAGTATATCACAAGTGAAAACAAAGAACAATGGGTTACTGGGAACTAGACATCAGGGAAATACCTTAATGATAGAAACCATGATATTACCAACTAGTATGTAATAAACTCCTTACCAGATAGTAGCTTGGGGAGAAAAGGTTTCAGAATTGTAACATTATAATAAAACTAATTTGACAGTTCCTTCAAATAAAAGAACTGCTTCCACTTTAAAAGACTAACTGGAAGGGAAGTATCCCAAGGCAAAAAATGCACAATGAGCGTTCCCATCCACCCATTTATAAAAATAATAACTTTATTTCTCAGACTGGAAAGGCTATGTAAAGAGCCTATCAGACTGTGAATCTTAATGGAGAAAAAGAAAGAATCACTTGGGGAGAAGTTCTACAACATAAAATTCAGAGTAGAGGTTTTGTACATTCACTGAACCCTGAGGGTAGAGGTGGGTTATTAAATTAGAGTAACCCAGGGGAAAAAATATCTTTACCTATCGGTAGCTGTAGATATATGTATAGCTATCTAATCTATATCTACATCTATTTGTGCTATGAAATGGAATGTGACTTCCATAGGGAAGATGCATGTGATTTAAATGTGGAAGAAAAAGTACCTGTCTGGTTAAAAAATAAGTAAAGTGAGGGAAGGGCTGAAAGCATACGTAGGTATGTGCACATGGGCAGGAGTATCTTAAAGCTGTTGACCCAAATTAAGTGGTTCATCTATGGTGAAGTGCGGGTTTTGTTTTGTGGCAAAAGAAAAATGTCCAGCTGTCTTTCTGTTTTCTTTCTGCTATTTGTTTCTTAGATAATGCAGGCTTATCCTGATTGGGAATGTGCTGTATGTTCAGGAGAGCCATCAGTGCAAGAACAGAGGCAAAGCTATAGATAAATTCAGGCCTGGCTGAAAATTCCATAAAATGAGAAGCCAGAGTAAAAATCAGTTAAGGAAATGAGAAGTAGGTTGTACTGGGTAAACAGTACAGATGGAAAGAATCTTGACAATAATAACTACTCACAAACCCATTCCTGGGAACAAGACAACATGGGAACTAGAAGCAAAAGTTTATGCAAAGGTATTGCAAAATATGAGTTAAAGAGTGAAGGAAAAATACTTTTCTGATCCCATCCAGAAAATGACTTTCTATTAATTTAGAAAACAGTCAAAGTTGGCACTGAAGTAGTCTCAACAAGTAATTTAGTAAAAGATATGTATTTTATTGTAGTTTGATAGATGATAGTTAATACCGATAAGTCTAATTAGTCTTACATTTATGACTCATTCTGTATATTTCAAAAGTACAGATTGACAATATTTCAGGTAATGAAAACTGTATTCTGTTTCTGTACACTGAGTATGATTTCCTGTGAGTAACAGAATATTATAATACAGTTATATATTTCTGGCCAATGTAAGAAATACATGCAGCCTTAGAACTACCTGTTCACATGAGATGCTACTAATCACAACCAAGTCAGACTAATTAAACTTCACTAATTTAGTTTGTACAGCTATTCACATTAGTATGCTTGAAAGACAAACTTCTTTGTTCTATTTCATTTTATTTTATCTTGTGGCTCATAAAATCATGGTATTTGGCAGCATGGAATAAGGGACATTAAATCAGCTTTTATGCTGTTGTTAAGAAACCCATAGAGGATGGGATTCAAGCAGCAGGACATCATGCCCAGCAAATGACATATGCAATATACTAATTTAAAATGTCTGTTAGAAATGAGAGTGGCATTAAAATCCGTCACAACATGGAAAAGGTGAAGAGGCATCCAACTGAAACCAAAAACAAGGATTAGCACTGTCAGTCTGCAAAAAACTCTCCTAGATCTGGTTTTAATTCTGACGATGGATTGGGATACCGTAAGCATGTCCTGGATCTCTGTGTTTTCTTCTGGTTTCATCTCAAAACAGATAGGTACCCCTGGGATGAATTTACTGGAGGAAGAGAGCTGGCTTTTTTCTGTGCCAGAGGTTTCTGGGAGGTCTCTGAAATTAGTATTATCCTGATGGTGCCTTAAAATAGCTGGCATCACACTGGAAGTCTTTTTGCTGTATCTCCTGTGGTGCTTTCTGACCAAGGCGCAGCTCCACCTGGTGTGGCTGGAGGGCTGTGTCTGAGTGCCTGTACTCTTAGATGGGTGAAGTGTGAGGTTTATCATCTCGTTTTCTTGGAACTTGTCTTCCTTGTTGGACAGCCTGGCACCTACACTCCTGCAGACGCTGGTGTGACTTGCAGTTAAACACACGAGGGGGAGTATATACTGCATGAACAGTAAGGATATGGTAAAGGCAATTCTGTATGAGTCAGAAGGCCATGACTCAATACACAAGAGCCTGTTTTCCAGTGCCTCTAAATTCAGAGTTTTGCTGAGGTCCACAATTTTGTGGAAAACTGGCAGAGGGGAGCAAATGGCACAACCGAAGGCCCAAATGATTACTATTAAGAAATAGCCTTGTTTTGCTGTTAGATTGCTGGCGAGGGGATATTTTATCATACGGTATCTGACTGCGGCGATGGATATTAGCATTAAAGTTGAAACTAGAACGGATGCACATTGGAGGAAGGGCATTATGTGGCACATGACAGTGCCAAACATCCACTGGTCAAGCAGGACAGATGTCAGTGTGAAAGGAGAACAAAACAGCACAACTAAGATGTCAGAGAAGGCCAAGTTACCGATGAGGATGTTTATTATTGTCTTCTGCTTGCGTTTTGTTAGTGCCATTAGTACAAGCAGGTTTCCCACAAAGCCAGTCAGGCTTATAAGTGTGTATAGCCCAATGAGAAAGTACTGTATGTCATCGACACTGCTCCTGTAGTCTTTCCAGGCAGAAAAATTATTTGTAGCAGCAGAAGCATTCTTGGTGGGTGTCCTGTTGTTGTGGTCTTTGAATCCTAAATCCATTTTACAGTCCTGCTTAGAACAAGAAAGGCATTAATTACCAACTGAAGTAAAGATGATACTGGCATTAAGCAGACTGTAAAAAAATAAATCAACAACAACAAAAACATTAATTTACCTTGTATTACCTTAATGCAAATGAATTAATAGTGGTGAAGCAAATCCTGAATAACTTCAGGTTAACGCAAATTCATTTTGTAGGTTTTGTCATGTGGCATTCAGCACACCTGGGCCTGGTAGCTGGCTGCTGAGACTGGACAATAACAATGTAAGGATACACATTATGAAGCTGGCTTTTAGCTGTGCTTTGCTATAGACCGTATTGTCAGCCTTCCCATGAGGGAGTGGTTAGCTACAAAAGCAATCCATTTAGAGCCAGGGAGATTACTCATGTGAATAACAGCTCATTCATATGAGTAAGGAAATTACAACCACCATTTGGGCATGTGCCTACTCATTACATGACAGCAAACTATAATGAGCGCACCTGAAAACATATGAAGTTTTGACATATGTTAACAACTGCTATAGTATTTCTTACCTTGCTAGTAGAAAAGTGACACAAAATAGGTAAAAGACTTCAGAAATAATCAGTTTCTACAGAGATCTACTGTCAGTGCTCCAAGATGGAGCTCCTAACGTCATGTGTATACCAACCATCTTCTAATAAGTGTTGAACACGTTTTAACTGTTGCTCAGGCAGAAGGGAAAACTGCCTCCAAAACAGCTGAACAAAGCAATTTTACATAATACAAAGAGGGCAGTGTTAACTATATGCAAACCCCACCAATCATTTGAAAATTCAAGAAATTTTCAAAGTATTCAGCACAGAAACATCTACCATTGAAATCTAGCTCTACACAAAGTTTTTCTGTGTACAGAATCTCCACGTGATTCGTCCTCATTTAAGAGGAAAAATAAAGACAAAAAAAAAATCAATTTAAAATTCTGGATTAACTTTAAAACCCACATGTATTAAAGTTTCAAAGTCAAAATTCCCCAAAGTGCCAGTGTCCAAATTGCTTTGCATTTAGAAATCTTAGGCAAGACAAAGCAAAAAGATCTAAACAAAACCAAAACATACATAAGTTGAGCGGAAGGCTAAATTTGGCAACCAAAACTGGCAGATCTCAAGAATGCAGCTATTCTTAGAGGCCTGTATCATGCAGACTTCTTCATAGCGTGATAATATTATTGATTTCCTCTATGCTTGCAGATGTGCTCCTTCCTTCACATCACTACATGTACATTCCTACCAGATAGGTGCCATAGGGGATGTTGAACCATATAACACCCTCAGAAGATTCACTGGCAATGTGTTGTGAGGTAATCTCAAGTAAGATTAGAATTACTTATTTTTTAAATACATTTCAAGTTTTTAGGTCTTCACTAATGTGTCGGGGGGAACTTAGCCTTGCCAACTTCTCACAATATTGAGCTAAAGTGTTTTTTAAGAACGTATAAAATAGACATAAGGATTGGATATGTGAATTTAGGTAATCTAAATATTACGGTTATGCTTGTATGAGCTGGGTGGCACTAATGCAAATCACTGCTATTTAATTTTTCACAGTCTTTCATGAAATAGGGAAAATCCATGTAGCAAACAAAAAACGTCATCTGAGACTATGCTCATCTTGAGACCAACTTTAAAGGAGCAGACTAGAGATTCTGTAAATCACCCAGTCTCTCTTTATTCGATACTGATAATACCGGAAATGTTCATTTTGGTTGGATTCTCCTTATACAACTATTAGCTTAAAAAGTTTTTTTTTTTTTTTTTTTTTTTTTACTTAATTTTCCTGGGTCAATGTATCTGAGTTGCTAGCAATCATCTGAAAACAGTATTATCTGCAGACCACAGTGACTTCCACCATCAGCTGAAATTTCTTTCTGTTCTCTAAATGTGAGTCAACATAATTTCTGTCTGAGAAAACCAGAGCAGGTTTCTGCCTTGGATGAAATACATACCCTTACCTCAGTCACATGGAATTACATCCCTCACATGTCATATGTCTATCTTTTTTTTATTATTATTTTTATTTTTTCCTTTATTCAGCATGGAGGAAGCACGGGATTGACTAATGACTGATGCTTTTGCAGACTTCGGAGTGTGCATGCAGCTGTAACCTGCAGACTTTTTTTGATTCATGAAAGTCATTTCAACTGTACATTGCATTTTGAAATACTGCCTGCCTGACATTTTCAGGGTGAACAATCCATTATCTTTGCATAAAAACATTCACCTTGGCTAAGAAGTGTGTAGGAAAAACCCTTGCATATAACTGAGGAGTTAATAATGAAAAAGCCATTGGTGTAATTCTAGACAATTTTCTTTTTATTTGCCTTCCTTTTGTCTTCCTTTTCCAGTTTATATTTTGCACAGACCAAGAGGGCATTACGAGCTGAGCATCCCATTGCCAACTTGTCAGTTTGAAACTAAGCAGGAGTTATTTAAGAAATGGAAATGAAACTGTACTCAAGGGCTAGAACTGTCCAAGCCTTGGTTACTAACAAACTAGTCATTGCCTGAGAATAGGAAGACTAATAAGAAAGAGAGAAGTAAATCCAGTAGCATCTCGATACTAAAAAAAAATAATAAATAAAATAAAAATAATAATTCTCAAATTCTTAAACTGTTCTTGAAGTGATGAAGACTCTGAAGGAAGGAGCTCTTCACTTCTTTTGTTTGCCTGCATATGTTAACCTTTGCAAAAAAAAAAAAATCATTATGCATTTTCTTCTTTTTTAACTGATACTAGACTGAAGGACTACTCTGTAAAGCAGAAACAAACTGCAGATGTTTCCCTCTCTTAGGAAGATTAAGATTGCTTTTAAAGTACCTACAGGTATTTTCAGTAATGGTTAAACTCTCATGTAGTCGAATCTGCCCAGAGGTCATGCCGGGTGGTGACAGTGCACACTGATGCTTAAGTTAAAGTAGTGAGCTAAGTAAAATAGTAGGCCTCTGAGGGCAGTTATGTATGTACTGTGAAAGTTTTGTTGATCCCTGTACCCAAACTGAAGTTTCCTCCCTAGACTTTTTGGTGGTATCAGCTGTTATTGACAGGGTTCATTGGTGCATGGAGAAAGGGCAAACATCCGTGTTAGTAGAAAAGACTCTCTAATTAGTTCATTTCATTCCAGCTATGTGTCTAAAGAGAAATCTGTATAATTTCATTCACTTTTGTTTAGCTGTGTTTAATTCTTATTAAGGAACTCTGAAGAAAATTTAAACACTCTGGTGGCATTGCTGTTATTTCCTACTGCCATTTTCACCTTTGGGTGACTTAAAATAAAAAGGAGAGTCTCTCAAGACACATCACAATTATTTTCTCACCCAAGAGTTTATATTCAATAGATGTAATCCTAAAACTAGGGTCAAGGAACAATGTTTTGTGTGTGTTGCTACACTGGAACATGTTTATTAAATGAATGTTTACTGGCTTCTTAAAGGCTTAATTAGATGATTATTGGCAGGTTCTGTGGATTCCTGCCTTCACTTAAAGACTGCAGTATGGCTTTAGCAAAGTTGTTTGTCATGTTTTTAATGTAATTCTTGAAAAACAGGAAGTGAACATGTTGTTTTTGTTGAAGAAGAAATATTTTGCCAAGACACATCAATACTGAAAAAGCTTAGCAGGAGTGCCTCTGAAGTCCAGCCAGGGCTCACCAGCTGCATCCTACCAGTGCTGGGGCTGCCCTCTGTCCTGGGTGAGAGCTGGGAGTGCACCATCTCCCATATAATGTCCTGCTTTTCATGAGGAAGGAGCATGGGAAGAAGGCACCACGTGCACTGGTCAGGTACTGATTGGACACTGTACACCAGAGCTCTGCAACCACTGCCTGCACCCTCGACCTGTAGATACAGTTTGTTTCAGACTGATAGAAAGAAAGGGAAGGACAGGCATAAAACCACAGTCTTCTGATTTCCACGGAAAACCGTTGTGCTGACAGAAGTTTCCTTTGCAAAATACCCAAACAGGTTTTATTTTCATTTTTGGTTGTGTGAAATGAAAGCAGGCTTTTCTCCAAAAATTGCACAGTTTGCTCTCCTGCTCAGAGGAAACACTTGCTCACTCAGCCTGAGTGTCACTGGCAGTAACGGTGCAAAAGGAACAATGTGTGCCTCCCATACTCCCATATCGGTGATCCGCTGTCCCCAGGCTAGTCTTAGCATACCAATGACTACACAGGGATCTATGCACTTATTGGCATTTTTCTTTTTGCCTTTTTTTTTTTTTTTTTTTTTTTTTTTTTTTTTAACAGTTGCTTCTCTTTATTTATTTATTTTTAAGGACTCACTTACTCTCCCTTGATCATTGGAGTTGGGCAACTCCAAGGTAGCACGTGTAACGTAGCTTTCAGAGAAATGAGGATTCCTGAAAGTCCTACTGTGGAGAATAGAATTAAATGATATAGCTGCTTTTGAAAACATTGTCCTCAAAATTGAAGTGTATTTCTAAACTCAGTGCACCACGGTGCCAAGGTGTTCTTGTGCCTATATTCAAGTTCAAATTTGATCAGTCTGAAGGTACCTGATTTGTTTTTAGCTGGTAGTTCCAAAATTTGGATTGTTTTCATCTCCTACATCAATCAGTCAGTAGCATTTCCTGAGGGCATCTGAGCTCCCCCTTCTGCATTGCTGGTCTGCATACATCCCCTGGGACTGAGCTCAGCTACACCTGTAGCTCCCACAGTGGGAGCATCAGCCAGGTTTGCTCTGGTCTCCTTTCGTTTCAATAGGATGTGGGAGGCAGAAGGCTCAGCCACAGGAGACTGGAGGGACTGCTGACCCAGGCTGGATATAAACATTTACTGCAAGAATCAGATTAGCTCAGTAAACATTAAATGCAAGGACTATTTGCAGTTAGCTTTTACAGTATAGTGTATTTTATGATGGCTGATATACCACAATCTTGAAAGACCTTAGGCTATACCTCCTTAAGTCACATTCATCTGTGATGTATCTTAATGTTACCCTCAGAATGCTGTGGCTCTTGTTTTCACCAGAATTGTGCTTCAGAGATGTTTTCAATTGTAGTTGATGTAAGGTCTGAGTAACAGATGGAACTTAGAATATTTTTCAGGTTTAGCTGGATTAAAGATATCAGATAACATAGAATATGCTAGTTTAATACTTAACATCTTGAAATTCATCTCCTTATTCCACTTAAAGCTGTTGCTTAAAATACAATATCTATAAAACAGAATTTAGTAGAGTGAATACACCAGCTATTTCTGTTTCTTTACGTATTTAATGGAAATTGTCAGGAATATGCAAGTTAGGCAGGTAACCGTCCTCCACTGAAGGCATTTGCTCTGTCAGGAGATCTTCCTTCTGCTAGATGAGATGCTTATATTAAGGCTTATTCATGGATAAGATCGTGTATCCTACGATATTAATACCTATTAAAATAACTGACTGGCTGGTGCCTGTACAGTCTGTTCAGTCTATGTCAGAGAGCCTATCCAGGACAATTTATCTTCACTGCTGAGAGCAACTTAGTCTTGGAAGTGCTTCCTCTACCTTAACAACAGGAGAGGATATACAGGGAGAAAGCAAAACACAAAAAATTCCTTTGAAACACAGCCCCCCAACCCTGTATTACTGGAGTGTATAGGAAAAAAAAGTCAGAGTCTTTTTTAACTTCTGTGTTATAAAATTTGGCTAATGAGCTAGGCTGCACTGCCTGTCCACCTAAGCTTAAGGGAAGCACTGAGCTGTGTCATTACTACCTGAGCAACTGTGCCCCATCTCAGCAGACAGTGTCCGAGCCCCACACTGAAACCACCGATGAGCTGTGTTCACAGCACAGTCTGAAGATCAAATGCTGCTGCTGAAAACGCAGCTGCTCTTTACGTGCAACAGCAAAAGCTTGTCCATGGAGCCAGGAGAGTTAAGAAGATTCAGCTCACTTCACAAGCCCAGAAATATTGATTTTCGTGCGAGCTAGTGATAGGTCTCTTGACATGCCTAACTCAAAGAAGAATTGCAACATTATCCCGGAACACGAGAACATGGCTTCCCAAAACAACCAAAAGCCATCTAATGAGATTATTTCCCCAGCTCCAAGGAAGCGCGAGGCAACTTAGAGGGGCCTTTGCTGGCCAGAAGCAGCAAACTTGGGATGTGCTCCTGCATCCTGTGGCACGGGGTCAGCAAAGGATGGAGTCACAAAACCAGGTGGGACAGTCACCCACCCACCCTGGTATCCTTTTGCCCTTCCACAGCCCTCTCGGCCACCCACACTGAAGTGAAACCTGGGCTTTCTGCACCCACTGCGTGGCCTCGGCACTTACATGCAAATTTACACCTCTGCCCCCTGCCCACCCCGCTGTCCCCTGCTCACCTGCAGCCACGGGGAGCCCGCTGCAGAAGGGGCCACGAGTGCGCAGCCCCCAGGCACTGCTCATAGCCCCGGCACGGCTCTGCGGGAGCAGGGCAAGGATGCCCGGCAGCGCATCTTATGCGGGTGCTGCGAAGGCGCCAGGGCCAGGCACCCGGCAGCTGCTGCTGCTGTGGTGCTGAGCGCTCGGTGCTGGGTGCTCAGCCGGCCGCCGCGCGGGTGCATTTCGGGAGAGCACTCCGTGCGGGGTCTGGAGCCTATTATTTCCCTGCTGCATGCTCTGACAATTAGAGTTTCCATGGAAATGCAGTGAGACTGTAAACAAATCCCGCGCTTGCCTGTATTTAAGGGATGCTTTCTCTTAATTTTTTTTTTTTTTCTTTCTTCCCTGTCTGATTCCAGGACGTTTTGCAAGGGTGAAATTCTCTACATGTTGTGGGACATCGGGAAGTCTGAACAGAGCCCGGCACTCACAGGGAGCTGCCCCAAGCACTCTCTGGTTCCCCCCACTTTGGCTGGAGCGGAGCCTTGGAGGCATCCATCCATACTGCTCGAACAGGCTTTAGGTTTTGCCATTATTTTAGAACAGGTGGGAGGTGATGGATTCCCCCAGACAGTTCTCCTTTCTGAGGTGAGTAACTCAGTTCTTACAGCAGCAAATATCTGAAGGGTGGTTTTACTTTTTTTCTGGGCCATCAGCAGGAAGTCAAGCCTTTTCTTTTTTTTTTCTTTTTTTTTTTTTTTTTTTTTCTTTTTTAAGCAAGCAATATTTTAAAAATTGTTGGGCATTTCATAGCACAAAACATGAAAAGACAAATTTTGTCGTTTGCACCAGCCGCTGCCTTCTAGCACGAGCAGTGCCATTGATCATAGCCCAATTACAGGACTAGTGGAGACCTGAGTGATGTGCAGGTCTCTGGGAGCACAGGTGGCAGAATGTGACACGAGGATGTAATGACTTTTCCATTTGCCAAGGCACTCCTTAGACAGTTGATATTAACACAGTACTGCAGAAAAGCTGTCAGTATAATTAGCGAGTGACAAACTGTACCGCACAAAGACAAACCAGCTGGATCAACCATCTTGTGAAATAGCTCTGAAAGTCCAGTTAGGTTCCTTATTTAATTTATGTGGAAAAAAACATTCATTTTAGGGTATGTGCTAAAGGAACAATTAACCTCAGTCTTCATTGGCTGAGCTCAGTATGGCAGGGAAGATTGAGTCCCATATTCTTTCATCCGCTCCTGCATTATTCACCACCCACTGCTGGTGAATCACTGCATGTGCAAGCGGAGCACAGGGAGCTGCCAGGTGGAAGTGACGTGCCAATCCATCTCATCATTTTAAGACAGCTCTCCTGTTAGTCACAAAGGAGACCTAAATTAATCCTTGTTAGGGCTGAGCAGCAGTTCTTAATGATTTTGACCATCTTCCCACCTAACACTGGTGCCTTGGAAGCTTTTCATGCACATATTTGACCTGAAGATAGAAACCCACCCTAGTTCTCACTTCTTATGCAGGGATTTAAGACCATCTCCCAGGGCACAGATTTAACTGGGTGCCCCGTGTTCCAGGGGAGTTTCCCACATTGCTGACCCTTCTGCTTGAAGTAGGAGTTCCCTCCTAGAAAGAGGGAGTCTTTAGGGACACCGTGTCTTTCTGACTACAGCAAGCTGAGGTGGCCTTTAAAAAAAAAAACAAACAAACCAACCTGAATTTGCTGGAAAAGCCCACAAATGGGAAGTGATGGGATCTTGCATCCCCCAGCTATGATTTATGTGGGATGCTATTGTACCTTTGTGAAGGTACAAACAGCCTACCTTCAAGCTGACCATTTCTAAGGTGGGCATTCACCTCTTATAGTTTCCCAAGCAGCCTCTAGAAATTACATGCTCCTTAGTAAAAGCAGTCAGTAAGAAAAGTGTTTGTTCCTCAAAGCAATTTTCTATAAGAACAAAACATCCTACCCATCTTATTTCAGGAGAGTTCATCAACCAATAATGTACTGGCAGGTGGTTTTTTTTTATTATTATTATTTTATTTTTTCTCCTTTAGCCCTGGACCTGTAAATAACACCAGATTCTTCCTCTCAGCTGTATTTGGACAATTCACTGCTAATACTTGTGTCCATGAGAGGCAATTACTATTCAGACCATTAGCATATTTTTCCTTTTCAGTGGTTGTGAACCTCTGAATTACCAGTAATACTACTGAATAATAAAATAGGTGATCTACAGATAGGAAACGTACTGACATTAGGGGACTGGCAACAGATAATAGCACAAGTTCCCTAGAAACCAGCCTTCATGGGGTTGTTGAAACCATGGAGGAGTCCTTGAGGAAGTGAGAGATGGTGACAATGAAAGATAGCTGCTCTGAAGGAGCTGGGGAAGAAAAATGAGATTTCTGATTCAGAAGGACACAAAAGAAAATGCAGGACAGAACTCTGCTGTTATAGAAATACAAATGAACTGTGGCATGTTTCTAACCTCATTCCCAAAGATATCTTTCTTTTGGGAGTATTATCCCAATATATTTGAGAATTTAGCTTCTAAAGGCTAACTGTGAAAGAATGAAGAATCTAAGCTCTATCTGAAGTCAGCGATAACCGATGAATGCCACTGAAATAGCAAGTTGTAAGCCACTGAACAACCAAATTCCACAGCATGCAGTTGTTGCCCTCAATCGAAGCTCGCCATGAGTCACAGTCTGATGTTATTTTAAAGTTTGCTACTGATAGAACCCCTATCCATCAACAAGACAACCCAAAATAGTAGGATGTAACTACTGCAGAATTTGAGGTATTTTGTGAGATGCATATAATGCATTCTTGTTGGTTAAAATTTTCCCCACATGTCCACACAGCTGATCATCCCACACATGTAAAAAATGCAATTAAAAATACTGGCTGTGTTTTGCTTCTGTGGATACATGTTTGGCCTGTCCCTTCCACAGGTTATTACCTTGTGTAAAGCAGCTGGGTGTGAAGGCAGTGAGCCATGGACTGCTGAAAAGGTTGCAATGCTTGAGATGTCTTTGTAATGAGACAAGACATCTGATGGTTAACTAGTAAAATACTTCTAAGGACGAGCATTTTTGTTGCCTAACAGGCATTGTCACGTTTGTTGGCTGGTGTTGTATGCATTGAATATTGATGCCACTTCTGGATCATCATGTAAGGGCCTATTTCTGCTTCATTTGAAGGCAGATGGGAGCTTGTGTTTGAGTGTATGTGAGTTCGGTCCCTGAATGCACAGAAAGCAGGATAGCCATAGCAGAAAACATGACTTAGGATTTTAGCCAGGTAACATCTCAAGCTGTCTTTAAGTAGCATTGCATATTTTTGGGGTAGCTTTATACTAGTTAGTTTGAGTTTATTATTGAAAGTGGAGCTGCAGCAGCAAGACACTCAGTTGAGATTAACCACGTAATTATTCACACAGCTTCTTTGTATTTGTGACACCAGCCTTCAAGTGAAGTGTTGTTATGTTTGGTGTCAGTTGCAGTCATTGCAGAATAAACATGCTGTTAGCCAGAGAATTTGCTGCTGTTCTTATTGTACTCAACAGTAAAATGTCTATTTAGTCTACTGATGACAGGCTTTTGCCCCAAGGACCAAAAGTTCCCTTATCTGTGAATAGTGTAACGTGAAATGAAAGCTTTTCAGTGGTACTGCAGTTCCTTACTAGGAAATGAAAGCAATAAAAATAAATAAATAATACAAAAAGCAACAACCACAAACCATCAGTGTTTCCACTCAAAATAGTGGCAACTTCAGTTTGTTTTATATACAGTAAAAACCACAAACAACTCTCAAGGTGTTCTTTTACTCTGTGGATATTAAGTTTTAGAGAGGGATTGTGTTAGCTTAATGCATGACAATACATTGTAGTGAAAGTGACAGCCTTGTTTTATGATATCTTTTATGGATTTGAGAGTTACAGTGAGAAAGCATTTTAATGGGTTGATCTCTTGGCATGTTTTTTCCATGTGTTTCTGCAAAACGTCTTGTTCCTTTCTTTGTCCTATTACTTCAAAGAAATTCTGTGTTCTTTTATTCATGCTGTTCTATTTCCTTAGTTAAGATGATTGTCTTCTTTTCATTGTACTTCTCTTTTTGCAGTGTCACGTCTTCACACAAACACACACCATCAGTCCTCCAGCCTGGGGTGCCTGTGATGCACTGAAATAATGTGCTCCAAGGAAGAGGATAATCTCCTACACGGTGCCTATCTTGCTACTCCAGTGTTCTCACATCCTGACAACAATTGGCAATAGAATAAGAGTTACTGAGGAATTATTTGACATCTTTGTGAACTTGGTGCTCCAGTTGGAGACAGTCAGCTGCGTGCTGAGACAAGATGCACAGAATGGCTGAGAACTGCTAAAACCGGAGTTTCCTTCAGAACTTACCTGATGCTATGCAGCTTTTAGTGCACAACATGCATTTTATATATCTATCTAATGAAAAACCTTTGATAAGAGCATGTTTCTGTGTTTTAGAGTGATTATGTATCAGTGTGTTTTATTGTTCCCATATATGTGAAATTCTTTGGAGAAGATTGGCATAGTTCCTACAGATTCAGTCTTCTGAGGTGAGCATACAGCACAGAAAGCAAGTATGGCAGAGCAGGAGGTCTGTTGTAAGACTGTTATAGCATGTACTTATATATATAGATAGATATATACACATACACATATACTATATACGTTTGGAAGACTCGCACAGCCCTTTCTATTGCTCCCCTGCTCTGTTTCAAGCACCCACCTGCAGCATGAATAACTCCATGAATGATTGTTGCTATAACTGTGAGTTCAGGTCACTGAGTTTGTGACGTGTAAGGTCTATCTTCTGTGTCTTTTAGGTAATAATTATTTTTATATGGTATAAAAAAGTATTGTGTGGCTTGCTTCCTATGTTTATATGATGTATGAAATTCTTGTGTAGACTGACCACTATGACAAAACATTATGAATCACTTCATTTACTGACGAAATGGAGATTTCTGATGATTAATGACAAAATGGAGGAAAAAAGATCTTACCTGCCAGAAACTTTTCTCTGGTGGGCACAATGTCATTTCTCTGTTTGGATTTTGCTAGGACACCAAATGTAATGCCTGTGTGGTGGGTTTACCTTACCAGGCCCTACCACACCATTCTCTTACTCCTGTTTCTCCATAGGACAGAAGGAGAAAAAGCAAGATGGAAAAGGTCATGGGCTGAGATAAAGACGGGGACATCACTTATCAATTACCATCATGGGCAAAACAGACTTGGCTTGGTGAAGATTAAATTAATTTATTACCAATTAGAGTAGTATACTGGGAAATAAAGTCAAAACTACAGAAACCTGCCCCATTCTCCCTTCCTCCCAGACTTAATTTCACTCCTTCACTCCTAACTCTTCTACCTGCTCCTCCCCAAGCAGGAGACTGCAGGGCAATCAGTAATACCTTGGATTGTTCCACACCCATAACAATGAGCGTCCTCGTTTGTACATGTCCTGAACTGTTACCAGTTTAGCATTAAATATGGTTTTTATGGGATCCTCATCACTAGCTTAGTTTTTTGGGTTTTCTGCCTAAGCACATCCACCTTTGCTCTGCTCAGACGGATTCTGGTGCATGCTAACGATCCACACATAACTGAAGTTCTCAAGAGGCCTGCACTTATCTCCTGGCTGCTGGTGGTAAATGTCAGCAGAGTCAAGCAAAGCTAATTTACAGCTATGTTCAGAGCAGCCCTGAGGTATGCCTGCACTTTCCTTCCTCACGTCGAGGGCTGCAGGTTAGATGCAGGTGAGCTGAATGCCTGGAAATACAGGAGGAACACGAACAAACCTTCCCATGAGGCTTATTCTGCAAAACATGTTACAATCATTTATTGCATGTAACTATTTTTTCTTAGCTATAATTAACACAGATACTTGCTTGAGAGCTATCCACAACATAACAGAGCATTGTCCTATAACAGAGGTATTGTAACTGGAACTCCTTGCACTTGAAAAATTAATCTGGATCCTTGGAAGAGTCAGGGCACTTCTGCTTTACATGAGCTGCAAAATCCTAATACAGCCTGCAGGGAGACATTTTTCAGGTGCTGTTCAATAAACCTGAGTCGATCTGGGTACCTTTTCTCAGACTTCTGTACTAGCTTCCAAACTCCCTGTTGTTCTTGTTTGTTGTTGATGGTGGTTGGTTGACTTTTTTGCTTTTTATTTTTTAATGCATATTAAAATAGATCTTCTGCAGAAGTGCCTCTTGTGTGTGAGAGCAATGTATTTCACGATTATCAAAAGAGCGAATGGCAAATAAAATCATTATTTGCTTTTTATGAAGTTGCCCCATAAGCAGTAAACTAACCTCCTACAGCTGCTGGTAGTTTGCAGAGCTGTTCAAGCCAGCTGCATATAAAAGTCTGGTTGATGGAAACTGCAGTTTGTAAAAGCAGCAACAGAGCTAGCCAAAGCTGCAGTCGCTGACTTTCCAGCCCTGCATCCACTAAGGAGCTTTGCTCTCTGCTGCCAGGGTCCCATTTTCCTTCCAGCCCCTTTGGATATCCCCCTGCTGTGTATGAACCCCATGGGTGGGACGAATGGCCCTGCAAGAGGGCCAGAGCAACAGCTGAATTTTCATGAGGTTTGAAACGTTATTGACGTTTGGGTTTTAGAAGAGTTTTATATTGCATCTAACTGGAAAAAAAAAAAAAATAGCAATGGTGGCAACTTGACAGTTCTCCTCAATCCATCCATCTCCCTTCGTGCAAAATGAAGACCAGGAGCTGGCTGTGCTGGTTTACAAACTTTGTGAAGTTGCTCTTCGGACCTGAAGCCGGTTCCTAGCTCCCTTTCCCCAAAAAGCTTCCCGTTCCGTCCTAGCTTTGGCCACGAGGTGGCAATAACTTGCAAACAAAACGCTGAAACTGCCAGGCAGCAACTGGAAACTGTCTCCCTCCCTGAGCTTTTCGCTGAGCTCTTTCCCCTCCTCTTTTGTTTCAATATTTAATTGCATTTATTTCGGAATTACTAGGCAACCCACCCCCAGATGTGTAATTTAAAGGTGATGTGCTTGCAGTGAGATTTCCAGGATCCGCTCAGCAGAGCACCATCCATCATGTGATGCTGGGATAAGGTGGAGTTCGGCTTTAAGGGGGAGTCTCCAGTCTTCCTCACCCAGCTTTGGGATCTCAGCTGGAGGAATATCACAGGATCCTTCCCCTCTCCCTGCTCCTCAGACAGCCCCAGAGAAGACCAAAGGCAGGCAGAGAGCTGCAAGGTGAGTTTCCCCTGGGGTTGCTCCCGGTGCTGCTTGGTCTGGTGGTGCTGGCTCTGCTACATGCAGGTGACAAAGCCCCAGGTGCCAGGTGGGACCTGGCCGGGTGGACCATGGGCTTGGGCTGACAGCATTTAGTCCTTTCTTTCAAAGAGCTCCAGGAGTTTTTGCAGCCTGCTGCTGGTCGACTCACACCACCTTATTTCTCCCTTTCCATCCGTTGGTGCTAAACTTTTGACTAAAATCCTTCCGGAGAGTCGGAGCAGTGTGTGGTGTGGGGGAGACTATGCAGCCACCCAGAGGGATCTGCAGAGCTGTGGGCTGCCCCCGGCCCATGCCAGCTGCTGGGATGGGGAGGAAAGTCCCTGCTAGATGGGGAGCCAGTGGGGTGGGAGACAGGGGACAGCACAGTGGGCCAGGAGAGGTGACTTCACCCTTCCTGCTGTCTGGTCCCTTTGGGAGAGGTGGACAGGGAGGGATGGAGGACTCCTTGCTGCCAGGGCTGTGTTTGTGAGCTGTTTCCCGGCCGTGGTCCTAGGCTGGGTCTCAGCTGTGGAGAGCAGCAAGGTGAGGAGCAGTGGCATTTTCTGCGTTTGAATTTGTTATTTAATAAATAAGCAAGAACAAAGATTGGCTAAGGAGAATTAAAAACAAGAGCCTGGAACCAAGGCCTGCCCCTGTGCTGAGGGCAATGAGCTGGTGAGAGAATCTGGCCAGTTCTCTACTTGTTCCCTCACCTGTCCTGCTTCTGCCATTTGTCCCATCGTGTCCCAGGCTGGACCGTCCACCTTGCACAGTACAGGTGGCAGGGGAATAATTAAATCCAGATGTTGGTTTTCAGGCTGGGGTAAAATCATACCTGTTGGAAATTAAGGAGTTCTGACTCCACATCACCTGCATGCTTGTCCTTTGGTTAGAGCACCTACCTCAGGCTCTGGCTGAAGCAACGCTTCAGGAAGCCCTTTGGGAGGCTTTTTCTTTATTGGGCCCTCAAGCAGACTATGTGGGATGGGGAGACCTGGTAAATTTAGTTAGCAGAGGCATCAGGTCTGAGAAATAATGCTCAGGTGCATGCCTAGGTAGCTTGCAAATCAGAGTAACCAAACCTCAGGCAGAGATGCCGTTCCTCTGAAGCCGCTGATGTTAACTCTGTCAGTAAGATGTCACTCGGAGGCAGGCTGCGTCGCCTGTCACGGTTCTACAAAGCCATGTGGTGATTAGAGACAGCCTGCAAATCCGTCTGAGGTGAGCCTGGGGCACCGGTGACAAGACATCACGATGGCAGGGTCATCTTTTTGCTGACCCTCAGGAGGAGCTGGAGCTGCAAGCCCAGCACGGGGCTGGCTGAAGGGGTGTCTGCCACCTGGAACAGGTAGAGGGGACTTAGATGGCACCAGGATTTATACCAGGTATCATTTAGGACCCAAACACACCCGTTCTGGGTAACTTTTAATGAAGTACAGTTCTGTGTGCTATGTTTTTGCAGCTTTTGTGACAAGTGCCATATGGAGCTGGGTTTAGAACCCACTTGTGTGAATTTTAAGTGGCATCACTTTCTTTTCATTACCATAACCTAGGGTTACATGAGCAACAAATTTAGCTTATGGGGAAGGGGGCAGAGGCAAACTTCCAGATTCAGGGTGGTTGCTGTTAACAGTGAGTTGGAGTACAGGTGTGTAAGGTTATTTCTTTTTCTTTTTCTTTTTTTTTTTTTTTTTTCTCCCGAACACATATACCCAAGTTTCTCTGATTTTAATACTGAAGGCCTTGCAAAGCAGTGCTTATTTATCCATGCCTATTTATATTGCACGGATGTGTGCTCTGCAGTGCTTATTTTTTGCTGGCTTTTTTTTTTTTTTTCCCTTTCATTTTGTATTGTTCTTCCTTCACTGTGCAATCCTGCTAGCTGAGATTAAGGTGTTCAGAGCTCCTGATTTGCCTTTGACTCAGCGCCAGTGCTGCTGTGGGCGCCCGTCCACTCAGCATCCACTGTATGCATTAGGTGAAAAAGAATGCAGCCATTTGTGTCGTGATTTTTCCACCCCTCAGGTGTGGTTTTCCCCCCTGTTATGCTGTGGCTGGGTATAATTGCACTTAGAGCAGCCTGAGGAAGCAGGTCTTCACAAATAAAACTTGTAAGAAGGAGACCTAAAACATCAAACACAGGTTACGCTGCTGTAAGACTGAAGTTGATTCTCACCTTCTTATTTCATGTAACTTGTGCTAGCGAGGCAGTATTGGGAAGGGCTGTGGTCCCAGATGGCAGACTCACATTTTGACTTGCCTCCTTTCTTTCCTTGGTCCTCTGCCCCTGATCCTGCTTAGGACAGGAGGCTGTGACTACCGCCCACCTCAGGGACCTCCCTGCTCCTCTCCATGGCCCCACGGAGAAGCGGTGCTATGGGGCTCAGGATGGTGGCAGCTGGGGGGTGGGGGTCACCCTGGGGTTTTCGGATGCTGGGGCAGCGTATATGCCGGGGGGGTGACTGGTCCTCCTTTTTCCCCCCAGGTCCTGCGAGAGAGATGTGGCACCAAGGGTCTCCTCGCGGGCTGACGGGCACTTTTCAAACATCGTGAGAGGTTTGGATGAGACCTGTGGCAGCTGGGAATATTATACGGCAAGTTGGAAACAACATGAATGCTTCAGTTCTCGGCTCCCTGGGAAATAGTTCCAGCTACCTGAATTTTTCAGAGAAGAACTCGCAGATCTTACAGTTTGAGGATGAAGATTGCCACGTGCCTTTGGCCATGGTCTTCACCTTGGCCTTGGCTTATGGGACTGTGATAATTCTGGGAGTCTCTGGGAATCTGGCCCTGATTGTCATTATTTTAAAACAAAAGGAAATGCGCAATGTTACTAACATCCTCATTGTCAACCTGTCCTTCTCTGATCTTCTAGTGACCATCATGTGTCTTCCCTTTACCTTTGTGTATACCTTAATGGACCACTGGATTTTTGGGGAGGCCATGTGCAAATTGAACCCCTTCGTGCAATGTGCCTCAATCACCGTCTCGGTCTTTTCTCTAGTCCTCATTGCCATTGAGCGCCACCAGCTGATCATCAACCCCCGAGGCTGGAGGCCAAACAACAGGCATGCCTACATGGGGATTGCTGCCATATGGATTTTAGCCACGGCTTCCTCCTTGCCTTTCCTGATCTACCACGTGCTAACAGATGAACCCTTCAGAAACATAACATTTGATGAATATAAGGACAAATATGTGTGTTTGGACCTCTTCCCCTTGGACACTGCCCGGCTTTCTTACACCACGACTCTATTGGTGATTCAGTACTTTGGACCACTTTGTTTTATATTTATTTGCTACTTAAAGGTAAGAGAGACCCCCCTCTGTGATATGTCCTTCTTTTTGTCTGATGTTTGTTTATCCTTGCAAAGATTACAGCTGTAGGTTAAATTATCCCATATGTTTCTCTTTCTTGAATTTCCTGCAGATATACATACGATTAAAAAAAAGGAACAACATGATGGACAAGATGAGAGACAATAAATACAGATCTTCTGAAACCAAAAGGATCAACATTATGCTGATCTCAATAGTGGTTGCCTTTGCCGTTTGCTGGCTGCCTCTGACCATCTTCAATATTGTGTTTGATTGGAACCATGAAATTCTGCCCGTTGCTACCTGCAGCCACAACCTCTTGTTCCTCATCTGCCACCTCACCGCCATGATCTCCACCTGTGTGAACCCCATCTTCTATGGGTTTCTCAACAAGAACTTCCAGAGGGACCTGCAGTTTTTATTCCACTTCTGCCACTTCCGCTCCCGTGAGGAGGATTATGAGACCATAGCCATGTCCACCATGCACACAGATGTTTCAAAAACCTCTCTAAAGCAGGCAAGCCCAGTCGCATTTAAAAAAATAAATAGTGATGATGATGACAAAATATAAAAAAAAAGTCATAATTCTATACCAAACCTCTGAAAGCGTGATCACAGGTGAAATATGTCCAAGGACAAGCACAACTATGTAACAATTGCAAAATGGGTAATGCTTTTCTTCTTTTTCCAAGGAACTGGGATTGTTGTCACTCTGAAATTATACGCTGTGCATTTTTGCCCCTTTTGCTGCTTTAATGTTCACAGCAGTTATATCTGAATCTCATTATATGATGTAGTTGAACCTGCTACTACCTATGGTTTTCATCAGCTGTCTTTTGTTCTGTTTTCTTTGTACAGTTACGCACTTTAGCTCAAAGATATATTTATTGATTTTTATTTAAGGAAGTAGTTTTTGGGAGTGTCCATCTAAGATCATTAGAAATTATAAAATTACATGAGCCACAGGGAGACTGTCACTACAGAGGACACCCATCCCAGCTTGAAATTAGGACTTTTTGATCTGAAGAGTTGTTCTTTTATTTATTTTTTTTTTAATCTGGCTTTTGATCAATGCTAAAATCCTGTAAAATCAGTAGAGGCATGCAGAAAATGATTCTGAGAAACCTGTATAATATGGTAAATGGGGACATGCATTTGTCTCATTCACAGGGGCAATTTGGGCTGTAATCACTGAGGTTCAAAGACAGGATTAGGAGAGAAATTCTGTTCTCATTTACAAGAATAAAAACCTAGAGTAACTCTACAGAGCACAATGGGATAATTCTGATTTTCACCACAGCAAATGAAAGCACAAATGAGTCTTTAATCCCAAATGATTATGGCTGACTTTAACAATGCGGGCTTTTTAATTAAAAAAGTAAAAAATAAAAATAAAAAAACAACACAACAAAAAAGCCAACTGCATTTTCATCTGCTGTCTCCAGAAGGCTGGGATGAAATTTCCTGTCAGTCCCGAGCTTATGAACCCTGAAAGTCTCCTTATGTCCTGTATATGTCAGAAATCTGAAGGGAGATGGGAATGTTTGCTTTCTGTACAAGGTGCAATTCCATCCTTGCAGGTGATATTAAAAATCCAGGATTAAATATATATACATATATATATGGCTCTAGCTACCTGAATCTTTTCATAATAATTAGTGCTGATCTATATAAATTATGTATAGCCTCATAATGTTCTGTGTTCAGATGCAACGTTATAAGCCTGGATTTTCTCCAAGACGATGGATGGCTTAATCAAAATCTGCAAAATTTAAAAGGAGGACATAGTGTGGTTGCAATCGGTATGTTTAGCTTCTGAACTCAGTTTCCACAGTTGACTGAAGTGCAGAAATATTTGCCAGATGTACACAATAGAGCTCTGTGTGTTATTGCTTAAAATATATAACCTCTAATTACACAAAATATATGTGACTAGATCCCCAGCTGAGGGAAACCTGCATAACTTGACTGCTGTACATGAAACTATAAAAATTTCAGTCAGCTGAGGTTCTGCATCATACAGTGTACTTTGCAATATAATCAATGCCTTTTTGAATAATCAGCTTTTTAAAATACAATTTAGTCCCTATTTTTATTTAGCAAGGTCGTTTTAAACCATTCTGGCAGAGAAGAGGGTCTTTAAAATGGATATAAATGTAAATGTAGCATAAATGGGACTCAGATCTGATATGTCTCTGAACAAAAAGATCCCAGGATGTGATGGTGAATTTAATATGTTCTAAATTTGACATGGATAAATGCCTAAGAAATGAAAATTATTTGGTTTGCCAGTATTTAAAAGTCAAAAATTGTGCCTTGTGCAGTCTTATAAATAGTGTAGAATATTGAAGTAGCAATGTCTTCTTGCGTATTATAATTCCATGTATTTCTTTACTGACAGATAATTTAATTAAAAAAGGAGGCTTCTGTAGTTGAAAACAGAGAGGGAATGTATAAAATGAATTATAAGACAGAACTTTCTTTCAGAGCTTTGCCCTTTTGTATTTTATGAGATTTCCCCTTTCTATGTGGTTTTCTGTGGAGTGTGTTGCTGATAATTTGACAAGAGGCTCCTGGAATTATTCCCGTCATTTTATAGTCATTTTATTATGCAAAGGGGTGTGTATTTTCACAAAGAGATACAATTCAGAAAACTAGCTATGTGTTTCTATTAAGAACGTCACAGTAGGTTTTTCTTATTGGGGGAAAAAAAAAAAATCACCGTGCATTTTTTTTTATTATTGTTATACCTATCGGGGTGGGGGGATGAGTATCGCTTTCTTCCAAACCGGTGGGAGAAGACAACAGAACAATTTTGAGAAAGTTACCAGCTAGTTGGTTGGAAACGTTTGATTGGGCTGAAGAAGATGTTTGCATGGGGTAGGTGTTGGCATGACTTTAGAGTGCTGGTGTACAGAGACCTAGAAGTGGTGTGTCCTGAGATTTACGGGCCTGCAGTGGGATAGCAGCACAATTACCCCTGTGTCAACCTTCCTCCTGCTTGAGGTATGGTCTCAAATCATAGCGCCCATCTGATGCCTTCTCATGCTACATCTCCTGAGAGTGTGTTTAGTTTTATTTTTTTTAACTTTCCAGTGCCCAATAAACAAGCTGAGGCTGTGCCAGCATGTGCAAGTTCAAGCATGCCTTTGGCTGGTCCGTGCTCAGCTCAGAAGCCATTTTTCAGCTGCACTGCTGTCCTAGGATCAGGCCTCTTTTCTGTGCTTCCTCACGGCCCTGCAAGAAGCACTCTGCCTTCCTGAGGTGCTGCAAAAGACGCAGTCCATGCGTGGTCACTCGAATAGCACAGGCCATGGGCACTGTGCAGACAGTCTCAGCAGGAAAAGGCATTTGCAGAATTTCAGAAGCAAAGTCATCACTATTCAGAAGAAGTTTTTATGAGGACAAGGATAAAAGTAGTCTCTCTGAGGTGCTGACCTGACATCTGCAGGGTGTACATGACATCTACTGAGAGCAGTATTTTTGTCTTTGGTTGTATGACGACACCAGAGTCCTCAAAACCACTGGAGACTTTCTCCTACTGACACCTGGCTACAACATGAATCCTCTTTTTCACTTTCAGATCTCCAGCATGGCTTCTCATCCTCTATTAAATTTCATTATAGGGTGAGCTGTTGCGCTTCACGTTTCTCAGTCATTACGGTTTGGTATTTTTTCCTTCCATGTGCTGTTTTGTCAAACTCTCCACACTTCAGCACATACTGAGTCCTGTCCCCAAAACCTGAAGATCTCTCTTCTTTCAGACTGGAAGAAAAATTTTACTGACAGAAAAACATGGTGAGGGATCTATAATGTATCTCACTATTTGTGTGCAATACATTTCATGGCAAATCTACAGCCTTAAATGACAACTGTTTAATAAACATTAATATCTGCTTCATTTGCCTGTTATTTTATCATCTTACACTTCCCTTTTGTCTGCCACAGACATTTGAGTCTTCTGCATAATCATAACACCAGCATTGTGTATGTCATTCCTAATAAACACTGCTGTATTCCCATATTCCCTTTTTTCCAATATATCTCTTGCGCATGTCATTGTCACTATGTACAGTAATCCACAGGTTTCATATTTTCATTTTTTTTATTAAAAAAAAAAAAGCAATAGGAAGAGGTGAATAATTGACATTAATATCTGCTTTTGGTGGGCTAGGAAAAAGATGGATGTGAAAAATCACATTTTTTTTTCCTCCCACCTCGTTTAAAAATCAGTTCTAAACCAAGAAAAGGAATTAATGTGACTGGACCCTCAGGTCACTTGAGCTGATTCTGACTGCGTTTCATCTCTGATGAAGGTGTGGAGGGCTAAGGGTTCATTTTTCCTGACTCTGCTGTCTTGCAATACTGTACCAGCTATTATTAATGTCTCTTTAAGGCAAAATTTGATACTGATTTATACTCAGACTGCAAATCAGCATACGTTTAAATCCAGCCCTGTTCATCCAATTCTGATTCTTACTTTAGGTACTGAGATCAGTGAAACCAGAGAATTCGCTTAAAGGTAATCATTTGCCTAAGCACTCTACTGAATAACAGTGAACTGTTGGCATTCACATTCTTTTTTGGATTTCAGATTAATACAGAAATAAATTAGTGAATTAGTGGCATATGGTTTTTCTTGGCAATTTCTCTCTCTCTTTTTTTTTTTCTTTTTCTTTTTTTTTTTTTTTCTTTCTGTAGTCCAGTGCCTGTCAATACTTCAATTTGAGGCTTTGGTTCAACTCTTCCTAGATTCTTCATTAAGGAATTTAATCAATACATAGAGAATGAAGACATTAAGGAAATTGTATTTTTTCTGTTTTTATTTTTAAAGCATAAATTACAGTAGGAAGAGTGAACTTAAATAATGCTTCTGTCTGCAACAGGTTTAACTGTTTCAGTTGCGGAGAAAGAGTGGAGAAATAATAACTATAACTAAACAATAAGATTTGCTGACAAACTTCAGCTGAAGGATGTATACGTATCCAGGCTCTACCATGTTGTCTTAATTCCTGTGTTATTTAAAATGTGGTATTTGCCTCCCTGAGTTGTTACTACTGTTGATATGAAATTAAATTATTTTCTTCCGTTCCTGTTTTGGAGAATATCAAATGTTTGAGGATTACACCTAAGAGAGTGAAAACATATGACCAGCTTTAGTCTCTTATACTTGAATTTGACTGTGGCGCAAAATAACGCTTATACAGTATTTCTGCCAATGCTAAACCGTGCTAATGGTCTAATTGAAGGTGATATTTTTAAGATTAAGGAGAGCATTCACAAAGACTAGCTTTAGCTGGAGGATGGTAGTTTTCCTAACTTCCTTCAGTGGCTACTCAAGGGCAGACACATCTGCTCTAACCGGTGCTATGCTGCTACCAAAATGTCTTTCTCTCTGTTACCCATACAGACAGCTGAGGGACAGACAGCTTCCAGGACCAACATGAGACTAGTGAATATTGCCTCCCTTCCTCCACGCTCCATGGTATTCCTCGTGCCAGCTCATACCTCACACCCTTAGAAGGTGCTTTCTGAGGAAGTCCCAGGAATTTGTGCTCTGGTTTCGTAAAGTGCCCAAGCATACGTAAAGTGCCAAGCATACAGTAAAGGACATTGCTTCAAGCATGAACTAAGTTTCAAACATTTTCTTCCTCTAAAATTCTTTTAGCAAGTTTCTTGTAGGCAAGTTTCTCATAATTTGTACTCCATATAATTCTATAATTTGCAAAACCTGTGTAGGTTGGAATTATGTCCATATAGGATATCCTGCTCATTACAGCAAAGCTGACAGCACTGAGTTCTGTCTCATGGTTCCCAAAGATATGGGTTGGTGATCTGGTTTCCTAACATAGATTAGGCTTTGTCACAAGAAGCTTGCACCAGAGGCAGAGGTTTTTGAGAAAACTGCACTGAGGAGGCTCCCACAGTTAAATAACTTGACAAAAATTACACTAACTTTCATATATACAAGGAAATAGATAGTTTAAAAAAGAGTAAAAAAACAACAGGTCTAGATGAAGCCTTGATGCATTCTCTCAGATATATACAAAAAAGATTTAAAGGTAGACTCAAACATATATTTATATTCAGAGTTAATAGATGGATATGTAAATGTTTTCAAGGCAAAATAGTGGTCAAAAGGTCATGTAAGATTAATAGGTTCTCCGCCTCTGTCTACAAAAAAAGGGATATGGAGCTTTACAAATGACTCTGAAAATGTATTTTAAGATTCTTCATCTTAGATTAATCTAGATCTTTTTTTTTTTAGATGAAGGAAACAAAATGTTTTTGGCACAATCAAAAAAGAACAGCTTTTCATCGCACCCACCCACAGCACATGGGTCCATTTTCCTTCACTTCTGCATAAAATGGAGAACATTTGTTTATGGCAGGAGAAGTAACCTGATCAAAGCTCTCCTTGTCTTTCTTGGTTTATGTTACTACTGATATTGTGCTGCTGTTTTTCACTCTGCAATCTTTTTTTTTTTTTTTTTTTCCCCCACAAGCTATGTCATTTTTATTATGCTATTTATATTGTTTCTTAATAAAAGCCCTCTGTAAAAAGATGTTCTTGCAAGATCCTGTTCTATGTGTGCTTGAGCATATGGGTGAAAGGCTATGCAGGATTTGCAGGAATGTGACTGGCAATGTGATGATGTTTCAGGGGGTGGAAAAGTAGAAAATGAATTTGTTGCATGCTGTTATTCACCTTTTTTTTTAAGGGAGGGAAGGGGGCTGCAGTTTTAATTCACATAATTTAAATGTCAGCTGAGTCCATGTATCTAGTGTTCCCTGTTGGTGACCAGCCTCTAGAGACAGCTAGTTACTAGGAAACACCGGGTAACGTAACTTGTCTCCTTACTTATGGCCTTCACGATTGCCTACAAGCTTCTCATTGTCTGCAATGTATTTAGATATATAAGCAAGAGTGTTCACTTTTTTTCTTTAAGACTAGTAAATGTTGTACATTTAATAGATTTAATAGATTAGACTGGAATATCTTTTCTGACTTTTTTTGCCCCATTATTATTATAACTGCAATGTTTGAGGCTCTTCGCTTGGGTCTTGATTTATTATGATTTTGGGCACAGGGGTGGTCACGTTGGCACAGTTACAATGTTCATGTGCTTATAATTAGGCAGGTGCTAAAATAAGAGCCTTAAAGCCTGCCTTGTAGCACTGCAAGGTTAATGGAAAGCCTCCTGTTGACTTCAGCAAGCAAGCTTCAGGTAAGGTCCTTGTTTCAAGTGACACCGAGGAGCAGAAAATGTCTGAACATCTATTTCCTAGAGAGGGCAGCAGGCCATAAGAAAGTGGACTAAGCAGAGACACGATGCCATGGGCTGCCATATAATTCCAAGGGATACACCAAAAAGTCACCTTTAGCTGGTACTTATGGTAAGGTTATCCCCTTAGATTCTGTGAGTTTTGCTGTGGTGCATTTGCTTGACTTCGTTACAAGTTGAATGTCTCTGCTAAACTGTCCGGCTTGCTAATTTACAACAATTTCCTTCTCAGAAAATTGAAGAGGGCACTAGCAATTCTGAATGTAGTTTTGGTTCTCAGCAAGCATACATACTTAATAGATTGTCACTGCTACAATTGTTTTATTATTATTATTATTATTATTATTATTATTATTGTTGTTGTTGTTGTTGTTGTTGTTATTATTATTATTACAGCTGCTTTTTTCACTTTGTCAAAAAATATCACTACCACCTGTACAGCATAGCTGACACTTAAAATTCACTCCAGGTGGTAAAGCATCTCAGCCTGCAGCATGGGCTGAGGATGTAACTGGTCATGGTGTTCCCACGGCAAAAACATCATGAACAAAAACACTGCAAAATGTTACTTACAGGAGGTTATCTTCAGACTTAGGAAAGGACACCTTTAAAACATCATAGAGAAACTTGAATTCAAGTACTAATGTTTTTGTAGTGGAAATAATGCATTCAAATAACTCAGTGACTTCATGAAAATACAGAACCCAAGCCTAGTCTCACTCATATTAGTCCAGTGGTGCAGTACCACCTCTGACAGTGTTGAGAAGATTAAGATTATGGTGTAGATGAGATCAGTCTGTAAAGGCTGTCAGATATTTTTGGGTCCATAAATCTTATATTACCTAGGGTAAGGATAGGGTCATGAATATTTAACCCGTTTTTTTCTTAATAGAACAATATACATGGTGGGCCTTTTGTGCCTGTACTCGCTTACTTTCAATAGCTTGTGAATTCCCTGGCAATTTTGACTCAGATCTGACAAATTTGTCAAAGGTAACAAACTGTCTGAGTCTGAAATGGTATTGCATAAGGTGAGTACCTGTTCTTTTAAGAAATTTGTTCTTTTAAGCAGGACAAGCATATTATTTCTATTATTGTGGGAAGCATTACATACTACACAGTAAAATACGTGTATATATAGTATCACTTAAAATAGAATTTTAAAAAGCTGACTTTAGGCAATTTGTAGATATTCTTTAAAAAGTCATAAACCATTAGCATTTCTTATATTCAGGGCATATTTCTGTGGTTTGGAAGGAAGAAACCAAGTTGTGTTGGTTGTGCAGCTGGTGTCAGCAGCAGGATTTTGTCTCCTATGGCCATGGGACCCTGGCTGATCACCAATATCTGCTCAGGAGAGATGGGATTAAGTGGAGCAAAAGTCTCTCTGCTATCAGGATGGCTTACCTGGTAATTAGGGGTTTCAGTTAGGAGTGATGTGTAATGGAGAGAATCACAAGAAAATGGTCTAGAGTGATGTGAATCAAGGGAAAGACAAAAACAACAAAATAGTTGCACCATTATGTGAAAAAGCTCTGGATCCTTTCTGGGAAATCAGCATGCGTAGGTGCCTCTCTGAAGTGCCCACACACTGATGTGTGCAGCTTGGGGAATAAATGTGGGTAAGCAGAGGTCTGCATGCACTTGTTGCTGTCATGTAGATGTGGTGAGTTGGTTTTTATGACCACAGAGCTGCAGTGGAGGGAAGTGGTCTCTTTAGGAAGAACAGGTTGGGAAGATGAGGTGGGGGAAGATATATCTTTTATATAAGATAGCAGCTGGAGTGCATGGAGCTCTGCCTGGGGATGGGCGATGAGCCAAATGAGAGTGTATGGGTAAGGATTAAAGACCAAACCAGAGTGTCAGCTATAGGCTACTTGATCAGGTAAACAGTACATGAGGCCTTCTACAGACAGCTAGGAGCAGCCTCATGTTCACAGGCCCTGATCCTTGTGGTGGACTTTAACCACCTCAATATCTGCTGGAGGGACAACACAACAGGGAATAAGCAACCCAGGAGGTTACTGCAGAGCATTCATGGTGAATTCCTGTCACAAGTGATAGAGGAGCCAAGCAGGAGAGGTTCTCTACTGGACCTCATACTTACAAACAAGAAAGAGCTTGTTGGGGATGGGGAGGTCAAAGACATCCTTGAAGAATCCTAAAAGTGGGGAAAAGGGCAAAAAGAAAGATCACAAGCCTAGACTTGTGGAGAGCAGACCTTTTCCTGCTCATTTATCTGCTTGAAAGAGTCCCAAAAGATGAGGCCCTAGAGCAAAGAGTGAGCCAAGAATGCTAGTTGATATTCAAGGATCATGTCTTCCAGGCTCAAGAACAGTGCATCCCATGAAGTAGGAAGTCAAGCAAAGATGCCAGGAGGCCTGCAGTGGATATTGGCTACCTAGGCTTCAGCAAGACTTGCAGCACTGTCTTCCATAACTTCCTCACAGAGAAGCTGATGGAGAATGGGCTGCATAAGCAGACAGTGAGTTGGGTTGAAAATTGGCTGAACAGCTGGGCCCAGAGGGTCAGTGGTACAAAGAGATCAGTGGTACAAAGCCTAGTTGCAGGCCATAAACTAGTGGTTTACCGTAGGGTTCAATACTGGATCCAACGCTGTTTAACACCTTCATTAATGACCTGCATGATGTGGCAGAGTACACCCTTAGGAAGTTTGCAGATGACACAAAATTGGGAGGAGTGGTTTATATGCCAGGAGGCTGTGCTGCCATCCAGAGGTCCCTGGACAGGATGTAGAAACGGGCTGACAGGAACCTTCTGAATTTCAGCAAAGGGAATTGAGAAGTCCTGCACTTGGGCAGGAACAACGATGTGTACCAATACATGCTGGGGCTAACTGTCTTGAAAGCAGTTTTGTGGAAAAGAACCTGTGGGTCCTGTTGGACTCCAAGTTGTACATGAGCAAGCAATGTGTCCTTGCTGCAAAGAAAGCTAATGGTACCCAGGGTTGCATAGGGCAAAGTATTGCCAGCTGGTGAATGGAGGTGTTTCTTCCACTCTGTTCAATACTGGTGAAGCCACAAATGGAATAGTGTCCATGCTCCCCACAACGTGGAAAGTGTAGCAAAGGGTCACTGAGGGGATGAAGGGACTGGAGCACCTTTCCTGTGAGGAGATGCTGAGAGAATTGGGACTGTTCAGCCTGAAGAAAAGGAGGCTTGGGGGGATCTCATCAAAGTGTACAAATACCTGAAAGGAACATGCGAAAAGGTTGGAGCCAGGCTGTTCCCAGTGGTGCTCAGTGTCAAAATAAGAAGCAAAGGGCACAACCTGAAACACAGGAGATTTTGTCAACATAATAAATTCTTTTTTCTGTGACGGTGAGTGAGCACAGGTTGACCAGAGTTTCCGTCCTTGGAGATATTCAAAAGCCACAGGGCAATCTGCTCTAGGTGGCCCTGACTGAGCAGGAGGTTTGGACCAGATGGGCCTCTTTTCCAACCTCAGCCATTCTGTGTCTGTGAACTTACAGCAATTTCAGAATTTTTTTCACAGAATAGAGCTGCTTCTCTCTTTAAGTAAAGCTCTCTGAGAAGCTGTTTTTTATCTCCAAGCTATGAATTACTGTGTGTTTCTAAATTGTATCTATTGGCAATTGTATTTATTGTGCTGTAGTTAGTGTTAGCTTTCCATTTAGTTTACTCTGGTTATACAATACCTGAGAAAATGTTCTCAAATGTCAATTCTTTAAGGATCTTGAAAAATACAATCTGATTTCACTAATCTCTTAAAAGACACTACACACTGGAAATATAATTTTTACTTATTTTGTAGATGTTTCAATGCTAACACATGATGTGATGTATTGCTTTTAGTAATCCATTAAGTAAGATCCAAGTAACCCAGTATTGAAGTATTGCCGCTTACTTCACCCTGATGTACAAATTTGCTATAATAAACTTCTGGATGGACCTGTTAAAACTTTATTTGATTTATATACTCACCGTTACAGACGCACTGACTGTCAGAGTAACTTGGTGTAACTGTACTCTAACAAGCTTGGGGAAGATTGGGAGCTATGCTGATAAAAGCATTTCTATCAATTTCTAAACAAGGAAAAGAATAGAAAACTCACTCTTGTCTGCTATATTGGACAGCAAGCAGCTGGCCAGCATTATGTGGGCAGTGAGTACAATTGCATGCCTAACCCAGGCAGGGCAACGCAGGAAGGAGTATAATGGTGGAATTTACATGGAAGTGCAGTGGTATTGCAGAAATGGTTTGCATGCGAATACAAGGGGAGAGCTGAGGCAGATCTGGTGCACTGAGGAGCAGTTATAGGGCACAGAGACATGGAATCCAAATTTTAATTCTGTTATTTACAGTAACCTATGGTAGGAAATCCAGGATAGTCATCAGTTTCTAGGCCAAGCTGTAGTACATCACAGATTTTGTTTTGGCCATTAAAAAAAAATAAAAATAAAAATAAAGCTTGTGATTATTTGCATAGTAAAATCCAGTTTAGCATGGTTCCCATGTTAGAGAGGAACTTGTCGGGGAAGGTGCTGACAGTACAAATTATTCTTTTGCAACTCTAAAGCCAGCTGAATTTGAAAGAGTTCTGATTGCTCTAATGTACTTTGCTTACATGGTATAACATATTTTTTTAAAAAAGCTACAGACAAATCAGTGTTTCTGATGAATATATATACAATACTACTAGCTGCATAATAAAAAAACAAATGTTATTAAAACTAGTGTTAGTCCTGTCGCACTGGATATTGCCATTTGATTTCTTACATGGTTTCTTAGAAAATCAGTACTGTTTGTACAATGACTATGATTGCAACTAGGAGGGAAAAAAAAGAAAGAAAAAAAAGAAAAGGCAAAAAAAAAAAGCACCAAACAAAATCTCTCTGCTCAGAAGGTATATTTTTACATGATTTCTTAAACCCTCCCCCCTTTCCATCAAACACCTTTCTAACTTGTGTTTTTAGTTCAGAGTAGCAGAGAGATTTCTGATGACTTTCAGCAACCTCATGAAAATCCTATACCCAATCAGAAAGCTATGCTGCTTTTTCTGTGTGAGTACCTGCTAGCAGGAGTATTTAATTAGACCTCAGACTACTCTGCCACTTTGTCCTAGTAGCCAGAATTCAAGAGCAGATAGAACTGTTTTCATTAGACAGAAACTGTGAGGAATATATTCTTTTGCAACACATTCAGAACCATCTTACACAAGGTACTGTTTATACATGGTATAAACAAGCAACAATAGAAGACTTCTTGGACAACAAGTTCCCAGTGAACCTGGGTGTCAGAATCTCTGTCTCTGTGTTGTTTTTGCAGCCCTTTGCACTGACCATCTATATTCTCATTGCATGTAGACGGTATTGCAATCACTGAAACAATGGTCACACAGACCTCTTTTAGGTAGGGTTCAGGATTAAGCAATCCCTCTCTCCACCTTCCTCTCTTCCCACGCTTACACATCACAATGACTTGTCATACTGAACAGTACACTAAGCTGCAACATTGATCCAGATTGATAATAACCTAACGACAAAGAAGAGATTTGAATGAGGGAACTGGTCCAATTTACCACCTGGATACACAAATGCTTACTCTGCTGTGAAGTGCAGAGGTTAAGGGGAGGATGGAGCAACTCACTACAGATGGGTATGCACTGTGCTCAGGCTGGCATGGCCACATAAAGATGTCAGTCAAACTGTGCTCTGAATTTGTAATAAAGAAAATAAACGCTAATCTATCAGGGTTAGCTGTGACCTGCTGTTGTTTTGAGTGGCCTCCATCTTGTGAGCAGCTGTTTGTGCAGGACCAAATGTCTGCGTTGGCCTTTGTCTAGCACCTGGTGTGCTTACTGTTTTAAGTGCTCATCTTTTTACTTAAGCTTTATGTGATGACAATCATTATGGCCTTTCCATATAAAACCACCTTTCACGTACGCTATGCAGTAGAAGCTGTAAACTCATTTCCAAGAAACACAATAGTCATGGAAGTATGCATCTTCTAGTGAACTCCACAGCCATGTGCGGAGATTCATGGTATGGATTGTTGGATTGCAAAGACTGGTATTTCTATGATTTTTTGTGGTTTTTTCCTTCATTGGAAACTACCTGGAAGAAACTGATTCCTGCAAGACTGCATCCAATAAGGGGACATTTATCTGGATTACACATTACTACTTTTGCATGTAAGTGTGTAATATATACATACTAAGAATAGAATTAGATGGGTTGGAAAGATAATTTTGGATGGGAGAGTCACTGAAATCAAAATGTAGAGATTTTTAGAAAAATGTTATTTACTGAGTTTTCAGAAGTTTCACAGAAAAACAGAACTTGATTTTGACACAGAGTATCCTGTCAAGTATTTGAAAACACGTGTCTAATGAGAACAGGGGGTAGCCTGGTATTTGGACGTATGTCCTTTTTCTCAGTAAATTGTTCTTGCTCATAAAATATGCATGATCAAGATGGAGTTCCACTCTGGTTTCAGTATGGATTTTGCCAAAGGAAAGAATAGCAGGAGTTGCTGGTTTTGCTTCATGTCCTGTGTCTATTTTGTGCCAACACTTCCATTCTCTGAAGTGTTATATTTTATTTTTTAATTAATTAATTAATTTTGGTGGAGTTTCTTCCACTGTTTTGCTTCCGTTCCATTTTTCATTTTAAAATGCTTTCCTTTTTCTTCTCAGCCCTTCAAATGATGTTACTTGCTCTCTCACTTGCAACATGCAAAGAATTTGCTGCCTGTTTGTCTTAAATTTAAAATAGATTTTATGATGGTCATGGAAGATAACTGCCTGATTTATACAGTGTATGACATAAACCACCACAGTATTCACATCACTTATGTAGAGAAGAAATGGATCAGTATTTTCTAGAAGGAATTTAGCATTTTGCAGTATGCAGCCTTTGGGTTATTTATTTTCATTGTCTTTTAAACTCATTTTACAGTATTTACAGTATCTACAGGGTCAATTTAAGATCTATACCATGGTCAGCATTTATACAGGGTCAACATTATACATGGTCAACATTTCAACATTTACACTTAACTGTTAATCCCTAAAAACCTTGTTTAGGTGCCATCTGTGACTGTAGAAGCACAAAACTTTTTGAGAACTCAAAATGGTATAGCTTGTCTAAAAAGAGATATGGTGGTGTTACCTCCTGCTATGTACCTTGTCTGTCTTTGGGACATTGCCACATGTGCTGTGAATGTTTCAGATAATTTAGGTGACAGCTGCTACATTTGTCCCCTGCAACCTGGAGGATTAAGATAACCAGGCTATGAACTGTGTCAATACACACAACATCTGACCCATTTCTATCCCCATGCTGTCTTCTATATGCTCTCTCCCCCAAACTTTTCAAGTAGAAAGAAAACTTCCTTTACATTTCAGTTATAACTTTGCGTAGGATCAGCACAATTCTTATCATTAGCCATTTGTATAAAAGTCTTAGTTTTTATTCTCTGCTCATCCCCTCTAGCAACATTTTAGAATTGATTTGAATTTGTAATTTGCAATATAGGGAGTTTTAAATGTAGTACTAGCTTACATTTGATTGATTCAGTATTAAATACCAATGCCCTGCTATGGGGTGTACTAAAGTCTGTAGGGAAGTAGATTTCATTGCAACATGAGATTGAATTCTTCACTACCTTGTTGAACAACGTCCTCACTGCATATGAGGTGAGCTCCATGATGCATCCCACATTTTTAATTTCCTGATCATTTGAGATAGAAAACATGCTCAAAATGTTTTTGACTTCCTCTCAAAGACAATTGGAGCACAGCCTAATGGATGGCCCAGCAGACATCTGGATGAAGGGTACTGGGTGCTGGATGCTGCCTTTTGCTGCCCTCTTCTAGACAAAAGCTGAAAAGGATAAATCTTCAAGGAATGATAAGAGGTAAGTCCTTCTTCTGTACAGACTGCTTGAAGAGACACTTTTTAATTGTTTCTCAAAGTGGTTTTTTTTTTTTTTTTTTTTTTTTTTTTTATGAGAGGCTTGGCCTTCATTATAATTGAATACACAATACATTCCTTAAGCACTGCTAGGAGCCATGTTGGCATGATGCTATGCTTGAGTTAATCACATCAGCTTGGTTAGGAACAGTTCAGGTTTGTCTGCACTAATGCACTGTGATATTTATACGTATGTTTCTGTGTTGCAGGACTAACAACACTCACAGTAGATGTCTTAATGTTACTGTGCACAATTCCAAACAATCCATATCATAATGCATAAACTAGTATTTTTAATACTGGGGAGACTGAAGAAACCACTATAGTGGGTATTGGATAGTACAATCAGTTTTCTTACAGCTCAGCAAGTTAATGGAATTATAGCTCTAAAACCTTGCAAGTCTGTCTGCTAGTTCTTGAAGTTGTGGCACAATTTGAGAGGCAAGCCTTCAAAATGTTATGGGGGTAACAGGTGACAATTGGAAGTATCAAGAATGGAGTTGTCTTTATATGTATGTGATTTATGTTGCCTTTAGATAGCTTTTTTAGAAAAGCTTTCGTCTTCATCCTGGAACTCATGAAGTTTTGTATCTGGAAGGAGTAGTTTCATACCCAAGTAAGATGGGTGAGGGCAGTCTGTCACAATGAGTACTGAACCCATGAAGTCCTGTTATGCAGATTTTATGCAAAACAAGGCAAGAAAATCAGAAGTCAGGAAGGTGGCCATCAATAAGGAACTGCTAGAATGGTGAAGATAAGAATAGAAATAGTTTTGGTAACAAAAATTACTGCCAACAAAGATTACTGCCAATGTCCTTTATGACTAGGGATCAGAGAGAAGACGATGACTAGGATCAGAGAGAGAAACAATATTTGCAGCTATCTCCCTACAGGCAGTAGGTTGCCAATAGAGAAAAAAGAGCATGGAAATCCTTTGGCAAATACCCAGCATGGTGAACATATGAGGAGAACATGCAGTAGCTTCATTGGACAGTGAAATAGGAGTTGAAGTAATTACAGATCATTCTGTTTCATGATCAAAGGGAAAAAATCAGGGAAAAATACGTTTTGGATTATGTGAGAGTTCCAGGTTTGTGTTTCATTCAGAAAACAAAAAAACAAACACAAACATCTGTACTCTTCAGGGTTATTTAACCTTTTAAGACATGCCTGTCTCTTAATCTGGATAACACTTTGATGAAAAATGCTGTTGTGAAACAAGAAAATGGCATTTTTTAAATCTTCAAAATGAATTTTCATCTTTTTTCAAATAAAATGTTACATTTGCATAACACCATGAAATTAAGCACTAAAATGCTTTTAAAATCCCTTCCCCCCAAACAAACAGACAAAGAAACAAACAAACAAACAAAAAATTATTGGTGGCATAAAGCCCAACTTTGTTCGAAATAAACAACATTTCTGGTGGCTTTCTTACTTTATAAAGATGCATGGTCCTTACCCACTATCATAATATTACTGAATCACTGATGTTAAATGCAATCTCATAATAAATTCCACCCCTTTTCATGTAAATTAAAATCATTTATCTTCTTTCCTAATTTTTCTGCATGAAATATTGTTGCATTCCATGTTTGTGTGTGCTGAAATATTATTTTATTGTTAGAGAAAGTGATCATGAAATATGAAAAAGCAGGTATCCTATTCAGTATCTCAGAAATAATGGCATGGGACTATGAAGCCCCATCAGGAACATTCTGTGGAGAACCAGGTGGGAGATTCACAAAAGGATACCGAATGTCTGTGCTATAACTTTTCATCTCTTTTTCCTAAAGGGGGCTTTAACTCAAGGAAAAAAAAAAATACAAAAAAAAAAGAATAATAAAAAAAAGAAAAAACAGCATAACCAAAGGAACGGTGAAGGAGAAATACAAAAGAAGCTTGGGAGCATGACCTTTAGATCACATTCATCTTAGAATCTGTAACAATGTTTGTTGCTTTAGAAAATCAGTTTGCAAATTGCCTAAGGTGAATATGACTTCAGAAAAAAAAAAAAAAAAAAAAAAAAAAAAAAAGATATATCTTCATTTTTTCAGATGAGTCCTTAGATGATCTTTAAAAATATAAGATGAAAACTAGAGCGACACAAATCCCTTGCAAACTCCTGTCTTCATGTTTCCACAATTATTCTGAACACATGTGCAGTTCACACTCTTTTCTGTTATTTAAAAAAAAAAAGAAAAAGAAAAAGAAAAAAAAAAAAAACACATATGTACTGTACTTATTCTGTGGTACTGTGTATTAAAATGTTTATACCAGGAAGAATAAGCTCAGAGATGTGTGGGCGATAGCTTTGTTATTGTAGAAAGACTAAGCTTGAGAAACAAGCTCTAGTCACTATGGCAATGAACTTAAATTTGCCATGTGCCATTGTAAGGTTTTGAAAATTCAAATTTTATTTTCCTTTTTTTTTTTTTTTTTTTTTTTTTTTTTTTTTTAATGTAACAAATGTAACATAAAAACAAGGACAGAAAAGTGTTGGTTTACTGCCCAGTTCTGCAAACCATACCAAGCTTCATGTCTGTACATACTGTGGTGCTGGAAAATGAATCAAAATTGAGACAGAAAAGGCAAGAAAAAAAAAAAAGAGGCAAAATGAGATAGAATACCTACATAATATTTCATCAGTCTTTCTTGGAAATAGTTTTGTTAGCTTCAGCTTTATAAGCTTTTGTTACTTCTGTTCAGCAGATAGTTAAAACCTAACTTTGCTTAGAAGTTTGGCATGTAGAAATGAAACACGTTTTTCTACTCTGCTTAGTTTCAGGGATGTGATCGAATGTTGTAATTCCCTCACTGATAGCTACTGTTCCTACTGGGACTATTCACAGGACTATTTGTCAGCTTCCAACTATTTAATATTTAGTAATATGCAAGCTGCTGACAGGATGTAGAAAAATGTATGTTCCGCCTTTAAAGGTGAGCCATACCAGTAATGAAGTGTTGGTGGAACAACACTTTCATTCTTTATTCAGAAAAATAAAGATTAATATATGATTTTATATATCCTTAAACATACATTTATATATATAAAACAAAATACATTAAAAAAACTTACAGAAGAGGGTTTTTTTTTGTCTCTTTCAGTGTAATAGCTATGTCTGCATAACCTTGTAATGGAACACCATCAGCAGAGGTAGTACTTAAAATACCTGCTCATTGATTATGTTGCCATCATAAAAACTTCTGAAGAACAATTTTCAATCTGTAGTGATTCACTGGTTTTGGATCTTCAGACCTTGGGTTAGTGTACCATGTCTCATTTAATTTTGACCATATCCATTACTATAATTTAGATTTGTTTAATTAGAGTGGGAAAAACAACAACCGCAACCAAAAAAAAAGCAGTATGAGATTTATAAAAATGCAGCTTCCAAAGCTTTTGTGCTTTCCTCTGGGAAAAGGAAATTCCTCCCTCATTTTGGAGCATACAATACTAGAAGAGATGACATGGCATATTGATGACTTGGGTCCACTGCAACGGTGGAGTTGTTCTTTGGTCTAGATGTAGACCTTCCCTTTTGATTTAGAAATACATTTCTGTACATTTTCTATTATAAATTAGATGAAAGTGTTAGAAGTAATCAAAAGTAGCTAAAAGAGAACAAATTGCTTTTGTAATACCAATAATTTAGTTTGTTAGCTAAAAAAAAAAAGTATTAGATTAAGCACTATGTGAAATAGTGCTTACATAGACAGAGCTATCAGATAATAAAGTAAATCAATGTAACTTACTAGTTCTTTGTGTCCTTTGTTTCCCTGGCTCATGTGCATGTGGTATGTTAGTAAGGACAGCTAATATCTGTATGTCCAATCTACTACTTTTCTTCCCCTTATCTCTGTTATTTGTGGACCCACAAGTCATCTTCTTCTTTTCTCCATCAAACTGCAGTTTTCATTATATTGACAGATACCATTAGGCAATAAGGAAGTTGATTGCTAAGTGTGGTGAAAATAATTATGAGTCCATTGGGGTAATTATTACCATCTTAGGGTAATAATTGTTTTCTCTGTTTAACAGTGTAGAATTCAGATGACCAATATTCAGACTCTCTATTTTTTTTTATAGAGAAGCAATGATTGAACCAATTATGAACACCAGGAACTTCCATGAAGTTAAACACTCTAAATCCATATTATGCATTGGTTTTGTCAAAATAATGCACTGTTTTGTGAAGTCTAAATAAAATAGCCATTGCTTTACTTTCAAGGTTACAATTCCTGTTTATTATTGTGTAGCATAATTATCTACATAATTTAATCACAAATCTGATGCTATTTAAAGATATACAACCACCCACAAACACCTTTGAATTGAAGGCAAGCATAGGTTTATTACAGACTGAGTAACAAGGAATCCTTTTGTGATACTGTTTTGGGAGTAGTAACTCTTGGCTAGTATGCGGAAAGCAGCAAACTGGTACTTGATCACAACAGGAATGATAGCAATAAATTTTGTCAGGATTTAAAGAGATGTTAATATTTTTATTGTAAAAATGTACACCCTTTCTGTTTTCCCTAGTTAATTTTAATTTGACATAAATTCCCATTGGTTAGACTACACAAGTTCAAAATCTTAAATTTTTAAATTCATCAATGTATTAGCGTTCAGGTAGGAAAACATGCTCCCAATAACTTAATATCAAAAAACTCCCACAAAAACAGAACTTCCATAGGTATATCTTCCTACATTCAGTTGCAACTTTTATGAAAGATTGAATAACTCATAGAAAAGAGCAAAGCTGAATTTATGGAAATAATATAACTCTCTCACCTGCCTCCACCATAAATAGATTGCATTCATCTTAGCTGCCCTCTCCTTGATTACATTTCATATTTGAAATGATTACTATCCTAAATTATTTCCTGTTTGAAGTATAGATTTTCAAATCAGCCTGACAGGCATGCATCTTATGGAGGTGCCTAATTGCCTTTTATACTGGAAGGTTTTGCTTGAAAAGCATGTGCTTTCTGCATCCAGATTGCTTCATATGTAAGAAAACATCTTGACTATTTTTTTAGCACACAGTACAAGGTAAGTATGTGGTACCTGATCAGTAGACTACAGAAAAGGAATCTCTGAACACTTTTAAATGTCTTCTTGATGCTGTATGATAAACTAAGGATTGAAAATAACTTCTGGATACTTCAGAATAAAGGGTAAGAGTGTTATGTGAGAGACTGGGTTTTGCCTGATCATCTTAGCTGGGACTGTAAGTAAATGCAGTTAAGAAGAGCATTAGACCACGTCCTTAGGCAGTCTCAGTACAGCCTATGTGAGAAGGGTTATCCTTGTGTTCCTGTGCTGCAAATGAAAACAAGAGTTCAGGTTCAAGACTGCTGGACTAAAATATTTTTCAGGCATTTAGTTCATTTAACTACTTCCACTGTTCCTCCCCTTCTTAAAAACAAACTGCTTGCCTTATAAAGTAAGCAGCACAATACAGCCTGATTCCTTTGCTGTTCAGTATAAATGGTTATAACACCACAGCAAAATTAAAAGATGTGGTACATGCAGCCTTTTCTGTTGTGTCTGAAGGCCAACACAAGGGAGGGTTAAAGTGTAACACACATCAGCCCAGAAATGGAACTAAATGCAGGATATTCATGCCCCTGAGTCAATTTTTTATCGTGTTTTCACGTAGGGAAAATTGCAAAGGAAAGCCTGGGTAAGCCAGTGTATCTCAGGAAAGGAGCAAGCAGACTTGACACAGATAGATGAGGTTGTTATATTTTCTTATTTTCTTCCAAATGTATGTAGTTCAGATTTCTACCTTGTGTAATACAAAAATAAAATAAAATAAAATAAAATAAAATAAAATAAAATAAAATAAAATAAAATAAAATAAAATAAAATAAAATAAAATAAATCCAGTGATGACTGCAAGGGACACTACAGGTTCTCTCTTACTCCAGTGTAGCTTATTAAACAGTATGTGTTTGTGGAATTAGATGAAACCCCTGATAACTGAAAAAAAAATGGAAAAGTTTATGTTCTCTAAGCCTGTTCTCTTCCCATCAATAAACATATTTTCACATTCAATTTCTCATTAGAGTTTCTAGCATCCTAGTGGAAATAAATGCCATAAGATTGTTTTTTCATGCTAAGCTAATATGCTGGTTTTGCAGACTGGAGAATGTTTTCTCAGCAGGGAAATAATAACTCTAAAAACAATGGATTTTTCTTAATGACATCTAAATTTTTATAAGACATCCAGGGCTTCAAGCCAAACCATCCACAGCATGAGTTTTCCTCTATTTCATCAGTGATTGTGTTGGTAACTATGCATTGGCAATGATCTTCATTTTACTTTTAGGTGTATAATTAGATACATCCAAAAGCTAGCACAGTCAGTGTGTTGGGATAAGCCTTTCCAGATATCTGTATAGAACCCAGAACCAAGATAAACCAGGTCCAAGAAATTCTCAAGGTTATGATACTCTCACAGATTACAGTGTAACATTGGCTACATCTCTGACATTTATTTATTTTTTTTTTCTGAAAATAATTAGTTTTGATGCCAGAATCACTTAACACACAATGGATATAAGGGGAAACAGCTGCATTTATTGTTATTGATTTGTCTTGATTTATCTCCTCCCCCTCCCAGTGTACCCTTAATGAATTTTTAACCAAGTGCTAACGGTTAAGCTAACTCGCCAGGACATGGGGCTAACCTTATATTAGTCCCACCTGGGGCAATTACTTTGTTTTGGGGGAAGGATTTCCAGATCTTCAGCAACTGGGTTCAAAGTTGTTTGTGGCCTGCATTGGTAGTTCAGCCTGGGTTGCTGAAAAATTACCAATCTGGTGTAAATAGCCACGTTGTACCAATGTGTCCTGCCAATGCTTGTCACCCCTACAGAAGACACAGGAAGCATGTGCTTGTTTAAATGGCATTTTTCAGGCAGTAAGGTGCTGTGTGCCATGTTACATGTTGTACTGTATACGTTGTAAAGCCTAGCATGGATTGAGGCAGCATCAATACCTGCATCTCTTTCACTGAAGAAGCTATACTGCACACCAAATAACAAAACAGGTAAGAAAAATGCTGTCTTACTTTGATGTTACTATTCTAGACCACACATAATGCATAATAAATAGGGACTTTAACTGTTTTATTCCCAGGTTTAATAAATGAGAGTAGTCTGAAATACTGTAATTAATATTTTCCTGTACAAAGAACACTTTGGATCTCAATTTCATCTCATCCTTTTAGCTTTAGGATACTTCAATGCTATTAACTAAAATGAGGTAAGCCACATTAGGCAAATAGACCTCAGCAATTTTCAGTGCTGGGGGAAACTGGAAATTGGAGTTGTACTCCAATTCTGCAGCTGTACTTGCAGAACAGAAAAAGCACATTGGATTCATTTCTAATGAGAAACAGACCATGGATGAAGTAAACTAGATTTTGTAATTCATACATGAATGAAGACGTGATGAACCATGGTCAATTTTACCAGTGTTGAGTAAAATAAAAATGCAGTAAAATAAAGCAAAGTATGTGATAGGTAGTGACAAAACTAGTTCAGTCTCAGTGACAAAACTGAGACAGGACGGTTGGCAGAAGGAAAGGTTTTCTAGTGTATTGGGAAAAAATATGCTAGAAATAAATTGCTAGCATGTAAGATATTTGTGGAATTCTAATTATTTAAAGCTTCATTTTAAATAATACATATTTAGAATTTTAGATTTAATCAAAAAGTATTTTATTGGGAATATTTTCATTTATGCAATCATTGTCACTCATTATTGTTTGAAGTAATTCATTATTGTGTAATGTGATTATTTAACATAACGTTTAATAGAAGTTACTGCCTGTATCTTCACTAAATTCCCTGAATCAATCTGGTTTTAATATTGCCAAGCTACTGTAGATTTTTAACCTTGGAGTTTGACTGAGATAGTTGTTACAGTTTACCACAGAAGCAAGTATATTTAATGCCTCAAATGATGATGATCCACTACTGTAAAAACATCTTTCCATACGAAATAAGTACTATCACAGCTTGTTCTCTGAGGTCAGGAATGATTAGGGAATATCTTTGGAGAGTCTTTTTTGCCAGGATACTGGTAAAACTAATACAAATAGAGATGCTTATTTATTGAGTACTTACTGCATTGAATGTATATCCATTTTTATCTACTTTCACCTTCTTGAATAATTACAATAAATTAGAATAATATTTTCCTTTGTACAAAAGAAAAAAAAAAAACACTTTTCTGTTTTGCTGTTCTCTACCCTTTTTCCAACAGAAATGAGGGAGACTGTAAGGGGACTTTTTTTTCTTTTGTCTCTGTGAACCAGGTATTGTTTTTAACACATAGTTAAGGCTCACAGAGTTTCTGGAAGTATGAGGTTCCTGTTAAAAAAAAAAAAGTGTATCCCCTTAGAAAAAGTGGAAAAGTGTATCCCCTTAGAAAGCTTTCCAAAATGTCTTTAATGCGATGGGAACTTCTAACTGGTAAGAAGTTGAAGATTTTTAAATATTATGTACAACATATATCTCCATGAAACCAGTAATTTAACTGATGACCCATTTCATTTTACTTATGCGATTTTAAGTGTCTGGCATTGTCTAAATTGTTTTGGTGTCCTGATTTATGAATAAAGCAAATAAGAATTTTTGAGACTATGGAATCTCTTACACCAACCATGCAGTAGCATATTCAAAGGGAATACGCCTCTTAGAGTCAGCCTACAAAAATGTGCTGAATTTCATGCTACAATAGACTAGGACAGTGCACATGGTCAAAGTATCAGGTTTTGGCATAGTAATAGTAATCTCCATGCTGAGAAGAACTTTCCAAGCTGTGCTTATTCAAGTTCTTGCACTTATCTGGTTATTTCCTTAGTGCTAGCATTGAGATTAGGATATCCTCAATTGTATTTCTGCCAAAGCAGAAATTTCACAAATGGGAGTAATTGTATAAAAAAAAAAAAAAAAAAAAAGTAAATCTGTCACAATGTTTACCTAGAAATTCCTTTCCTCTTTCTTATGCTCACAGTACAAAGCATAGAATCAAAAACACAATGTATACAACAGAACAACAAATCATAGCATTATCAATAGAAAATACATCAAAAACATGGCACTGAGGGTTGCAAAGAATCCTATATACACAGCTTTTAGGAAGCAACATAACATGATTGCCTGTTTAGAAAAGTTCCTCTTTCTACTTCCTGCCTTTATCCAACCTGTAGGTTTCCCCCAAATTACATGGATATTGATGTAACATTTGGATGCATTAGTCTCTCTGTATTGCTAAGTATGACCGATAGACCTCTGTTTTCTTTTTTTTTTTTTTTTTTTTTTTTTTTTTACAGCTCATTATTTTACAGTGATGGTGCCTCTAAAATATATCCAGAGGGTTTTGGTCATATAAATCTCAAGTGTCAAGCAATGGGATGTGTTTTTTTTTAACAAAAAGCAAGTGTTGCATATCATGTAGCTTCTCTGAAAGCCTCTCTGGGGAAATTGTTACAAGCTTCAAGATCTTACATCTGAGCAATATTGCATTGTCAAAGAGGTCTGCTGTGAACTGTACCATTTCAAATTGTGGACAGTATGTCATACCAGTCCCTAAAGCATCTGCAATGCAGTATTCATCTTTAACGATTAAAAAATACTTTTGCATTTATCTTTTTGGGTTCCTCAAACTTAGAAATGAAGAATCCTTATTATATTTTCTTCAAAGATAGTCATCAATGTTCAAATTCTGCTTAATTAGTACTGATATTACTTTAAATGAGATATGTCATCTGTATAATAGAAAGTAGTAAAGCTATGCAGCTTAAGTATTTCTGGGGAGGGGAACATTCCTCTGCATTAATCCTTCAAAATGCTTTTGAAGCACTACCACTTCAATCTTGCATAAAGATCTCTATGGGATGCCACTGATCATCCATGGACAATGAGATGTACAGGTTGCTGCTGTTTTTAATGTGCTGTTGACTGCTCTGTGCTCACTCTTCCTATAGCCTTCTGTGGACAGTATAGGAGAAAATGATGAGATTAGATCCATGTAAGACTCTAAAAAGCAGAGTTTTGAGCAAGAACAGCTTCTGCTAACCACTATTTTCTCTGAAAAGGAACAAGATACAGTGGAGCAAATAATATGCCAATATTATGAATGAATCTGTTTGAAAGTCACACTTCTAGTGTATATGTGTGCTTATCTTTCACTTAAAAAAAAAAAAAAGACACTTGCAGGAAAAAAAGCCCTGGTTTGAACCTGGAAACTGAATGATAGGCATTTAATGCTTGAATTAATAGAGACATACCTCAGTGTGGACTGTTTGTGTATGTTTTTTTTAACACTGCAAACTGTCAATTGATGCTCATGAGAAAGAACATTTAAATGTGTGTAGAACACTTAAATTTGTGCAATAAAGTGCTCTCTTATATTTTCTAGCAGAGCATTATGGTTATGATCACTTCTAATCAAAGTCTAAGAATCAAACTTTCTTTTTCAATCTGTGTGTTGAATCTTTGTGTTAAAGATTCCTGCAGCAGTGATAGGAAGGTTCACTGATACAGTGAGAAACAGCATAAGAAAAAATACAAGTGAGTTTTCATTTCATTTTCATTGTAAGGTTTACAGATGTTTACATTTTCTCTCGTAAACCTAAGAGAAACTCCATATTTTCTCTGAATTTGGATTACCTTAATGTGACAGGAATCAAGTCTTTTTATTTGCTAGTTCAGAATAACTGCTAGTGAAATTAACTATGAGATTGATTTGTGAAATAAACAAGTAACATTTTTATCCCAGTGTGCTCTGGTCAAAGGAAATTTTACGGTCTCTTCAACAGATGTTACAGCCCATGACTGGATTTTTCTCCAGTCATTGCCCCTTTATGAATTTGTAGAAATTCAAGCTTGGTAAGGTCCACCATGGTGCCTGCAAGCACCTCAGCTACACATGGCCCTTCTCAGCCCAGTTAGGTGGGGAAAAAGGGACTGGAGAAGCCAGCAAGGTGTTGAGCTTCTTATTAACTTTCAGTAACTTGTCCCTCATTAACTTTCCACATCAATACAATTGCATGTCAGCTAGCTTTTATATCTCTCAAACTGAAATGTCCATGAAACACCGTATTAGAACAATATGGAGAATACATCAATATATAAATACTGCCTTTCTTCAGAAGGGTATCGGCTGGTGCAAAATGATTTAGATTACATGTTCACTAAATGGAGATCAGAAAATGAAACATTCTGTCTGTGAAAAAAATTTAAATCAGAACAAGAACTGTAATTGGTGAACTTGTGTTCTGAACATGCTTCAGACAGGGTTGTACCATCTGGAATTATTAACAATTTGATTAAATGCCAAATTTTTAGTTTTGAATTCACTGATATTACTGGAATCTGTTCGCTGTTATTTATTTTGAATTCATGACTAACATCACAATCTACTTTTTATGGAACAAAAATAAAATTTTGCCTGACAAAAGCACCTAGCTATTTCTATTTTTTATCACAGTTTATTCTTAGATGCCTCCTAATTATACCTAGCTGAGTAATCTAAACAAACCAGTTGCAATATGATAAAAGTTCTGTTAATACTATTCCTTCATCCAATACTGGTTAGCTTCATGAAGGACACCAGCCCCCTAAAACAAGTTTCATTGATCTTAAATACAAATCACAGAGTGATTTTACTATATGGCATAATAACAGATGACAAAGAAGAAATTGAGTGCAGAAAAGATTACATGCATGTGACAAAGAAGTAATTAAAATGAAGAACATGCTGTTTATTTGCATGAGTAATTGTCCTTCAAGGACCTTTGTATTTTCTTGTTTCTTTAACCATTGTAGGTTATCTTGCTGTAACCTGTGTAAGTTACTAAGAGTAAGTACAATAGCACTGGATTTTTAAAAAATAAGAGAGAAACGTTCAATATAGTTGCAAAAATATCTGCTTTCCCTTTGTACTTCAAATTTACTCAGTCTTCTGACTACGTTTTATTTTTATTTTTGAAATTAATATGGATATGTAGATGACTAAAAAAAAAAATACTTTACTGTTTGATTATTGTTCCCCTCCCCAGTATTCTAATGTTGCTCTCTTCTGCTCTTGTATATACATTTCTCAAGTAGTTCAGTAGGTTAGCTTGTCCATGAAGCTTCATATGCCAATGTCACATATCACAATGTATAGTCTAGTAACTAATGCTCCTAGATTAAGCCTTCATATTCACAATTACTGCTTCTCTTTTGCTAATAGCCAGATTTTCCCTTGCTACCAAAACCAGTCTTCATCTAGTGCTTGATGTCAGTTTTTTTCCTCTATGAAAATAATTGTCCTTTCATTGTTTTTCTCTTTATCTTTTAAAACCACTGATTTATTAACTGATTTTTAACACCACAGTGTGACCTCTGATCTGATATCATTTGCACACACATTTGTACTTACCATTTTAACTTTGTGTTGGTTTTACCCAGCTGGGAAAGAGAGGCTTATGGGTTGGGATAAGGATAATTTAATTAAAGGGAAAGGACAGATGGGGGAGAAAAAAAAAAAAGCAAGCAGGGGCTGTGACAAACTGAAGGGGGGGTGGGGGAACACAGTTATTCTCTACTTCCCATCAACGAGCCATGTTTGTGTGCACCCTGGGCAGCAGGGTCTCAGTATTTGTAGCAGTTATTTAGGAGGACAGATGAGTTCATAGTAAGAAGTCCTCTCCTTCCCCTTTTCCAGCTTTTGTTGCTGCACCATATGGTATGGGACATCTTTTTGGTGGGTTTGGGTCAGCTGCCCTGGGGATGTCCTCTCCACACCTCTTGCCCACCCCCAGCCTGCTGGCTTTGGGGGGTTTGGAGGGAGTCTTGGTGCTGTGCCAGCTCTGTGCAGCAATAGCCAAAACATTGGTGTGATATCAGGGCCCTTCTAGCTACAGTGCAGAGCACAGCACTGTATGGGCTGCTGCTGGGAAAGGTAACTCCATCCCAGCCAGACCCAGTTCTCACTCTTGTAGTGAGATCATCCAAGCACAATGACACTTCTATCTCATTGCTGGAGAGAAAAGGTATAAACATCAGTATTGCTAAGTTAAGGTACTCTATTGAGTTCTAGAGAATGGATAGATGAGAAATCTGATCAGAAGCCCCAGCTGTCTCAGTGAGGAAGACATAGATTGAAGAACAAGGAAGCAAGTCTGACGAAATTTACTAACTCGCAGAACATGCTGTCCAAAATTTCTCTTTATTTTCCTCGTGAATTCATCTGCAGCTGAAACTGTCCTCTATTCTGGTGCACACACAAAAAAGTTACCTAAGAAGCCTAAAGAGTAGGGACACAAAGCTGTCTTACTTTTGTATGTGTGTGCACGTAGCCGTTTTGTGTATGAGTGATTTCAGCTTTGTGGAAATAAGGAAATCATTTCCAATAGGCAGAATTCCCAGATGAATAGAAAAACGAATGAGTATCTCTGGATTGTATTTCCTTTGAATATATTGAGTTACTTGAGAAAGCAAATTCAGTTAAAGAAATTATAGGCATCTCTGTCTTTTTCAAGAGACAGCCATGATTTTTTAAAGTTCAAGTGCCGCTCTCTGGCCACAAGATGAAGGATGTCTTTCTCACTGATGGGATTAATCACTAATTACTTATCGAGGAGCTCATCACAGGTGTGAAATCAGATGACAAGTCTTCTAATAATTTTGTTGAACTGTTTCTCTACTCAATTTTTTTATAGTGGTCTGCTCTTCCTTCTTCCTCACTTTCTTGAAGAAAAAAGAAAAAAAAAGCTTTCTTGGAAAAAAAAAAGCAGACTAGTTTCTAATATCTAACAAACTATGATCTTGAATAGGGGCAGCACACATTGGACAGCAAAGTACACATTGCTTCTGAGTGGAAGCTTCTAGTGAAGTTATGCTACTTTTCCCATACTGTCTCAGAATTGTTTCTGATGGAAGTACGTGAAGTACACCAGATTATAGCAAACAGAATCTGAAGATAAAAGAGAAGGCCCAAAAGCACAAACAACCTCCTGACTGTAGAGACTCTCTACATGAGGATAAGTCCATTCAATTGTAACTTTTGCTGGCATATGACTTCTTCTTTTTTGCTTTATCCATAAATCAATCAATACTTCTCTATTTTTTTCTGAATTGATCTTCAACAGCAAAAGCAAAATAAGTCTATTGCATATCTCAAAAATGCAAAAAAAACAAATCTTAAATACTGACAAATGGAATTTTTGACTTCTTTGGTTTAATTAATCTAAGCAATAAGAGAAATAAGTTTATTAAGACACAACTTTTCCTGAATTAAACTGAATGATTTTTTTTGTGAGAGGCGTCCACTAATTATCACTAAAATACAACATGAAGATATAGTACTTTTTTTTTTCCCAATAAAAATGCTTTGTGCTTTAGAGAGCAGATTGTGATGGAAATTAACCTTCTGAGTAGGAACAGAAAGCCATTTCTGAAAGTGAATTGATTTTTATTGTTGGCTAAGATGCATATATGTCTCTCAGGAAAATTCTGCACAGAAATAAAGCTAAACACACTATGCAGCACACATCTAGTATATCTGACTCTTAGGCAATGCCAAGCCAATCATGTATATGTTAATAAATTGCTCTGAGTGTCAGAGCATTGCTTCCATATCTGACTTACCATGTATATATAAGCATATCAGGCAGAGACTTCCTGTGAAGTAGCCATTGCTTCAGGACTTCTCGTTGTTAGAAAGTCTCAGTGGAATTGGGTACTCAGAACTGCCACTCTGAGAACACAAAAACATCTGTATTTGTTTAGACCTAAGACTCATATAGATGAATATCCTGTCTGCAGGAATGGATGATGGTGACTGTCTAAAGGAAAAACATAATTAACAAAGATAGCATAGGTGTTTTTAGCTTGCAGCAATCTGTAGCTCAGGAAATTTCTGAAGCAATGATGTTATTTTTCCAATTAATAAAATCTGGTATCCAGAAAAAAATATGTGGAAAGGAGTTCCAAAGCTCACTTATGTGTGTTGTGTAAAATAAATAAATAAATCTGTCTCTTTTTTCCATTTTGACTTGCCTCAAGCAGGTTTTAATATTTTAATGTCATTATTTTAATGCCTCTTGTCATTATAAAGTGTTGTTTCTTATTCATATCACTCATAAGCCTCCCTGACAGTACATTTTGGTTGTCTTTTTTGCAGACTGGAGAAAGCTGTCTTTTTCGTACAGAACCTTCTCCACATTTGTTCCAGTTCTACCTGATCCTCTCTGAGATGAGGAATTGCATTGAGTATTCCAGATGTACAGGCAGAGTGGATTTGTTCTGTGGTACAATATTCCTTCTGTTTAGTTCCCTGTTTCATCCCCTCCCCTCCAAAGGGAGACTGGATTCAACAAGGCCAAGTGCTGGGTCCTGCACCTGGGGTGCAATAACCCCAAGCAGAGCTACAGGCTGGGAGATGAATGGTTGGAGAGCTGCCAGGCAGAGAAGGACCTGGGAGTGATGGTGGATAGTCAGCTGAATATGAGCCAGCAGTGTGCTCAGGTGGCCAAGAAGGCCAACGGCATCCTGGCTTGTATCAGAAACAGTGTGGCCAGCAGGGCTAGGGAGGTGATCGTCCCCCTGTACTCGGCTCTGGTGAGGCCGCACCTTGAGTACTGTGTTCAGTTTTGGGCCCCTCGCTACAAGAAGGACATCGAGGTGCTTGAGCGGGTCCAGAGAAGGGCGACGAAGCTGGTGAGGGGCCTGGAGAACAAGTCCTACGAGGAGCGGCTGAGGGAGCTGGGCTTGTTCAGCCTGGAGAAGAGGAGGCTCAGGGGCGACCTTATTGCTCTCTACAGATACCTTAAAGGAGGCTGTAGCGAGGTGGGGGTTGGCCTGTTCTCCCACGTGCCTGGTGACAGGACGAGGGGGAATGGGCTTAAGCTGAGCCAGGGGAGTTTTAGGTTAGATGTTAGGAAGAACTTCTTCACTGAAGGGGTTGTGAGGCACTGGAACAGGCTGCCCAGGGAAGTGGTGGAGTCACCATCCCTGGAGGTCTTTAAAAGACGTTTAGATGTAGAGCTTAGGGATATGGTTTAGTGGGGATTGTTAGCGTTAGGTCAGAGGTTGGACTCGATGATCTTGAGGTCTCTTCCAACCTAGAAATTCTGTGATTCTGTGATATTGGCACTGTTGATCCTATTTGCACTGTACCTCTCCCTTCACCTGGTCAAAACTGAGGTAATTTATGTAAACAATGGCCGCTTAGTGCTACATGAATGACTTTTATCCTTTCACATAGTCTGTTTTACTTTCTTCTGGAGGCAGTGCAGTGGTATTACTTTTTATCTTACTGCACAGTTCATAAAACAAAAATAAATTTTCTCTTTTGTGATGCACAAAGTGGATGTTTTTTCAGTCCATCTGGACCAAACACGAGTCATATGATTGTCTGAGATTGCAGGAGACCTGGAATTGATGAGCCAGGTCTCTTCTGGGTCTGTGCTCCTTGGTTCCCAAAGAGCTTTGTATCTACAACAACAAATTGCTACTATCAAAAAGAGATGGGATTAGATCAAACGAACAAGAAAAGACAGGAACATAGTATGACAGGAGAGCAGAGGGTATATAAAATTCCTGGCATTGTAGACAGGGGGACAGAATGAAAAACAAATTCCCTAGATAGGTAACCAAGAATAAGGAGGCAAAGCAGAGGGAGAAATTTTATGACATCCCTAGAGGCTAATGAAGGTGCAAGTATGTCATGAAGGTAGCTAAATTATTTAGATATGTTTCTGGAAAGAAATGGAGATGTGTAACTCACTGTTGTGAATTTCTTGGGGAAACAAACTATATGGACCCTTAATTAAAAGTGACACAAACATTCAAAATCACAATGTGTACACAGACTTCCCTCTAGCTACTTTTAAATGACTGATATGGAATATTATTTCATCCGGTAGAATGAATAACCTGTGTAATATGCTCATCTAATTTTTCTTTCTGCTTTCTTTAGATTGCTGTGGTACATTGAGTACAACTTGTGTATCTAATGTGAAATGTGCTTGTTTGCTCTCTGACTCTATTATGTCTGAAAAGTCATTGAGTAAGTGCTCTGAATTGTGATTGTTTCCAGTATGTTTTGCTGGTGGTGTTATCGGAAGGCAACTCTGTCTACAAGATTTTCAGTTTTATCTGAAAACATTGAGCTCAGAGGCATCAAATATGAATGAATGAATTCCATATTTCTTCAGGTGGCTTTCCAAACAGACTGCTTCTAGCCTATTGGGGAGGCTGACTTCACTTGTAGCTCTTTTATTTGGGAGAGCATTACACAGATCTTACCTATCACTGAGAAGTCAGTGATGAGATTTGAGCATTAAGGCAATGCGCTTTCAGCTTTTTTTTTTTTTTTTTTTGCTAGGCAGAAGGATTTTTGTTTTCTGAGATTTTTTTTTTTTCCTGTAAAGTTTTGTTTGTTTTGTAGCTACAGAGAATTACAATAGGAGAGCCGAAGGTCAAAAGTACACTGGTTCTCTGTAGTTAATTCTGAATGCAATGGAAACACAATTGTGTTCCAGCCAAACAAATGGAGAAATCAGTATATTTTGTGGAAGGAGTACCTAAGTACCAAAAGAAATGTGAAGAACAAATGGGAATATAATTTATAAGGATGTAATGCTTTCTCAAAAAGCATTCAACAGTAAGTCTAAATTGGCAACTTTCTCACCTGCAGGTTTCCTGGACCTTCTTGTTATCTTAAGTTATACTGCTTTCTTCAGATATTTCAAAGATGTGTCTTTTATGCTTTTCCTTACAAAACAGGTTTTATCTCAAAGGGAATTTTTAGAATTTGTTATAGTCCTTTTGTTCTTCTGTTTTTTAACAGTGGTCCATTGGAGAGGAAAAAAAAAAAAAAGGAAAGAAAAAGGCTAGTCCTTCATAAATAGGAGGAAGCACAAATTTCAGTGCTAGGAACTTGGATATGGTTCCTTAACTCTTAAATACCCTGGGTCTTGACAGAAGATTATTAGCTATGTAATTGTCTTGGTTTTAGCTGGGATAGAATTAATGTTCTTAATAGTGGCTGGTATGGTGCTGTTTTGGATTTAAGATGAAAATAATATTGATAGCACACTGATGTTTGAGCTGTTGCAGAGCAGTGCTGGCACAGAAGCGAGGCCTTCCTAGCTCCTTGTGCTGCCCTGCCCTGCCAGCGAGGGGCTGGAGGGGACCCAGCCTGGACAGCTGGCCCAGGCTGCCCAAAGGGACATCCCACACTACCTGGCCTCACACTCAGCAATAAAAATGGGGCATTTGGCCAGGGTGGCTGCCGATGTTTGGGGACTGGCTGGTCATCAGTTGGCTGGTGGTGAGCAATTGCATTGTGCACCACTTGTTTCTTTTATTCTATTATTATTCCTTTTCCCTTTCTTACTAAACTGTCCTTATTTCAACCCAAAAGTTCTTGCACTTTTACCTTTTTCTGACTCTCTCCCCTATCCATCTGGGTCAAGGGAAACAAGCATAAGGCTGTATGGTGTAACCCAGCAAGCAGCCAAGCACCATAACAATAATCAAAATCTGTAAACAGATATATAACATCCCCATAATAGCATGTCTTTCAGATTAATTAAAGCAGGAAATACATTTCAGTCACCGGTGAATGACCAAGCAGGTATCTGTAGGGATGTGTGCTTTTCTTCTAGTTTTCCTTTGTGACATGGCAATTTACAGAAACATGAGAAAAACATGCTGAGATTGCTTTGCCAAAGCTGGAATAAATCTAAGATACAATATTATAGAAGGATTATTGGAGTGTTGGTACTTCTACAATGACCATCATTATGATTACTATTGTACTATGCCTCCACAGAAGTCAGTATTGAGGTATGAGCAAATACATCATTTAAATGCTTATTTGATTGTGTTTATTTGCATATAACTTTACAAAGTCAGTGCTTTGACAGGAGAAAAAAAGTATCTACTAAATCCTCATCCTGCATCAATATACTCTGAGGAAAAGACTGACTGTGATTTTTCCTTACTGGAAGAAGCCAGGTAGGAGGACTGGTTACAAAAAGTAGCCTCTGTCACTCAGGTGGTGACCCACAATTTCAGAACAAGCTAAATCCAGCACAGAGTGGTACTGGCAACTAATGTCACAGTCTTGCCTTTGGCTCCTTCTTACCTGCTCACTGCGCATCCTGCAGCCCCTTTACACTGGCCCTAGCATTTGTAGAGCTACAGTGAAATGTGGGATTTGGGACTTTAGTGGCTGAAACTAACCTGGTGGTGCCTGTTTTAATTTTTACTGGATCACTTCCCTACCCCCACTCACTCATGTCTGCATGAACATCAGTGCTGGCACAAGGAATAGGACAGAAAATGAAAACTGGGGGAAGAGCAAAACCATCTATTTTGTTGGCAGTGCCAGTTTATGCTGCATTAAAATTATGAAACTGCAATGTAAGAAACACTACCTGAGATGTCAAGTGTGCAGAAATCTACCTCAAATCATCTGAACACAGAGAGAAACATCTTTTAGATTCAGTGATTACATAAGTGGATTAAAAATTACATTCTTTAATTTCTTCCTGGATTTCATGCCTAATGTCTGTCAGATATTGACACTTTAATGAGTGCCTGTCTACCCAAAACACTGTTGCAAGCACTGAAAGAATACTAGGCTGTGCAGCCAAAATGTGATGGATTGATTGAGAACATGTATCAGGACAGAAAAAAAACATCTTCCAGGTTCCAGAGACAGTCAGATAAAGCTCTGATAATCATGGAGTCTTCACAGAAGGCTGTGGGAGACATGCTGGAACCACAGGAACCTACGATAGTCAGATAAACAAGCAGGTTACTGAAACATTTTCTTTCTCTGAGGTGATTATATATAAGCCATGTTCAATTTTATAAAGCATATTACTCCCTCCAAATATGATTCCCTATGAAGATTTCAGCTATGCAGATGTTTTAAATATCTGAGCTATTTATACATAACAGAATAAATCACATTTATAGATGTAGCTTGGATGCAGTTGGTTTGGCAACTAATCAAACTATGCTTATGTTGATATAATTTCAAATATTGGGCTGAAATCATAACTAGAAAAACAATCTAATATATTCTAATAAAAGTTGATAAATGAATTGTACAAACTCTTAGAGTAACTGGAGGTGAGCTAGTCAGCCCACCAGTGAACAGTTTTGAATTGTTATTGATGAAATTGACTGGGCAGCTCAATTATCAGAGAAATACTGGCTACATTTGGAAGGAGAAATTAAGAGGAAAATGGGACTGTAAGATGAAGTTGTGTATTTTTCCATATTTAAAATATATATTTTTGGGAAAAAGTCTTCTATACTAAGCATATACTTATATATATACTTACATATTGTTTCTTTTCATCTAGTTATAGCATGCCTAACTCTTTATACACAGAAGGAAAAAGGAGTGTGTACCAACTGTACAATAATTTGAAGCTTTGAAGTGAGTAAAACATTCTGTACTGTAACTATTTTAATCTTGTTTCAGAACAAGATACCTCACCTGTGTAAGCTATAATATTGATTCATCTGGTTGCAATGAAATGTGACGAGCAACAATGATACAGAAAGTTCTGTTGATGATCTGATTTCTGCTCCTGATCAGGAATACTTTCATCTCCCTTGCAATTTAGCTGATGAGTGGAAAAAAGGCTCAGAAATAGCAACAATATTTTCAAAATTGTTGAAATTATAACCTGTGTTTTTCCCTTAAAACTGGACTATATATAAGGAACAACATGAATTCTTAATGCTATGGAGGCACCAGTCTTTGCCACCAGAGGCAATGAATATCCCACTTAACATATGAGCCTTCAAGCAGCCTTAGACAAAATCCTCCCTGCAAATTGGTGTACAAGTGTAGTAATATAGATGTATTACCAAGACCGTCTAATACAAGAGAAGTGCCAGCAACTGTTATGTCTTTCTGACCTTCTCTAGTAAGAGATTTAGTAAGTCAGTCTTCCTATTGTTCGCTCTGAAATAGGTGGAGTTCACGTGCTGCTTAAGGGTACCTTTTGTAACAGCAAAGATTAGTTTTCTGAGTTTTCTTTCTTCACTTTTTTTTTTTTCTAAGAGTCTGCAAACAGAACTCAAAGTTTTAAAATGACTTTTTCACTTCCCTTGAGTAATTATTCTCAGATGTCAGAGTGACAATTCAGATGTTAGCACTCTAAAGTGCTGGTCAGTTTACAAGACATTCAGCTCATGTACTTATCTATTTTTGTAGGTCTAAATGAAAGCAATTTGAGGGACTACAAGAAAAAAAAAATCTTTCCTTTATCAATTTAAAAACTGGAGTATTATGAGGAGTGGTGTGAAGTGCAATCCTTTTACTCTGGACCACTTGGGGAAAGTCTAAGTAGAAACTAGAAGCACAGCAAAGACACATAGGGATGTGGGTTTTTGATGTCACTGTGCTGGCAAAAAGCCCTAGTGTAACTTCAGTTTTGTGTGTTTCAAATGCTTTTTCCAGTATCGTTGTTTCAGTACTCATCAAATTCATAAACGCTCGCTCTATCTTTTCTCCTATTATTTATAGGAGAAGGACTGGTGCTGACCTGAGCTAAGGACTTGACAAGCTGCATAACTGTACCCACATCATGTGAAAGAGCAGTAAATGCTGTTCTGAACAGTGCTAATAAAAGGCTCAAGTCATTTTAGTTCTTCAGTTAATCACTTGAGAACTCAAGCGTTTTCTGTGATGTGATTTGGTTCTTCACCATAAGTTTTAGTCCTGAGTCAACACTAGCAGAATTCTAGACATCACTTGACCCAAATCAGAGAAGAGACATCTTCAGATCTTCTGAAGGGTTTCTCTGACCCACCACAGGATATTAGAAGACAAAAGCTTTTTTATTAATCTATTCATACTATACCTCTGAATGTGTAAACAGATTTCCTAGAACTGGTATCATTTCATGCTTCTTGGAGACCTTATTTAGACCTGTGAGGAGCAATTTGTCACTGTTTCACTGACTGCAGTTTCAGATAATAATGCTACAGTTGCTGAGAGGTAAATTGGGCAGTAATAAGAAATGGAAGAGTATATGGCAGCTGAAACCAGTCACTTTACCATTCTGTTTTTATACACCTTCAAAAACAGTATTTCCTGGTTTTTTTTTGTTGTTTTTTTTTCGTTTTATATGTTGGCAAAAATTCTTAAGTTACACAAAAATCTCAAGGAAGATCTAAGTAGCTGATTATAGCGATGAAGCACTGAAATTGGTTACACACAAAATGCTGCCAAACTACCTAAATAAACTAACCTAAAAGTTAAGAAATGTCTTCAGAAGTATATTTTCAAATTTATTGTGCTCATTCTGTTAATTAAAATACTCTTCTTATTCTACATATAATCTCTCATCACTGTGTATTGTCAACTAGAATAAAAAAGCATAAAAAATATAAATGCTAAATGTCACAACAGTATTGGGTTTCATATTTCAAATATACTAGGAAACTTGCCTTCCTTTCTTATTCTTTTTTTTTTCTCCACTTAAGATACAATAAGCAGTGTAAGAAATCTCCAAGCAACTTTCAATCTTCAAGTTCAGGAGAGAGAACAGGATTAAGCAGCGTTTTGTAACAGATTCCTCAAGGAAATTTAATAAAACTTTTTAATAATAATTTCAGTGGTGTCATTTTAGCTTTAAAAGTATGATGAAACAATTACACACACGTCTTAGTAGCAGGAATAGATAAAATAAATACAGAACACAACACCTCCAGAGAGCTTCATCAAAGAAACTACAGGCAGAAAACAGGCCAGCAATCACTTGCAGCCCTCTTTCAACAGATGACATTGGGTTCCAATACTAGCAGTAATGTTTCTTAAGTGTTTAAGTCTTGAAAACAAGTGCTTTCACAGTTACAGCTACTGCAATTAGAGTGTTCATCTATGAAATGATTCTTTTCGTAGAACATCCTCATGTTGGTGTTTCTGCTTTTCAAATTATTTGAAATGCCCTGGTTGAATGGATGATGATGTTTATTATGCATCATGCTTTTCACTACCCTCATTCTAAGAGAAGTGCTATCTTATATGCTGGAGGCTAAGTTGCAGTGTTCAGATGAAATAAAGTCTCTTGTTTGGAAGATGCTGGGAGTTCTGCACAAATATGAAGGGAACTGTCAAAACACAATCTACTTGCCAGAGTACAACTGCAAAACACTTAACTAAAATACTTTAGAAAGCAGGAAAGATGTGATTTGTGAGACAGTCGAATGATTCTACTTACATAAGTGCAAGATAGACTTGAATGTACTTTTGCATTGATAAGAGGTTTATATTTAGCAAATAAAATTAATTTTCGTTTCCTTGTTATTCAACTAGTTCAATCCGATATTGACATCAATTATTTTACCTTTTGCTAGGAAGTGATTTGACCACACGGATCAACTTCTTCACAGAAACTCACAAACCCTGTACTATGGTCTATTTCAGGTAAATCTCAAGTCCCAAATCTGAAAAGCTAGTAAAGTAACAATAAAGACCACTTTAATAATAAACCCCCCTTGCTTAATTTTAAAATTAAATATTTACCAGATATACTTTAATTGCATATATATACATAATTTTAGTCGCTTTATTAGGGATGAAAACACATTTGTCACTGAGATTCAATATAAACCAATTTGATGAATGTTCAATATTTAATCCCTGTGCAACTGACATCTAAATGTTTTATGAATTGTACAAATTCACAAAGTTCCTGTTTGTTAAAGGGCTTACAGCATAGGGCAGTAATATTTAGACCATGTGCCTTACATACCCTAACCTCAGAAACTCAATGTAGTCCCTGGAGAAAAGCAGATTCTTTTTTTTTTTTTTTTTTTTCTCCTTTCGCATGGGATGAGATGTCAGCATGGGGCAAGGTGGTGTGAGTGTGGTGAGTGTGCAATGAGAGAGTTTACTTCTGTGTATTGTTTATATAAGGCTCCTCACTTAGGACAGTACAAAAAATACCAGTTGCCAATGACGTTAAGCCTTTTGTGGAAACATACATTAAAGTGTCTATTCTGCTTGGCTTATATATAATTCTAGATAAATATAAACAACAGCAACAACAAACCGTTATTACTTTATACGCATATTTGTATATGCTTAATTTTCCTACTAAATTCAGGTTGTGTATACTGTGTCGTGTTGTGATTAACTAGTAGAACTACCAGAGGAAGACATCTATTTCCTGTCAGATGCTCACTTGAGCCTGTTTGGGATATTTGTGTAGCACTCTTATGGCATTTTAATCAGCATTGCCCAGGCAGTCTGGAGGACAAGGAATTGTTTTGAGCACCCTTTGAGCTCTGAGCAGAGAGTTCTCTCAGAGCTGGAGGGGACGTTTATCACATGGAAAATATGCACGGGGAAATGAGTCTCATTCTCCTCTGCTCTCATCATACTTTCAAATCCCAGTCTTCTTTGCACTCTGCCTTCATCACACTTAATTCTCTTACATTTTTATTCATGGTGTTCCTCTTCAGAATTATATTACACTCTGACGCTCACCTGTTGCCTGAGAGTGAAAACAGGTTTAGCTCTTGATTTGGAAGCCAGTCCACAGGACAGCATGATGAGGCTCTATCATGGTTGGGAACAAATAGTGTTGGCAAAACGCTGTCAAGTTCTGATTTGGAGTCTGGTTTAAGGGGCTTTTCTGGGGGTTCACAGTCCAAGTGACCTCTAGATGTTGCTTGTCTTTTGCACACCTTTTGGGTTTTGCCATGGATGGATTGTGTTCAATAAAAGGCATGCATTTTGCCTCCCAAGTCACTGTCATTGGGCAGAACTTAAAGTGTGAACATGGAGAAGAGCAGAAGGAATTCCTCTTTTCTGTCCTACATGGGTGGACACCACTGTATGTCAGATCCCTGGGCACTGAGAGGAATGACTCCTAATACACCAGCAGGCTACCTTGTGGAGTTGTGCAAGGCACTGGATACGCACCGAAAAAACCCTCTGGCTCCAGAACAGCATGTATTTAAGGCAAATCACCCACAGAAATGCTCATTTATGTTGTGGTGAATAGTTTGGTGATCTGGAGGATGTGGTTCAGCGTTATAGAGCTAGGTATTATTATAGGGTTACTGTTTTAACTTCAGATATTATTATAAGAAGTTGATAACGGAGAGCTTTTAAACTTTTAAGTTCTAATTAAATAAATCTGCTGTGTGTTATTAGCATATTCAAATTACCGAGACTCACATACCACTAGGCCCTCAAAGCACACCCATTCAAGAGAAACCCCCTAACTCCAACTTTCCTTCGTGGGCAAGCCTAATACAAACAAAATACACGTGGTAAATACCGATTTAATCATAAAATTTATTCGGCGGGACAGGACTTCACGCATCAGGACACAACACGTGGCAGCTGCCCCCACTTTATAAGAGCAGCCCCTACCCTTCCCAAAAACCGGCGTCCAACCGCGGTGCGCCCCAGGTCACCCCGCCCAGGGCCTTGACTCCCCGAGCCCGCCGCCGCTCCTCCCCAAATGGCGCCCACGGCCGCCCGCCCCTCGCGCACGCGCGCTGCTCCTCCTCGGGCCCGCCCGGCCCGGCCGAGGCGGCGGCGGCGACCACGTGGGTAGGGGGGGCGGCGGGTGCGCGGCCGGTGGGGCGAGATGGCGGCGCCGGGCGAGATGGCGGCGCAGCAGGAGGTGGCGGCGCAGCTGGAGGCGCTCACCTTCGGCCCCGGCGCGGCGGCCCCGGGCTCTCCTGGCCCCCGGGAGGGCGAGGGGGGAGATGAGGCCGTGCTGCCGCCGGGCGAGGCGGCGTGCTGCTCCCGGCCGGCCGCGGCGGCGGACTCGGAGAGGTGGGTTGGGGAGCGGGGGAGCCGCGCGGCGCTGCCCTGCGGCGCTTCGAGGGGCGAGAGCCGGCCCCCGGTCGTTAGTACACCTCCAAAACAGCGGCTGCGGGGCGCAGAAATCAATGGGAACACGAGAGTTTGGGCTTGTAGAGCATCGTGGCTCGTTGGGCCGCCATCATGTTGAGTGTGGTGCTGGTCCTGGTGCCCCCAGGGTGCCTCTGAACTGCTTTCTGTGACGAGGCACCTGAGGAAGTCTGAACATAGGATTCTTCATAATGAAGGATAACTCTGCTTAGATGTAAGCTGCCTTTCAGCTTCTGAAGCCTGCACGCTTTTAATCAGCTTCAGTGAGTTTCGTGGCTACTTTTTGTTGCAGTTCCCTAATACGAGATTGCCACGTGCCTCTTCTAACCATCAGAAGTTGATGCATAAGAAGTCTGAAGTTCTCCCCATGAGCTTCATTAATGGTTTAATAGTGTAAAGCTAGATTGTGGAAATAGTTGGTTTGCTCAGTTCAAGTAGTCCTAGAACATCATAAAGTACAGCAGCGAGTTTCGTGACTTAATCTTTATGTCTGTAGGGACTTCTTTATTGCTTCCAAAATCTGTTGCAGTGATTGTCATCATAATCGTTTATCTGAAAGCTTTAAGCTACAGCACATAGCTCACTGTTCTTCTTACACTTCATTCTTTTATTTTTCTCTCACTACTTGATTTTCAGTAGTCTTTTTGCTATGTTGATTTTGTTCCAATAAGTCCTTTTTCAAAGGATTTGTTCAGGAAAGTGTTACTTTTAGTTGTCTTTATTATTAGCAATTATTAGAAAAAGTACAACAGATAATTGAAAGCCATCAATATGCTTGTTAAGAAGGTGATTTAATATTAAAATAGGTAGAAGGGAGCGTTTTTTGTTTTTATTTATTCCTGTTTGTAAATCCTGCACTATTAACTGTCAGATGGGGTACTAAAACATACATGCAATCCTACAAATGTTTGACTGTCTCGGTGTGTGTTTGTTAAAGGTTTGTAAGTAGCGTTTTCAGTCAACAGGATAGACTGTTCTGTGTATTTGTTTTTCCCTCTGACTCTTGAGGAAGGAAACTTTTTGCTAAGTGAAACGTGAACATGAGTAATGACTGCTTTTTTACTTTGCCTTTTACTTCAAACATTAAGTGTCCTGGGCAATAAATACTTATGCCAGTGAAAATTACAAAAAAAAAAAAAAGCCTTGCAAAAATTTTATATTTTTTTTTAATAGTGCAAGATACATCAGTTGGAGTAAGTACATATATTTTCTACTTCCACTTAGCATTGTGCTAATGTTGGGATTGTGTATCAAGAGTGACTGAGCTATAGTAGGCAGATTAATATGTTATCTTTCAAAACGTCTTGCGGGCACCCAGGTGAGCTGTCACAGTTAGCGTTTGTTCTGAAATGCTGAAGCATTGCTTTTCTCAGTTTTTTAGTGATCTTGTCCAGTGAGTTGTTGGATCAGGAAGGATTGGCGTTCTTATTATACATCTCAGAAAAATGCCTGCTGTCCAAAGGTAGTTGAGTAATGCATGATTTAGGTGTCTTTTTTTAACTTCCATGTATGAGTCCATATTTTAACTCCCATATTTGTTTCATTTAGTGACACAGATTCAGACAGCTCAACTACATCCTCTTCCTCTTCGTGTTCTTCATCAACAGTGTCTGATGAAGATGATCATCCAAATGAGAAGGATAACAGAAGACATTGTGTTAAAACAAAAGATGAGTTGCCCCTGGATGTAAGTAAAAAGTGGTATCTTTAAAATCTCATCAAGTAGCTTATCTTTAATTGAATTTGATATGCTTTTAAGTTGCAAGAAAATAAACGTAACCTAGTGATTGAATGTACACTAGCTGTACACTAGCTTGCAGTGTTTCTAAATTTGTGTATATTGGCTCTGATGCTATGTTATGTAATCTGGAAAAAATTTGGCCTCAGTTTGTTTGTCGAGAAATGAAGATAAGGTAAAGTGTTGATGAGAGCCAGAATAAGATTCTTTTGTTGGAGTGAGTCTTCTGCTGGTAGCTGTTATGTTTCTGGAGATGAACTTGTAGAAATACAGTTAACTGCTGAAGTTTGGACACTTTTTCCGAATTCAGATGATGTTGAAGGTAACTTACACTAGTTGCACATAGGTTTCATTCCATATAGTCAAAATAACAGCACTGTAACTTACAGAGAAATACTAGTGTGAGTACATTGGACATGACTAATGAGTTTGTTCAAGTTCAAATACAAGTGTTAAAATCTGCTATCAAAGGCAAAGTTTAAAATTCTGTGTATTCTCTGTGTGGTACTCATTTATGTAGCTGAAGTTCTGTGCTTTTCTCGAAGCTCCTCTCTGATTATCCTCCACTAAATAGAACTTTAAATTAAAGATAATACCTTGACATCCTTCATATTGGTCTGAAGTCAAGGCAATAAATGGTCTGTTTTGTGGTTACTGATTATCTAATTGTATGTTGAAAGTGATTTATTATTTAGTTAGGAAGACAAATCTGAAGAAATGAAAACATCTATCAGTTGCTGGCTTTATCCACTTGAATAAAATTAGTGTCTACTTCAGTTGCAATGGAAATACACAGAGTACTGTCTTAATTGAAAAGATGTCTTAAAAAGTGACATTCCCCCAGGATGAGTTCATTTAGAATTATTCTGAAAGATGAATCAAACTAGATTTTTAATGAAATCTTCAAAATGCTAGGCGGTTTTTCTGATTGTCAAGTTTGTGTAGCAACAAATTGGTGAATTTATGACGATTATATTCTGAATGTTGATTTTGTGTTTTCAGGAACTGCCTCCAGTTGAAGACTTATCTTTAATTCTACCTGATAATATTGAACTGAAGCTCTTTGGGACAGTTTCCAGTATCATTGAGCAGCTAGGTAGGCAAGATGCATTTACCTTTTACTTAAAATTATGTGTTCATCTTCACATTAGTTGTATATTTAATTGTTCCTCCAAAGTTTCAGTACTGCAGCATTCTGTTCCATAGTGCTGTTAAACATTTCTGTTGATTACCTTGCACTTGTTCAGAGAAGGGGGCAGTAGGTTACCACCTGAGAACTGATCTAATAGACAAACTACTACTAAATGAGTATTGTTTGCATATGCTTTCGTGGGACTTCAATGTTCTGACTTTTGTAAGAAGCCTTTTCTCACCTTGTGTTATGGCCTTTGTATTAATCCTGGCAACAATAAGATTGAGCATGTGCAGTTTTTTGATATCCAAAGATTTTAAATGCTACATATGAATTACATCTGAAGATACAGGAGGTGTGTAAGTGAAAGCACACTGTACAATGCAGTTCCAAGTGCTTGTTTGCAACGCAGCATCTGTTGGATAATTGGTATTTTGAGTAAGTTCATCGTTTTGGCCCCCCGTAGTTCATCCCATTTCTGGCACCTTGACCAAATGCAGGCTGCCATCGTCAGCAGTCATAGGACAGCATGACTAATGTGATTTATAGATGCTGGAGGGTAAGCTTAATAAGATTGAGACACATAATAGATGTAGGTTTGGCTGTAGGCAGTATGTGTTTAGGGATCTTTTCAGCTCTACCTGGCACGTCAGTTTTTGGTATGTGAAATAAGTTTTGCAGAAGCTGGTATTAATGAAACTTCCGTAGTGCATTTGTATTTAAGCGTATTTGAAGTGCTCCATGCTGCTTGAACTGCTTTTAAAGCAATTTTCCTAGGAGAATTGGAGATTTGAAAATAGTATATTTATGTTGAATGGGAAAACAAAAAGAATGAAGCATATAGCTTTTGCTATTAAAACTTTTATATTGTAAAAACAAACAAAAAACTCCAGGGGATACAAGCTATTCATCCACAATTTTGTTGTTGTTGTTGCTTTAGAGTTCATCTCAATCTTTGACCCGAAGCTGTCTTGAAAGAATTGAAGGTAGTTGTCTGGCCATTGAAGGTAGTTGTCTGGCCTATTTTACTCATCTTTTCTCACGTATTTATAATGATGAGGGCTGTTTTCAGCTGAAACAATAGTTTGAAAAGAAGTTGAAAGTTAAATATTCAAGAGAGAGATTACAGCTATTCTTACCTTAGGTTTAGAGTGTGAATGCTTAAATGAAGTTACTTTTAAAGACTTTGGTTTTGAAAATTGTCCTCATGTTTCAATTGTTACTGGTGAATAGAATCTCTACACATCCTGTCTGTATACTGACAGGTGACAACTTTAATCTGCATTCTGCGTTGTGTAACTGGAACATGTGTACTGCTGATTTTATGCTGGTTGGTGAAAATTAGAAAACACAACAGTAAACAAGTATGAAGTAAAGATTAAAGTGTGTAGTAAAACCCCAATATATGTTAATTCCTGTTTTTTCTGCCTTGCTTTGTGGCTTCCTCCATCTGCATGTTTTCTTTTCAGTTCTGCTGGAAACAGGTGTCTGAGAGGCCTCAATTTCAATTGATTTATGGCCATATCAGGGGTTCTGTCAATTAACTTCAGATTGTTTTTGATTTTTGACCTAAATAGAAACCTGTGTATACCAAATTTGTATCAGGTACACATGTGTTGAAGACTTGGAAATTGCAAAACTATTAACACAGTAATCAGTATCCTGAACTCCTTCTGCCCCTTCGATTATACTTGGAAGATTTCTACAGAAAACGGTAGAGATTTCTGATAAAATCTGCAATGTCTGTATGCTGATGTCTGTAAGTAGGCATACTATGAGGTCAAGTTAGGGGTAGAAAAACAAGATTAAGGAGTGCTTCACAGTAGTTAGGAGAATGGTAGTTATTTTGGTGAACATATACTTCTGTTCAGTGTATCGACGTTTAACAGAACTTCTGCTGTGTTTTGCTTCAAGGTGCTTAACAGAAAAATTCATCTCTGGGTTGTAGCCTGGAAAGTAAACAGCTTTGGTGTGTGTATATATATAGCAAACCTGCCTTAGGATTGCATTCTGTGGTCCTGGAAGAGTTGAAGTTTAAGGATTTTGTTAGGCTAGGGTAGGGGGGACTATAGGTCAAATCAGTTGTAGGTTAAAATCTCATAGTGGTTCTCCCTGCTTTTGTTGGAGCTTATGGTTGCTAGAATGCCTTCCTTGGCATACTTGAAGACTGGGATCTGTAAGTGGTCAATTCGAGTTGAGAACTTTGTGTGTATTTGCCTTTTTTTTTTTTTTTTTGTAGGATATATTTCTCATGAGGATTAAACAACATACTGGGCTTCTTTCACCCTACATTTTATCATATAGGTAGACACAAAACAGTGATTTCCCTATCTCACAAAATTCAGTAAACTGTTAAGTCTGTAGCATTGTCACAGGCTTGCTTGGCATATCACGCTTGCAGATCGAAATAGCAGCTGAGCCTTAGGAGGTTTTGCTTGAGGAGGTGTTTGCTTTAAGTTCTGTTACATAAGTTTGGAAGATTTTTGTTAGTTTTTGGAGGAGTCTGAAAGTGATGTTAAGGGCTTGAATATTTGATGATTGAGGAATTGAAAATAGTTAATTTAGCATTATTTTTTAAGGGTGGAGAAGATCACCTTCAGAATCAGAAGTTTTGAGTATGATGCTCCTAGACCGCTGATAGCTTTTAAGTGTAGTTTCTACTGAATGTAAAGGAAGACGATATTTCTGTTTTCTTAAGCAAAAAAGAAAAAAATGAGTGAAGCATTCTAAAGACTCCAGTAAAGAGTAAGCTATTTATCCTTGAATCTGGAAAACCTAAAAATAAAGGTGATTCATAGGCTGTATATCATCAAATTGTGTATTTAACACAGAAAAAGCATACTTCTCTGTCCCTTTCTAAGTACATAAGTCTCCTAAGCGTTTCATCTTTTAAGGTGCTAGAATGACTTGATCAGTTTGACCACTCATACCATCATTAATCATGAATTAGGCCCAAATGTAGGATGAGACTACTGTATGACACTGAAGTGCAAAAATATTTCAAATTGCGTATCTGTATACAGAACTGATAAATGACGCTCCTGGTTACTGCTGTGATTGCACTGTTTGGCATAATTTTTAACTTACTAGGGGAAATTAATAGCTATTTCTATTCTTTTTTTTTCTGGTGGATTTTTTTTTTTTGGAATATTAAGGCAGAACATGCCCATGCATCTATACTCACATGCGAAAAAATTGCAGCCTCCCCCACAAATTACTGTTGCTGTTAAGAAACAGCCTGAGGAAATGCAATAGGTAATTCACATACATGTATCTGAGACTTCTGTTTTGTATCTGATAGTTCTATAAACCAGTGTGAATCTTCTCACTCAGATCACTGGAGAATGTTTTAAATGACTGTAAGAAATTTTATATGTGCGCAATAATTTTGGGGTGAAGCTGACGATTAGTTTATAAATAGAGATATTTTTCTTGTATTCCTCTGCAATTAAGTACATACTGCTCCTGAAACGTAAAATTCTAATTGCTTTTTTCTTTCCATTGTAGTAATAATTGAATCTGTGAGAGGCCTACCTCCAATAAATGAGGAAAGCATAATTTTTAAAGAAGATCGGCAAGCTGCAGGAAAGGTGTGTGTGTAAAGCATAAAAACCTGTTATTCTAATATTAAATTCAAAGTATTTTATTTTGCAACAAATAGTATTTGAGTCAACTGAGAGACATTTCCTTTATGCATAGTTTTTCCTTGAACTTTAGGGTTTTTTTAGTCATCTGATTTCTTTAATCTTAAAAATTCCGAGCCTGGAACTCATTGCATCCATATAGAATGACAATATGTGGTCTGTTATCTGATTCTGTCATTTGATATGACTGCTTATGGAAATAGAGGTTGCTTTAATAATAATCTTTGCTCTTTTATTGCCAGGATTTGTGGCAAAGATTGGAGAAATTAAAATAAGCTTTCCAGGAAAACACAGGAATAGTTATGTATGTGTACTCTGGTGGTACAGGTTTAGGCTAGTGTGTGCTTTAAGAAGAATGTTTCCTGATAGGGGTATTACATTGAATTCTGTATATGCTATGGAGAAAGTGACACCTCTAGGTGATGGCTTTCTACCAGAATATTTGTCTGTACTAGATGTGAGTGGAACACTGGAAAACATCAAATTGCAGGTGTCCCATACATCTCAGAATTCTCTGTTCTCCATTGAAAAGACATGGAAACTAACATAAAGGCATCTCCTAGAGATGGACTTCAGGAGTAAACAGTCAGGAGATTGTTCAGGTGTTGATTTACTCAGATTTGAAAGCATAATCAAGAGAGGAACAGAAGTCTGACAAAAGGAAAGATTACTAAAGTGAAGGAAACAGTGAAAGCAGTGCAGTTGGGTGGGTGAAGGCAGTATTAGCATGTGAAAATACACTGTCAAACGAATGTAGTAATAAAGGTAAAACATGAGAATCACTTGATTTGATGCTGCAATTTGAAAACACATCAATTCAAGTTGATTAACATAATGCAAGTTATGTTAAAGCTTCACAGTTGTTTGTGATTAAATTAGTTAACTAATCTTGGTGGTGCATTTTAAAATGATTTTTTGTCTCTTTCAGATATTTGAGATATTTGGTCCTGTTATGCATCCCTTCTATGTGTTACGATTTAACAGCCCAGAGCATATCAAAGAGAAAAGTATTAATGTGCAAGATAACATGTATTTTGCTCCATCGGTGCAGGACTTCACCCAGTATATATTTGCAGAGAAACTGAGACAGTAAGTAGCACATCTTCTCTAGTCTGGTTATAACTTTTTTTAATGTAGCTGAAAATGCTGAATCGAAGTTTAGCCTTGAGTACTTCTTCATAGTATCTGCCTGCCTGAGGAAAGTATGATGTATGAATACGGTTTGTTACCATCTCAAAGATGAGTACTCAAAGCTAAGGACGAAGAAACAGGGCATGGTAACTGTTGGCTAAACATTAATTTTCTAATAATGAAATGTCTGAGATAACTGTAGGTTTAAAGAAGTTCTGTCACATGTGACTAAGTCCCTATTTGTTAGGATTAGTTCTCATTTGACTCACTATCACAGAGAAAAATTGTAACATTTGGTGTCTGTATAAATTACAACTTCAGTCAGTATTTTTACTGTTTTTTTTTTTTATTGACCAAGGATATAGCAAGGCCTGCAAGGTTTTTTCTTTGAAAGCAGCAGGTATTTTTAAAAAATGTATACACCACTTTCAGCGGAGACCTTTAAAATAGATGGAAGCAGTAGGGTGAGAAAGCTTTGTTTTTCTGCATCCAGCTGGTCTTCAATAATTTGCAAGTGAACTTTGTTGCTTAGCGCAGTAGTTGCACAGACTTAATAATCTGCTTACTGCATCAATAACTGTAGGCCAAACTCAGCATCTGAGATGTGAGATCAGTTTTATAATTTGTTGTATGCTTTGCAAGTAGTTCTGGGAACTGCTTGTTTTATTTCAGTAATACTTAACTACTGTGGTACGAAATTGAACACTAGGTAAGATGTTCAACACTTCCACGTCTTATCACTGCAGTTGAGCAGCATGTCAGACCTTGCTTCTTGCCTTGCATAAAAATGATACATGTGAACAAGTCTAGTCCAAAGTAACCAGCATTTGAGAATGGTGGTCCTGTTTCAGTTTTATTTCACTGGAACTTTTATTTTTGATGTATTTTGTCAGTGAAGGTTCTTAAGTTTTTGTGACACCATTGGTACTATCTGTTGAAGCTACCTTCTCACAAAGCAGGTAGGATAGATAGATTCTGCCAGTGGAAATGGATAAACAACTTCCATGTCTTATCTCTGCTGTAACATCTATATAAAGAAACCAAGATGGCATGGACAGTAGAAGAATTCAGCTTCAGTCAGTGGTTTATGGTAGGGCTTTTTGGACTGTGGATTACAAATTTGATGACGAGTGATTTTGTTCCCTGCTCTTGATTAGATTACTTCGCTCTGCAGATTGGTCTGTGAAGTGTTGTCAGCTTAAAAGTTTTAAAAAAATGCTACTCAGAACTGTAGTGGTGCTTTGAAATGGAAAGCAATCAGAATTAAGATCTAAAAAAAACTTAAGTTTGAAGCTTTTTAAAAATCTGCTTGCATTGTGCAAAATTGCAGTGGTGTGAACAGGCTTTATGCATTAAAGGAGAAGATAATGGAAGTATCAGTATTTAGTAGATAGTGCCAAGTTTCTTGAATGCAAAACGACTTAATAAAAGTAATGTGTGGATTTTTGTCTGCATTGACTGAAACACAATAATTCAAAGAAGCTCATGTATTTTCATGGTTCCTATGAGTCACCTTTTTGTTAGACTTCTAGGTTTTACAGTACCTGAATTCAGAAATCTAAGAATTAGTGTCCTGCTCTTTGCAGAAGATTAAGTATCTCAAAGGATGGAAATTGTTCTGTTGTGCTGAAATGGTGAAGGTTGCCTTGGCAGAGTGAGATAAACTACTTTAAGATTAGGAAAACTTAAGATGAATTTTGCAGTTAGTAGTACTACGTATTGCCTAGTGATGACAGGTTTTGAAGTCTTGTTTATGCTCTGGTATTTCTGGAGGGAGTTTATTACCCTGAAACAAGAAGGTGAGAGGAAGAAACAATGAACTTTGTTCATAATAAATATTCTTCCTTTCTTCATTGCCTTGTTAGTGTTTTCTGTAGCCTAGAAATTAATGGGTTGTGTTCTGAGGTGTTTTCCTGATAATCACGGTGGTGTTGTCTTTAAGGTTTTCTAACCATACATAAAGATTGAGCTTCAGTTTTACGGGTGGGGATTGAGGCACAAAGCACTTCGAGATGAGTTGCCTGTATTCTCTTGGGCTGTCTTTCAGGTCTGTTTAAATCCAGGCAGCATGGAGTTGGTCATGTACATCAGTGTTGCTGTTGTAGCTTGATTTTTGTTGACTTGCTGATTACATAATGCTTGGTTATTAGAGCATTGTTTGTAGATATTTCATATAGAACACTTTTCTAAACTTACATGGCTCCATTTTACAAGTATGCATTTTAGCATTTTGTTTAGTTTGCATAAGTAAAGATTGTCTTGAAATTACAGACCAAAATATATTAAATTTTCAAGAAGCATATTTGACAGACTTCTAAATTAAACTTGTTCCAGAGTTGCTACTGATCAATGAAATTGCTTGATTTTTTTAATGGAGTTCTTGAAGTGGTGAGAGAAATAAATGGCACCAATTCAGAATTCTTTTGGGGCAAGAACATTTTTTGTGAGTTGTTTTTGCTTCTTCACATGTCTTTTGTCTTAAATTTTAATTTTATATTTACAACCATCTATTAACTGATTATCTAGTTAATGCTATCTTAATAGAATTGTAAGCCAAGCCTAGGGTTTTGATTCTGAAGTTGCTTTGCGATAGATGGACTTGAAGCTCATATCCTTCTAGACAAATTCTTTACTCTTTTCAACTGGAGATAACAGGATAAGGGTATATAAGGGAAGAATAAGAAATTTTATGACGGTAGTTATCATAAGAAATTTCTGGTGACTTGTCCCAATTATTTCAAGCAATTTAGGTTTAAAAGGACGTGTTGGGAGGATACTGGTCGCAGCTTAATATTAGCTGTCTGAAGTGTTTTGTCTACTCAAAGGAGGAAAGTGTTTTCAAGTGGCCTGTCTGGTGAAGCCCTAAGTTGACACATATGTTACTGTTTGTTTAGAAAAAAATGTGGGAAAAAAACAAATGCTTCTTTAAAAACAGGCATATATCCTGGTATATCAGATAAGTCTGGAAGAAAGTATTACCCTACTTGCTACACTACAGTTTTCATACAAATTATTTTTTAACCTGAAATATGTTACTATACCACAAGTGAAACATGAGATGTTTCATAGCCTCCTTAAAACTTCTTACTTCTTGATTGTGTAACACTCTGTGTTTTTTACTTTTAGGGAGAAGGGGTCAGATGCATCTTGGAAGAATGACCAAGAACCGCCACCTGAAGTAAGTATATATAGTTTGTTCTATTGTTTTTGAAAATGTATATAGAAAACATTCTGTGCAGTGGGATTAATTACCAATTTATTTTTTTTAAGCATACAAGAGTTTGATATAACTTTTGTAAAGAGCATCTGCTTTCCTTGGAGAGGCCTACCAGTCAGTAGGAGAGAGATTTAGTTATCTTTTTTACTTGCTTTTTGCAGTTTTAAATGTATGTATCTTTATTTTCAGTTTTTCCAGTTCTTCAAGAATGTGTTTGGAAACCTGAATGATCAACTTTCAGTAGCAAAAACTATTACTTTGCCAGATAGTTCTGCTTCTGCTAGGGCATTTTTGTCTTTGCTGTGCTTTCACAGTATCTTTGCCTTTCACCCTGACATAACCAATCCTTTGTATATAAAGGTTTCCTAGTATTCTACAAGGTTGGATGTTAGTCTCTTAGATTAATGTGACACCTGTTCTGTTGCATTCTTTGAATGGCTCCTTGTTAAGGTTTCCCTACTGTTTCCTATTAAAATGCCAGTGTAACAAGATGAGCTTTTTCCATACAAAGGCAGTCATATATGATGATACAGAAACAAGAGCTCTTCACAACCATCACTTATTGTAGGATCTCTAATGACTTCAGTGACCAGCCTTTCTGTCTAGTGCTCTTTAACACAAATTTTAACTGATTCGTTATTTTTCATGACTATTTGCCTCTTTATTAACAGCCACAAACGGTGTTTTTATTGATGTGACATCATGAGACTGATTTTTCTGGCTTAAAGCTCCCATTTTTCCATGCAATTTTTACTTTAAGCCTAACTTACACAAAATAGCTCAAAGTCCTAGAAGCCTCAAATAGTGTACTAAAATGATCTTAAAATTAACTGCTTTTTCTGAATTTTATGAAAGTTTGACAGGTTAGTGTAGTTCCACAGAACATGGTTCCAAATATAAACTATAGGTAGGAAAGGGCTTTTAGTTGTTTGAGTGGGTTTCCATGTTTTTGTTGTTCTAAGCAATACTGCATTAACATACCTTATCCTGGTTCGTTGTTCTGGCTTGAAGGAGAAATATGTGAGTTTTTTGTAAGGTTTGAAGATACGTGCTGTAATGATGTATCAGTTTGTCAATCCAGAATGTTGCTTTATTTAGTATGGGGTATGGATTTCAAAATACTTTTTCTTCCCACAAGCTGAATTAAGTTGAGCAGTGTGAACTTCTCACAAAGAATGCTCGTTTAACACTTCTGAATGTAGGTTTCCTTCCTTTGTTGGGAAGACATCTCACCAAGAATTATCATCTGAGAATTAGAAGTGTTGCACAGATTTAGACTGTAGATATGTGACTAACAGAGCATTGAAAGACTGTATGCTTTTGGCTAAGGTGGTGATATAAAATGTGCTCATAGGTTAATGGTAAGTTCTTAATTTCATAGCTGTATTTTAAAGCTATTCAGGGGGTAAGCATGTAAATGCTTAATTTGAATTTGTGGGTGTCTAAATAACTTTAAAATCTGGCTGTGTATAGTGAAACACTCAAGTCTTTAGCAGATACAGGTTCACTGCTTTTTCCAAAGTTGATAATTATTTACGAAAAGATTTTTTTCTAAGATGATCTGGTGTCTTTGAGTATTAGAACCTGAAAGTACCGAGGGAACTTTGCTGTACTTCATGATAGGAAGAAAGGAAGGAGATTTGAAAGAAATCATTGCTGGCAAGGATGGGCAACCTAGTTGGGTTTTGTGACACCTTTCTGACTTAGCGATGTGCATGCTTACTGTTCTGTAGAAAACAATACACAACAGCTTGTAATCCTTAATTAGGCTCATCTTTGGATAGTTCTGTAGTTACACATTACCCTGGGATAACCAGGCTGTGACAGCTGATGAGCTGGTAGAAAGTATCTTCTGCTTTGAAGGCAATAACTGTTGACAGGGGTGCAGATTTAATTTTATGCTACTGATGCTTGAAATTGTCTCATAGAGCCAGGCTCCTTCAGAGCCCTCAGCTGGCAGTTGATTCCATAGCTTGTCTGGCAAGCTCCCCCAGTGAACTGCGTGGAGTTTTGGAGTCAGTTCTTTTGATGCTATGAAGTTCTATTTTTCCATGAACCTTAACTTAATCCTGGCTAGGTCTTTCATGCTTCTTACCTTTTTTAAGGTATGGGATAAGTGTTTCTTTTGCCACAGGCTTGTAATTAGCCTACTTTAGCTGTAGACTCAGCAGTACAATTTCTCTAGGGTCTTTAGGGTCATAGGATGTCTTTAGGGTCATAGGAAGACAATGCATGGTGTTTTGGTGCAAGGCCAGCAGGAGGAGATAACTGTGACTTCTCTGAGGTAGCTTTTGTGGAGTGTCATGTGAAAATGAGGTGGCAGCAGAAGGTACCTGTTGTTTGTTACTTCTGTTCTGCTTGAGGATGATGTATTTAATCCTTAGAAAAATGCAGAAGCTAGCAAGAGATTTTACTTCATAGTATGTAGTACTGTTACATTCCTTGTGGCTTTTTGGAGTGTAAGAATATAATCCAGTTACGCAGAAGAGGAAGTAATTGTATTCAGAATTAACATTTAGGTTGCTTTTTTTCCTAGCAGTGTATCCGTGCTGGGTTTTTTAGATGTGTGCTCTGAAGCAATACATCAGGAAACAGCAAAAACCTTCCTTTTGGAACTGGGGTAGGTAGGGGTTGTGCCCCTCACCCCCCTTAGTCAAACAAGGGAGCAGTCTTTTGAGGAACTAGTTATGCTAACAGATTTCTTTGTTGCTGTTAATAACCCCTCCTTGTTCTATGTGTAAGCTAGGGTTCTAAAGGTAGCAAAACCTTGCCTAATAGGAACAAAATGTTGCAGTGGCATTGAGTCTACTGTAAATTACAACATTCTTCAAAACTGAAAATTCCTTTGAAATAACATTGCTATTGAAAGCTTAACAGACAAGAACAATATTATTAGAATCTCACTAGTCTAAAATTGTCAGTACATATTAATTTTCTGTAGCTTAATGTAGTTAAATTTAACTGCTCAGTTCAGTGTTGGTCATGAAAATCTTAGATTATTAAAATAACCCATATATTAATTTACCTACTCTGTACTTTAAATAACATGTTAACCCCTTGCAAGATTTTTGTTGGTAATTACTAGCCAGCTTCCTCAGTTTCACTCAGCTACTGCTGTATTACTCTTTTCCTCTTAATTTTGGTGAGAACTAGGTGAATTGTCTGTATTAGGTTGGATTGGGAAGAGTGAGATAGAATCCTTGGTAGACTTGTGTTGAATTGCATGCAAGTTCTGAAAATCTTCACTGCAGTTTTTAGCAGTAAGCTGTGAAAGGTATTCATGAAAAAGGATGTGCGCTTAAATCTGTTGAGTGTCATACAATTGTTTTTTTTTTCTTACTAACTTCAAGGCAAAAATATGTTTAGTGCTTGAATGTTGCTGTTTTTAGGAAAATTGGAAAGAATAACTGAGAATTGTCCAATTGTTTTCTGAGAAATTTGTGGAGTGTTAAGGTTCTGATTGTTGAGAAGCCAGCTGAACATATGATGGCTCTTAGAATGCAAAACAGGAAAGTGCAGCTTCAGTATTTTTCAAAGCTGACTGCAGGATGCAGTGTTTTCTAAATACTGATTTATTGCTAGAACTGAAGTTTTTTGTACATTTTTTTAAATATTTTAATGGCTTTTTTCTCCTCTTTTTTTAACCAGGCCTTGGACTACAGTGATGATGAGAAGGAGAGAGAGGCAAAACAAAGGAAAAAGAAGGCTCAAAATCAAGGAAGGAAGAAATTCAGATCAGAAACAAATACATCAGGTGAGTGAACACTGGGAGAGTGCTTTCATCTGTCAGATATCATTGTGCTTTTCATACAGCAGATCTTAAAAATTGTTTTCATACAGTTGATAAATGTTTGTGTACTTTCCAAAGCTGAGTGTTTGAATCTGTGACTGTTCCTGACTTTCTAAGGAAAATCAGCAATTTTTTTTCCATTAAGCTGAGAAAGAAATAGTATAGAGCAGGGTAGTTGTCAGAGGAGACTCAAAGCCTCTAGGGTAGATGGTGTGATCTAATACACAGCAAGGATAGAGAGCACATGCCACCTTTCAGACTTCGGAGCTTGCTTATTGCAGAGGTCATTGTGGCCTAAGTTCAACCTATGCCATTGAATATAGGGAGAAGATAAAGGAAAACCATGTATGATTTTTGGAAAACCGTTTATTTGAGACTCAAGGAGAGGATGCCAGTCTTCAATGCAGAACTTCTCTTCCTAGAAAGGAAGCTCTTTTTCACCCAAGGCATATTAATACCTCTCCTTAATTAACTACCTGTCTTTAGCTCTCTGAGATCCGCTGTTCACCTGTCATAGTCATTAGATAAACTTGGAGTAGATTAGTGAACTGTGTAGTTTTTCATAATATATGCACTGTTCTTCACTTCTTCCTGCTGTTGACAGATCATTTGCATGTGTATGTTTGCGGCTGTGCTGTTTGCAGTAACTGAATTTTCCTGTCTTCACTTGTGTCTCTAGTGACGAAAACATTCTTATTGTCATTTTGGCTGAAAAATTTAAATTCAGTCTTACTTTGATATTACTGATATCCTTCTGTTATGTGCTTTCTGTACTTCTTTTAAATACTGGTGACCCACCTTACCTCCACTCTTTTTCTGCTACTGCTTGCATATCAGTTTGCTGCTTCTGTCTGCTCCATTTTTGCTGTGCATTGCTTTTGCATTGAAAAAATCATTATTAGTCATACCATTGGACAAATCTTTCTTGGACTGACTCCTGCCATGAGTTTGCTGCCTTTTAGTACAGTTGCTAGGCATGGCACCCCCACCCACTGAACCTCTTTTCTCTATAGCTTGTAAGTCAGCAGCTGTCCTTTTAACTGTTTTCCTCTGTGTAAAGTTCATCCCTTCTTTCATAGCTGATTGTTATTTTCTCTCCTGGTTTCTGCTTATCTGCACTGCATAAGGCATATTTTCTAGCATGTCCTTATTCTGCCAGCTTACTGCGGACGTGTCTTTCCTAGGGCTTGCTGAGGCTGTTACTGAACTACTGTACATAACTGAGGACAGAACAGGACGAGCTTTCTCAGTGTTTCAAGGAAGTATGAGTTATGATTTACTGAGCTTGTTATTCATAAATAACACGTTTTAAAGTTGATGCTACTTGCAGTTTACTTTTGGCTATGGAATTCAGCAGCAAGGATGGCTGTTAAGTTGGAGCACAAACTCAGTCTCAGCTGGAGTTTTATATGGTTGCATTTTCATAAAACTCCAGGTACATTAAAAATTGCTCCTTGTTACAGTCTTTAATAAGAACTAAAAGAACATGAAGTGATTTCACGAGTGCTTCCTAAAGGGCTGGATGCAGCAAAGGAATCAAAGGTCCTAATCCCCCATGAAAACAGCTAGGAATCTTGGTATTAACTGTTTTCACAGATCTGTTTTTTTACAGATGAAATGGTTTTGCAATCTAGCACCAAGGATTAGGTCCAGATAAAACTCAAATTCAATGACTTTGTGGTGTTATGTACTTACTTGTGTTTCTAACCCTAAAATCTTTAAGAGATCATGTGTCTGTGTAAATTCTGTAGCCTTTTGAATATCTTAGCAACTTCCTGGAAGTTTTTGTAATGTTGTAATGCTCTTCATGTAGTCCTTACGCAATTCTACAGAATGGATGTCATGAATACCCTTACAGTATTCATATAAACTGGCTGCACACTTATCATGAACCTTACACGTATGCTTACAGTGTGACCTGTACAGGAAAAAAATCTTTGAAAGATGAATGCTGGAAGTTAATTGGCTAAAGATTTAGGTCTGCCTTTTCCCCCGATAGAGTTGATTAACTTCATTAAATTGGACTTGAAACAATTTGTCCTGTATCTGCTATAATACCAAAGATGTGTCTGAAAGATGTGTAGCACTTTAGTGCAATCAATGCAGTGTCTAGTACATTGGCTTAAAACATGATAAATATCTGTCATATATCTGCCTAGATATGTCTTGAATAGTAAGTTGTTACTAAGATAACTTTTGACACCACATTTGCAGTAGTTATTTGAGTAGCAATTAGTTAAGTAAAATAACTTGTTTTCTGTTACACCTATAAGCACATGGATTTTAACACCACAAACTTTGGAAGACGTGAGGAAATATCCTTACGTGCTTAATGTTGAGTAATTCCAGTAGTAGTTTGCAACATAATGAAAATGTGAAAAACTAAAAATGAAAATGAAAAACTAAAGATGGAATAAGGACTGCTGATCTTTGTAGTGTGTTGCTAAATCTGGCCTTATGTTGAAACTTCTAAAATACTTAGTTTGAGTGTTTGCATGGTTTGTTAATGCAAGTGAAAATGCCTAGAGGGGAAGAACGTGAAGTTTCCTTCTTAATGATTGAATTTGCAGCACTCAGGATCATTCTTTCTATATTACTCCAATAAGTAAAGATTAGTTGCTAAACAGTAGACTTGCCAGTACTTCTTTGTTCTACTTGCCAGTATTGTAGAAAAGGTTACGCTTCCAATTTCATTGACTTCAACTTCTGATGTATGATCTTAAAACAGACTTAACTGTATACTGTAGTAAGCTCTCTCAATACAGGTTAGGTATTTGTTTGTATTTGAAGACAGAAGTGATTCTTGAAAGGTTTGTGAGGACTAAATTTAAACTTTCCAAAATACTAAAACTTTTTTTTGTTTTAAAGATGAGTACAAAGGAGCTCATCAGCCAGTGCAACAGCCTGCTCAAAGTTATTCAAGGGGGTACCATGACAGACAGTTCTCTGGTGTTCCATTTCCTCCACCATCAGGACCTCGAGGATTTTCAAGACCTCAAATGAGACCGCCACAGGCATACTATTCAGACAACAGAATACATCATGAGTCTCCGGTGTTCCGGCAGCCTTACAGAAGTGAAAATCCAATGATGCAGCAGTATCCCTTTCCTCCTCCAGTTTTTGGTTCCAGTAATCAGATGCATCAATTTCACCATCCACCTTCAAATCTAAACATGGCTTGGATGGGCCCAAATGTGTACAACTCATCGTACCCATTTTTGCCACCACCACCTCCACCTCCTCCAAGATAGCCATCAATCTCACTTCAAGCCTTGCTAAGTTTCCATAAACTTATGGCTGCCAAGACTGCATTCCATTATTTTGGAGATACTTTATTTTTTTCTGCAAGAATAGAACAAATGCAGAGTTCAGTGCTTTGTGGGATATCCACAGAAATTTTTTTCTATTTCTTTTCTGTTTCAAAAAATGTATGATTAAAATTACATTATTATATAATGGTTTATTTTTGTAATATCTACCAGCTTGGGGTGATAATAAAAACTTTTCAGAGATTGGTGTATAGTGTTTGAAGTTTTTTGTACTAAATAGAAGCTTAATAACTGCTCTTTCATGGTGATAGGGGATATTCGGCATAGATGTTTTTTAATAGTTCTTAGATGAATTGGATACTGCTATGCTGAGCTGTCACTTGTTTGAATTTGTGCAAGTTTTGAAATCTCCTTACATGGAAAATAAAATTTGATACCTAATTTTTAATCCAAGCTTACCCCTGTTTATGTAAGGTATAAACTCCTGTGATCCAGCTTCTAACATTTCATTAATTTCATGTTAATTGGCAGACTAGAGCTGGATTGTCTGTTAGAATAATTGCTGCAGTAGCTAGATCAGACTGGACCAACAGCTAAATTACTCTGTTGGATTTAGTATCCTACAGTAGCTATAGAAGGACAACAGTGAAACCTATTGAACAGATGTTTTGAAATTAGTTTTAGGATGTAATTGCATGGACTGGGGAAAAGAAAAGCTGTCAATCTCTCTAACCTGTTTTTTTGGATACAAAACGCAGGTAGCACTGGATGCTGTTTGGCTGTCTTTACAGTCAAAACTGTCTCCTCTAAAACAATGAGGTTCATCAACTTTGCCAGCCCGCTTCTGGGAGGGAGCAGACTAGTCAACTGAAGACAGTCTGGAACAACTTCTTGGCCAAAGGGTCCATCCAACAATTGCACCTCCATAGCCTCCAATGGAGTCTCTCTGGCTGGTTGGCTACAGTAGAAGCAGGACAGACATTAAAGCATAGTCACACCATTGAACTGATTTACAGAGCTGTGTGCTCAATATTTCTATTCTCAAACTCACTGGCCTCATTAGTTTCTTTGGATATCTATTGAAAGACTAATTAGGCTTGCCAGGTGTTGCTTAGTATTAAGATTAATTTGTATTGGGTTTACATGGCAAGGTTTCAGTAGTGGGGGGCTGCAGGCATGGCCTCTGTGAGAAGAGTCCAGAAGCTGCCCCATGTTGGGTGGGGGGGGGGTCAGATGCCTCCAAAAGGCACTGGCCACAGAGCTGACTTGGTAAGTGATGTTGTGTTTGCCTTTGTGAGAGCAGATTTAAGAAGGGGGGGGGGGGGGGCGGAACCTGCTGCACAACAGCAGCTGGGAGAAAGGAGTGAGAAGCAGCCCTGCAGCCCCCAAGGTGAGCATAGCAGGAGGGCAGGAGGTGCTCCAGGCATGCAGCAGCAGTTCTGTGGAGCAGGCTGTCCCCCTGCAGCCTGTGGAGGAGCCCCCGGTGGAGCAGGTGGATGTGGCCTGGAGGAGGCTGCAGCCCATGGAGAGCCCCTGCACTGGGGCTTTGCAAGTCTGGGTAGTCACCATGTTTTCAATACAGAAAATGTATTTCATAATTCGTAGTGAATGCGTTGTGAGCTATGCTGTTCAGGGGTTCAACATGAATAGGAGTGGAAGGAAAATGCTACTATGCCTTACCTTCCATGTGGAATAACTTAACCTGCAAATTCATTTACGTTTGTTCAACTAGCCAATGTAATCCACTATTTAGGGTGGAATACTGATTTTTTTTTCAAATAAGGTATTTGTTCTGCGAATCCCAAATATGTTTATGTAATATTAAATGTTTTCTCACTTTTTCATCTGAGTATTAGGATTTAGGAGGGTTTAGGTTTTATTAAATTGTTAGGTTAGAACCTTATAATAGCATTCATTCAATAAGATAGTTGGGAAGCTTAATCCCTGCAGAAGAAGAGAACATTTTTTGTTTTGTAGCTATTCTTTCCTCGCAGAGGGGATTAAAGCAATGTTAACATCAGGAAAGTTTAAAGTCCAGAACACAGTTTTCACAGGTGCCAAAAGTAGTCAGTAGCTCAGTGATTGTTACGTTTTGGCGCTGTGACAGGTCAGAGGCAAGTCTTAAGCAATGGTTTCTAGTAGACCAGTATTTATATGCTCTGTGACTCATGTCTGTTTGCAGATTCAGCCCAGAGTGCTGCAAGAGTTCTGCTACATTTTTTAAACATTTTTGGTTTTTCTTCCATACGATTTGACGTTTCTTTGTGGGCTTCACCTTACAGTGAAGACTTAGGGCGTGGGAGGAATGAAGAGCTGGGGAGGAGAGAGAAACTAGAGGAGAAGCAGAGGTTAAGGGAGGAGATTGACTGCAGTTACTCAAAGGTTGACGTTTATTAGATACAAGTATGGAGGTGATAAACTATTGTATTATATAAATGACTGTAACTATGGTAACATGGGAAAATGGAAATTGGAATTACATACCTGACACCATTTCTCTTAAACTCATAAATAATCATCATTGGTATTTTGATGGCTTTTAAGTCCAGTTTGAACAAGAGTCAATGGAAAGGGATCAGAGTTTTCCTGGAGGCAAACAGGCAAGGGAAAAAGGTAGGTTCCTTGAAGAAAAATGTTGACAAATATTGTGGGGTAGGGGGGAAGTTCACACTGCTGCAGGCTGCTCAGGGAAGTGGTGGAGTCAACACTATTGGATGGATTCAGAAATTGACTTTGGTCAACAGTCCATGGTAGCCTCACACTGAGCGGAGAGTTGGACCAGAGGATCTTGAGACTGACCAACCTAAATTAATCTTCTTGATGCTGTCATTCTTTTGGAGTTCTCTACTCCTACTACAGACTTTGTCTATCAATACCAAAAGGCATGGACAGTCCAGCCAGAGTTAGCAGTGTTTAGGAAGCCTGGCTTTTTATTTGTGCCGTTATGCCGTTTCATTATCATACAGATATTTGTATCTAAAGCATCCATGCTGTGCTAGAAGTTGGACTTGCTGTGGAAGGTAATAACTTACCATTTCACTTGGATGTAAGCTGATTTGAGGAATTGTTCCTTTATTAGCTGTTTGGGAACTAATGCTGATGAAAGTCTTAGTTCCTGTCATTTTCTCTGAAGGGGTAAGGCATTTTGTGTCGTGCAACTTAGTTTGAGAATGGTATAACAAATAACAGTACCTAGAAACTGCTTTATTTACTTTAAACAAGCAAACAAACAAAAAAAGCAGGAATTATGTTTCATGTCCTCTAACAGAGGGATATTTGCCAGAGGGGAGACCTTTTGAATCATGCTGGGCACTCATGGCATCACAAACATTGGTGCCACACAGATCAAAACTAGAAATAAGCTTTTTTTTTTTTTTTTTTTTTTTTTTTTTTTTTGTATGCTGTATTTAGCAATTTCCAGGTTGGTTTCTATTTCTTTGCAGTTCAAAGGTATTGTCAGTTATTTTTGTCTAGTAAATTTAGTGACATACACAGTCAGACTTAAAAGTAATGAAGAGTTCCTGAATCTGCACAGAACACTTGGTAACAGAATCTGCTACAGAGTCAAGTAAAATATAGCAGACTCCCAGGGATGACATAGCAAATGAAAGCATTACTATAGGCATAGCACCAGGCACTTACAGTACAGCTTAATATTCAGGAAGGATGTATAATTTTGGAAAGACTTAATAATGCTCTGTCCTAGTCACTTAAAAGTTTATTTGACATTATTGAATGACAACACAGAGTAGTGTTCATCTGCTGGTAAATGAAGTCTTTAAGTATGAAAAAGTATTATTGCTGTTTTCCTGTGAATCTGACGTAATTTTTGTAGGTAATGATTTGCCAAAAGGCTTTATTAGATTTTTCTCTATGATTTGTGGGGTCTGAAATGCATGCTAATCATGTGTAATGCCTGCCTTTTATTAGCACAGAGCCAGCGGCAGGGAGCTGTCGCATACTTTACCTTTCACCTTGGAAATAGAATTTCCTCTCTTTGGCTCTTCTCTGCCCACCTGAGGAGTAATCCAAGTACACCTTTCACAGATATAAAATAACATGGCTCTACCAAGCACTGAAACGAATGTGGCAGTGAGGATGGTTATTAAGGATCTAAATTTGCATATAGTTAGTCTCCAAGTATATTACCTGCATTGTTTTGAACAGGAAGACTTCATCTGGTAGGTGCTGTGAAAAGCAGGAAGTGAAAATTTAGAAATCTCTGAGGTCTAGTCTTTTGGAAGAAGTGATGCAGATAAGATTTGCTTTAAAGAAAAGAAAAATGTCACTTCCTATATTCATTTAATCATCTTTACTTATTTTTATATGCAAACTAGGTAACTTTAGGCCTGTTTTGTGAGGATTCAATGGACTTCAGGTCTGAAATAACTAATATTTTCTTCAAGACAGAACCAAAGAAAAGAGTACATTTTGGAGTTCCTGATGAAGACTGTGATTGAATGTTTGACTAAAAATAGACTTTCTAGAGTATTCAGTTTCCAAATGAAAAATATACCTAGGCTATGTGCCTTAAAGACTTGTTTAACTATCCATTGGATGGTCACACATTCAATTCCACCATACCTAGGTTGTCCTGTATAAACAGTAATAAACAGTATGACCCCTTATCTCCAACCAAGCTATTAAAAACATAAAGAGGCATTTTTATGAACAACATTCTCAGAAATTGTGGTCTTTTTTTTTTTTTTTTTTTTTGAGGGGGGGGCAGAGAGGTTACACTCTTTACCAGGACACATTTATTTCATAGATAGTTTTATGTTTTGTTACACGTACATCTGGTCACTGCATGTTTAGATTTTCCCTTACAGGGTTTCCAGTATACCCATCATGTTTTCTCTTCACAGTATGCTACTTTTTGCTATCATTACTATTCTGGACCTGGAATTGCTCTGGCAGTGAAAGATTTTCATCTATCCAGCATAAGGTGATAAAGTGGTGATATTAGTTTGATATGGAAATAACTTCTGTACTGTAGAGAAAAATGCAGCATTGGGTAAGTTATGTAGGTCAAACTACTTACTACTCCAGTCTGGCAAGAGGAGAGTTTATTGACCTTAGCAAGAAGGGGATTAGCATAGTCCCCAAAATTGTGGTGGGTCTGGGTGTGACAGAGTAGGACATTCAAATCATTGATTTATCACCCTCAATCTCTTAGGCAAATCAATCATTCATTCCAATAAGCAATCAGGAGGGAAAAAACAGTGGAAAGCTACGGTATTTTGTCAAGTTCGAGGTTCCCAGGCTTTGCTTTGGTGGAAGGTGAGCTAACACAAAAACTGTGCTTTTACAGAGAAGGTTATTTTAATTTGTCACAAACTAGGTCTGTGTTTCTTGTGCCCTGTTACTGGTTTTGAGATTCTGTTCAAACTGTGATTTCAGACAGAATAGATGTCTGGAAGACATTAAATATTGGATCTTGAGAGGAATTAAATTTGTTATTTCAGGCAGAACTCCGGATGAGATACTAGGTTCTTTTCCCATGCTGATGAATATAAACCAGGTAGAAACTTTTACAGACCTATCTTTGTGCATCTGTTCTACTTAGTATATATATTTTCTGTTATTTCTGCAGATAGCTTGGTTAGTAAAATATTAAAGGTATACTTGATTAGTAAAATCTTAAAGGTATACTTTGACTTCAATTTACAGGAGAATACACTTAAATTATAACTGTGCAATGTCAATGAGAAAATAACATTTAACTGCTGCAAAAAATATGTTTTGTCATGTGTTGGGTACAAATAACATCCTTGTGGATTCAATAAGAAAAAATCTCTCTTCAGAGATTTAAGTATTTTTAATACCTTTTTTAAGACTGCATTATTTTGATGAGGCTAATTCATTGTTCTAACGGGGCATTCCTTGACAGTTACTTGTCATTTATTCTATTGTGTTAAGAAAGCTGTTGAACATGAAAGGTGTGTGAGGCAAAAGACTAGAGTAGAAACTGGGTTAGTGTAGATACCTCATTGACACTCACTTTATCTCAGATCTGAGAAAAGCAAAATAACTCAGCCTTTTTAAAGTATAAGGGATTTAGATAGATATCTTCTTTAAAGGTTAATGGGATATGTGTTCAAAATCCCCTGTTTTTTTATTTTTGCATAGTCCTCTATGGAAATGTTAACCTAAAATTCCTTTGAGAGAAAAGATTGACATAATAATTTTAAATACTAGAAGAATCAGATGTTTTTCTATTTATTTTAATCATATGGATAAAATATTATTTGCTTTGAATCCTGGTGCAAGTGAGACTTGAAAATATAGGATTTTTTGACATACAGAATATTGATTTGACTTTTCAGGGAATTCCATTTTGAAAATTACAGACTAATCTGTCTTGCCTTTTTTCATCATTCAGGTGCCAAGTGTATTGGTGATAACTCAGATCTTTGCATGATGTAGTTTACATATAGATTCTATATTGCCAGTGCATAGTCTTGCTTTAAAAAGTCTTGCTTTTAATGACATGTGGAAGACTTCTGGGTCTTTAACTGAAAAGCTATTTAAACACCAGTTTCTTTCTTTTTCATTCTATGTATGTACAATTGTCTGTCTATAAATATATGCTTAATCTTGGCATTCCTGAATTTTGGATGTTTCAATGTCCAGTGATGATATTAAAGGTAGATTTTTTTTTTTTCATAAATTGCACTTAAAACCAAGTAAACCTAAAAGTAAATCTATTACATCTCCTGAGGCACAGAGAGACTTGTCAGTAAGAACTCTAACCTGTTCCTGGAGCTTAAGAAAATTCTCTTTCATCAGACATCTAAGGAGTTTTGAGTGAAATTTTGTAGCACTGATGTGGGTTACTGAACTTTTGAACACGGTAGTTTTGGAAACGTCCGTGTTAAATGCTTACTTATAGAGATGCTGGTGCCTTAGTTTCAGACTGTTGTTCAATTTAGCAGCCATAGCTGGAAAACATTCTTCAATTATCTGTCAGATTTTTAGGTCCTTTTTTTTTTTTTTTTTTTTTTTTTTTTTTTAAGACCAAATCCTGCAAAGTGGCTGAGTTCCTACAGGTGGCTAATCACTAATCCAGTTAATTTGTGATGTTCTGCTTCAGTCGCTGCGTAGAGAATGTGAGTGAGTAAACAAAGACTAATGACTGACTCTGAGCCAGCTATAATGTAATAAAAGAGGAGACAAAGAAAATCGTTAAAGCTATGCTTTATGTCTTGCGTAGCTTCTAATCCTTAGAAGTAACCTTGAGAAGCACATCCCCTTTTTATCAATGAAGATTTTTTTTTTTTTTGATAGGCTTGGTCTTAAGTATCATTTCATGTTTTGTTTCTGGTAAACAATTTTAGTATCAATTTGAAGAAATGTGGATAGGTATATATAACAATTATCTATAATATATCCACTTTAAAAGATAAATATACTATTATAAATGGTACGTGTACATGTACCAAGATTTGTTAGTTTTTGTGAACTAATATAAATTAGCCTGTCTTAGGCTATTATTCAGCAGCAGACAGAAAATTGCGAATCACTGAATTAGCACTGCTTAACCAGGTACTGCAAGGCTGCTGAGTCAGCTCACTGAGCGTGTACTTGCCCTTATTTCTTTGCGCTGTATAGAGTACAATCTTAAATTATCCTACCCCATGATACAGGGAAAATTCTGCTTTGGGGAGAATCAGCTAGCATTCCCCGCTTTCTCCTTGTCTGCTGGGACAGCTGTGCCATGTGTTTTCCCTGTGCAAGTGACTAAACGGAAGGATCCATGCTCCTCTCACCTGAGTCACTTCCTAGGGTGCTCTTGTCTGCTATATGATGTGATGTGCCTGCACATCAGGGCCTTGCTCTAGAATGTATGGGATCTGTGTCTGCTGCCTGTTTGTTGTAGTTTTTTCCAGTATTCAGGGTGTGGTTTCACAAGTTAAGTGGATGTAAAAATGCTGTGAAAAGGTGGCCATTGACTCTATATGTTCCTGCCTGTTTTCTTCTGATGATGTGTTTGTTTATTTATTTATTTATTTTTCTAGTGAGATCAGTTTTCTGATTCGGATAAAGAGCAAACCTACTATTAAGAAAGAAGATCTCAAGAAGAGCTGAATCACAGTGAAGCTTAACATACTGTCTTGAAAATGGATGCTCATCTGTATTTTTTGGGAACAACACAGTTCTTAACATCTCTAAGTCTTTGAAACTGCAGTTTCATTGTTGAGTGCATGTGTGTACATGTTTATATCTATCTTCAGTTTATCAGCACTGTCAGTGTCAACAATTAAACATAAAACAACCTTGAGCTTCAGCTTTAATGCTACTGTTTTAAAATTATTAACTTAGTTTGTTTCCTATACATAACTCTGCTGGCATGTATTATTGCATTTCAAATTCCATTAAAGTTGTGATTATAAGAGAGTAGGTTTTTGAACTCAAGAAGCAATTTGGTATGTTCCAGATGTAATTATGGTACCTCTTGAAGATCAAGAAATCTTGATGATCAAAAACACCACTTGACAAGCATTTTATTATTTTCACATTTTTACTTACAGCATCATGCAGAAGCCAGAGAGACAGCAAATAAACCAGGTATACGTCATAGTATATAAATAGGTACACTTAGAAAATATAACATGGAAATGTTATATATGGAGTGGTAATTCGTGTCGAGAAAATGGTTGATATTAATAAAGAAGGGGAAGATTTGAGTGTGTGGCCATGGGGTTCGCAAGCCCCGTGGTTAGTAACATTAGACTCTTAACAATGAGGCCATCAGGAATGTAACTGAGTTTAGAGGGAACAAAGAAGGGTGATTCAGGAGACTTCATGAAGTCACAGTTGTTTGACCAATGAGAAGTTGTTTTGAAAAGAACTGCTGTGGGGTGAAGGGTATAAGAGGGGAGCCTGCCCTCAAGAGAAAAAAAAAAAAAAAAAAAAAAAAAGGCAACACGATGAAGTTACGTCATCAATAAAGAAGCAGCAAAAAGAAGTGAAGAGGAACAGGCTGGCAGAATGGAGACCAGGACGGGAACAGGCACATTGATCGCCTCATGAAGATAGGTTCGGCCAGACTCAGCAAACCGCTCAGAGAAGCTCGGACAGAAAGTCGCTGGAAATGGGCACACCGGAGCTGGGAAGAAGCTGAAGCTGAGAGGAGCGGACCCGCGCACACAACTGCCCCTCGCTGGTAAGCAGTTGTGCATTATGGGGAATCATACGTCCTTAGGAACAAAGACCGTCCTGGTAACCTTACAGCTTATTCTCCTTATTAACAATCGGACAGTTTATGAGCCTGAGACATGGGACCAAATTGATGTCAAGGTGTGGGACTCTGCAACTAAAAACGACAAGGTTGCAGAGGGATTGCTCGGCACCTGGCGAGCAATCTCTGAGGCCTTAAAGAGCCATGTGGGACCACAGTCAGAAACGTGTGGTTTGCCAGACAGTGAGGGAGCTGCGGGCTCCTTTACTGATCCGACTGCTACGCCCCTCTGCTGCCACAGCCATCGAAGGCTTTTGCTGTTACGCCCCCTGCTGACCTGGACGTGCCTTTTGACCCAGGCCTTACTGGCCTTGAAAAGGAGATGGATATGCTTCGCTCCAGGAAGGATTGGATACATACGGCCCGAAGGCCGAGTTGCTTGACAACTTAAAGCAAGACATATTGTTCAAAAGGAATGGAAAATGGAGACTGTTAAGTCATGGAACTTAAAGGATTGTTTGTTACCCTTTTTGATTGTACATATATATAGGCCTACTCGGGTTTAGTATGTAAAAGCAATGTTCTGTATATTTAGAATGTTTGATGTTCGTGTGTGCGTGTTGGTGGAGCGTAGACTCCCCGCACACCCAGTGCTGTTTACTCGCCTTTTATACCTTTTATAAGTATAAATATTACAAAATTCAGATTGAGTTGAGACTTCATTTATAACATTTTGAAGCCATCAGAACAGGAGAAAAAAACGTAACCCACAAAACACATCTGTAGTAATATTCATTTGGTAGTACCTCCTGAATTCTTTTTTTTTTTTCTGGATATTATTTTATTACAAGTGATTACATACACAGAAAAAGTTAGAAATTCATTACAGTCCGAATGAAGGAAGATGCAGTATGCATTCACATTAGTATTCAGCACTCAGTGTCCATCTACATTAAAATTTATTTAACTTAATAGACTTTGTATCAAGCTCAAAGCTCTTTTTCTTGTTTTAGTGGTTTTCCCTTGCTGGGCAGCTAAACTCCACCACAATCACTCTTTAGCTCCCCCACTTCAAAAGAAAGGGAGAGAAGAAAATATGATGGAAAGAAAAAGGCTCATGTGTTGACATGAGAGTAATTTAATTAAAGGGAAAAAGAAAAAAAAAAAAAAAAAAAAAAAAGGAGAAAAAAAAAAGAAACAAGCAAAGGCTCTGCAGAAGCAAAGAGGAGGATGAAAAAATATGTATGTTTTCTACATCTCATCCACGAGCAGTGCTTAGCCATGTCCTGGAAAGCAGGGCCTCATGTAGTGGTTGGTTGGGAGGACAGACGTCTTCATAACAAGAGCCCACCTGCTATCAAACCCTTCCCATGTAAACCCAATTCACTGATTTTTCTCACACTATGTTTCAAGCTCTTATCTGTCTTTCAAATTTTTGTAAAAAGAAAATTATGAGTCTCTGGCTCTAAATTGATTATTTTTTTTCCAATTAAATACTTACGTTGGTTAGGATATAGGAACTTGCTGTGCTTCAAATAACTTGAGTCTCTAGTGGTTCTGTCTTTGATACAGAAGCTTCTTAAAAAGCTTTTACGTGACTATATGTTACTATGGTTGCGTTTGCTGAAAAATTATTTTTCTTCTGTCCTTCATTCACCTTATTTGCTTTGGTAAAAACAACTGTGTGTGCTCTGTCAGGAATACATGCCTCTTGACAAAGATCCAACGATTCTGTTTTCTTCTCCTTTCAAAATGAAAAATAATTGTAAAGGGAGGAAACAGGCAAATTTCAGCAGTGTGAAAATAGAGGTGCTAGCAACAAGAATGTCAGAAGTGCATAACATGTCATGGCTTTCACAAGAGCTGCTCACTGAAACCAGTTAAAACATGTTTTTGCAGTTCACCAGTGGTGACAATTATGGAAAGCTTTATTTGTTTAGTCCATTACAAAAAAAAAAATAAATAAAAAATGAGTGGACAGGTCTCTTAACTGGTATTATGTTCGTTACATTTCTAGTGTGAGTTTTCACAGCAGAGGCTTCTTAGTGTCGTTTTCCTTTTTTTTCCCCTTAGATTCTTATCAACAGAATCTGTTGAATGCATGGGGCTTTGTCTGTGCTTAATGTTACAAAAGAATAAGAATGTAATGTCTACACTTACAAGAGCTATGATGAAAGTGATAAAAAAAACAGTAGGTATGACAAAAATGTGGGATGACTGCAAATTTTTATGGGAACAAGCATGTAAATGCTCACCTGGTGAAGGACTCTTTATCTTAACCTAGGTTTCAAACTAAAAGTCCTAAACCTCTCTGATTGCATGTTTTCATCTAGGTATTTACAAAAATAACAAGGTTTTGTTTTACTTCAGTGCTTCATTTGTCTGATAAACAGTTTTATTTTCTGGAGAAATAAATCCCATAATGTATTCCTCAATGACCTGAAATCTATACGGCTCTGTATGGCTAATGAGAGCAGAAAATGACTTCCAAACATTGCTCATTTATTTTGTCATTTATTTGTCAAACATTGTCATTTATTTTTAAACACTTTGGTTAGAGGAATTAGAGAAATTGAGTTAAAGAGATAGTTTTGTGCAGATAGGTGTGTGAACTCAAAGAAGAATCTTGTTACATAGGGAGATAAGTATATTGAAGATCTGAGCATTTATAAAAATGCTACTGTAGTTAGGGTTGTTTCAAATGCTGTTCTTATTTCTATAGGTTAATAAATAGTGCTATGCTACAAGGGTACCCTAACTCCCAGCTGGGGTTCCAGCAGTTTGTGATTGAAGTCTAATTTGGTGATGCACAGCAGTGTGACAGCTTAGCTTTACTCTGAAAATGAAGATGCCAATTATTTTTAATTCTGAAGGATTCAAAAGGAAGAACACAGACAAGAAAAGGTATGAAATCATAAGAGAAAAAAAAAAAAAGTGAATTAGAAGTTGACAACTCAGCAAGGCTGAGGATTAGCATTCTGAGGAACAACAGAGATCACTGACAAGTCATTGCTTGCCACAAGTAGTAAGATGTTAATGTCTATGTGTCATCCTGCTCTGTAGTCCTAGGCAGCTCTGATCTGCATTCACAAGTAAATAATTGCTATGTATTCTTCAACTTTGTGTATCTTGCTTTGTGGAGTCTCTTTGCTGAGGTAGAAGTTGCTGAGCAAAGTGACCCAAGAGGAAGAGGGTTACAGTGCCAGCAGCTGAAACAGCCTCTATGCAAATGTAGCTGCACTTGAAAAATGCCCCTAGACAAGTTTTTGGTCTACAGAAAAATATGGACCTAGTACAAAATTTGAGCACTTTTCAAAGATGAAATATGGTCAATAGCTTCTTAGGAGCAATAACAACTTGGGCAGCCTAACTGTCTATTTTGCTAGATGATTTTTTTTTTTTCCCAGCTTCCCTGGATGCTCATGCTGGCCTAGCGCAGAGGAAGGAGTAAAGCAGGAAGGCATTAATGCATGTAGCGTTTGAGGTGGAGAAACCACAAAGAACCATGATGACAGTCATGAGTTAAGAAGTTAAAAAAAAAAAAAAAAAAAAAAAAAAGACCAAATTTGTTGTCTTGACATATGGTTCTCTGGGGTGACAGCTTTGGAAATTTCTAAACACAGAAACTAGATCTTTGTTCATTTTTATGGCCTTCTGGGAAATCAGTTAGCATGCTTTGTTATTACTATTATTCCTCAGTGTGAAAGAAATATTATGTTGTTATTTTTATTATTATCTTGTTTAGATATAATATTACACTAAGTAATAAGCCTGACTCAATATGTAATTTTACTTTCTACCACAAAGGAACTGGGTTTGCATATTAGGTCTCTGCTTGAACCACGGGGAGCAATATAGAAGAAAATGTACTAGGTATAGTGTAAAACATGGTAACTCTACTGCTCCCTACAGAAAAGTCTGGGAATTATGTACTTCTAAGTGATAGGAAGAAAAACCAAAATAGAATAAAGGAAAAGTAAGTCTTTAAAAATGTATTTTTATCTAATGTTTCAGTTGTATTCAGTGATTAAGTACAAAAGCAAGCATCTTTGAAGGAGAACCATCAGACTGGGAGGTGGATATTGACATACAAAGGAATAAAAGGAAAGGATAAACTACCAATTTTAGTTAGCTTCAATAAATTTTGGATTTTCATTCAGTAGTGAAGATTTTCTTATGCTACCTTGTTATGATAATGCTCTAAGGTACTACAATATGTAGTATGTATATCAGTGTCTGATAGCTCGTAAAAAGCATCTATGCTCTCTGTCTCCTCTGCTGTTGCTTACTCTTTGGTGAATGCAAATGGTGGTTAATTATGAGTAAATTTCCCACATCTCTGTCACGTATGCAAAACTTAATTTATCAGCTTGGGTTTTGTCAAGAATGGGCAGTACAGGTTTTGAAAAATTTATTGACTTTCTTCTTGGAAAAAGTAAAATATGTTTGAATGTATTTTATTTACTTTTGTAAATAAGTTGAAATAATGGAAGAATATTTCAACGCTGGAAAAACAGCGAAGTATTGTAATGTACTGTAGTCAACAGGGGAAGAGCAAAAAGTAAGGAATATAAATTTAACACCTGGCTGGTACAAACAGATATTAGAATAATAAAAATAGTTAAAGAGAAGCTTGCAAACACTAAATAAGCTGCTTCAGGGCATCTGCAGAAGAGGAGCTGTCTAACATGTAAATATTCTATGAAGCTGTATGGCTAACAGCTGCATATATTCCTGTTCATAATAGTCTCATCTACTTTCCAGAGGATGATGATACTTAGAGACATTATTAGAGAAATCATTTTAAATAAATTTAAATTAGAGAAATCATTTTTAATACTATAGATATTTATGGTTTATGATACCCGTAAAATGGCTCTCATTAAAGTGATCAAGACTATTGCTATATATTTGAATGTAACATCATAGAGGTCAACAGTTTTTAGACTGATGCCCTGTCTGAAAATAATTTCCCTCTGTCCTTGTATTTTGACATAATTTTAAGGAAGATGTGAAGCCTTGTTTGCTTTTTAGTGCTAGGTTTAAACTTTAAAAATATGCATTAGGTACTAGCTTCGTTTAGAAGTGAGTGAAATATACTTCTCTTTTATCCCAGGAAACTATTTATGCCTGAAAAGAGGGTAACAGAAAGCAGAAAGACTTTTTGTGGTCACTAAGAAATTATAAGCACTGAATTATAGACAGGACACAGGATGACTACATCACTGCTGTGAAAAAGCAAGAGAGAGGCACTGAAGAACTTGTGAAGAGCAAGCTGCAGACATCCATAGATGTGCATTATTCCAGAACCTAATTCTTCCTATGGCCTGTGCCAAGAGAATCACTCGTCATCTAACTTTGGCCAGATATGCAGCTGCTTTTGTGCCCCTTCAGACATTTATTTTATTTAATATTGTTGTGGTTATTTTCCAAAATAAGTAGTTCCATTTCCATTCTGAGTGTCTTTACCATACAGAAGATATTAGATTTAGGCATGACAAATACTCCATAATGACTGCTGCATAGGCAGCAAAAGAAGGTAAATACTGTGTATTTTCTCATCAGGAGCCCACTTTGACTTCATGAGGATGCCAATGCAGAAATAAAACTTGGTACTGTATCTGGGTATTTCAGGTGAAATTCTTCCACAGGTTTGAATGGCCTCAAGGTATAGTTGTAGTGGTGGAGGGTCAATTACCTAGATGCTTTTTGAGTATATCTGCTCTATTCCACATGGTGCTATAGCCATGTTTTTTTATCACATTGCTCAAATTGCATTTTTCAGTACTTGTTGAATAGCCTGTGTGTTAAGGTGCTTATTGCTTTGTTGTTTATATGAACTCAGCATTGTTCAAAGAGCATCCAGACTGTGTGTTCAGTGCTGAGCTGAAACTGTTAGCTTTGGATGACCTTGCCTGATTTTATAGAGATTAATTTGTTACCTATTTGGAGGTTAACATGATTCCAAACAGCTTTTAGCAGCAAACCTCAGTGACTTTTTCCTTAAATTATCTGTTTTTCTTTCACAATTCAGAATGCATTATCTCATTTTGGAACATGCCGTCATCCTGCTTACCACATAGGGGCCTGTCTGTGATAGATTTGTGAGTCCTTTCATGGCTTCTTTTTCTGTTAGGCAATTTCTCTTGTATATTGCCCAGATTCATGAGTGGAAAGAAGATGGTGTTTATAGGATGGTAGCAACAAAACAAAATCCCCAGTTCTCTGAAGATAGACTAGATATAGTACACTTGCAGTGGTTGCCAGAGGTAATATAATAGCGGCATTTGGGTACCGAGTAGCGGCTGCTTGCATTATGTTGCAGGAAGCCTCCCATCTCCTGTTAAAGCAAAGCTTTAGTCTCAGAGACAGGTTCAGGGCACAGAGGTGAGAGGTGAGTGAATTATTCAAGATTGCACAGCAGATGCAACCTGCCGGCAGGCAGAGCTAGTACTAGAGCAAGGTATGAGAAGCAGCCTGGTGCTGTTGGCAAGATAAGCCTTTGAACAATTTCCCTAGAGGCACACTAAGTAGTATTCTTTGATTTCGAGTGAGCTTTCGCTTCAATAGGGCTAAGATTTAACCCATCATGTTTACAGAACAGAGTTTATGATGTATTTCTGAAGTGCCTGTTACTGTGGTATTTTGGTTCCCACATAGTTGATTCACTGGGATTTGGTCTTTGTTAGGAGTGGCAACAAAATTAATCATATTCTATTTGTTCACAAGCTCTAAATTTACCAAGGACACTTCTTTAAGTGGTACTGACAAGAGTTGCAGCTGCCAACTTTCAAAGTACTTGAGAGTTCAGTTACTCCAGCAAGTGCTGGAAGCTTTTTCTCAATGGCACCAGAAGTTCCAGTTCTATCAAGGGTCTCAGCACTTCCGAAACAGAAGATCTGCCCTTCCCCCCTCCCCTCCCTTCTTCATCCTCTGGAAGGGAGCGGCAAGAGGGTAGCTGTGGAGAAAAAGTGAAGGGTTTTGCTTATGAATAGGAGCAGTTGATGAAGAGAGCACAGAAAGGTTGGAAGGGTCCCTTCCACTATTCTCTCTTCTGTTTCCCTGCCAATCTGGAAAAGGAGCTCTGCTTTAAACAAACAAAAATTCTAATTAACACCTTTCGGATAGAAAGCCTTATGCACAAGCCTTTACAGAATTCAAGAATCACAAGACCCAGCCTATAAATTGTACAAAACGGTCATCTTTAGGGGTTAATTTCTTGTTTGGGAACTGAGGAGTAGGTCTTCTGGGCTGCGAACAGCAACAACAGTGGTATAATTTGGATATCTTCTCATATCAGTTGCTCAGGTAAAAAGCTCTCAGCATAAATGTCCAAAATGGTATTGTTAGGAATCTAGACTGAAAAAATATTGTTAAAATAGGTGTAATGTAAGCAAGTACAAATGGTAGTGGTAGTCATGTTAAATGTAAGGACTTCTGAACATAGCCTCTCTGTGCATGGAAGTGCATAATTCTGCCTTGTTGCATGTTGCAAGGTAGTATTAGTGTCACTGAACATTCTGTGATAAAATTCATTGTATAATTTTTTATTTTTTTTAAGGTAAATGTGGCCTCTAGGCTATCAACATTTTCCTGACCACTTAAAAGAGCTCACGAATAACACCAGAGAACCAGAGAACTGTTGATATAGTTGGCTATATTTATAAAGAACGATACATTATACATTATAGCTAATTCTCTATAAACCATCTTATTTGTTTCAAATTTGTAAGTGTTTTTGTTCAGCCTTCTGAATTCTTTTGAATATTAGGGACAATAAATGTAAATAGGATTGGAAACTGACTTTTAAAAACAAGCTGTTTACCTCACAGGTTCTTTGAGTGTACAAGTTTTTTTTTTTCTTTCTTCTGGTTTTATTTTTTATTTTTATAGTTCTACTGAGATGGCAGTGTTTCAAGGAAATAATAAGGAATCGAAGCCTACCCTGAATTAAGACTATACAATACTTCAAGAATTAATCTCTCCAGGTGTCCTCTAGGTAACAGCTATTCATTGCTAACCTGCAAATCTAAGTAATCCTAAGAGAAAAAAAAATCAGTTGCCCTGTACTTCTTTCAATCATTCTATTTTTTTATTGCATTTTTAAATTGATCAGTTACTGTAGGTGCTGTACAATCACTTTAGTAGCAACCTCAGCTCACTAAGAGTTTTCTCCCCGAAGAATTAAATGGATGAAATTTTAAAGATTACTTGTGCCCCTGTTGCCAAGCTACCTAGCTCTTCTGCATTTGCTGACTGGAGCCTCAAGTACTAGTATTTCCCTTTCCTGCTGTTCTTGTGGAGGTGTTGATTCAGCACAGTTAGAGATTAGTGTTTGAAAGATATAGCACTGAAGCATTAATTCAAGACAAGATTTGGAACTGAAAAGTTCACATAGGTTTTTACATATACATTCTTATGGGCATCACTGATTACTGCTTGTTCATCTTTGGCAAATATGGTAGTGTTTTGTTTCAAGTGTACGTTATTAAAATTTGCCCTTTTTCATGAAGGAGCGTGTTTGATTTCTTAACTAGTCATTTATACTGATCAAAGCAGATGTGATTGTCTTAGTTCAATTTATTCATTGTGCCCAACTGCTTAATCCTGTATCAACTTTTACTACCTGTGTAAATTGTATATTTTTCTTCACAGGAACTGTCATTTGATATCTATTCAACATACAGAACAATGGATCACAACTTATGTGACATCCTGAATGCCACTAAATCCAAGTGAGTAGGAACAATAATTCTAATGTACTATTTTACGCTGAACCATAAGAAAAAAAAAGATACTTCAATTGGAGACATTTTTTTTCATTTATTTACACCATAAACAAACACCATGTGGGTTCAGGCTCTCAGGTCCTGGACCAGGATTACTCTTTGAAGGTGTAAGCTGGACTTCAATTTATTGTCCTTATATTTGTAGGCAAACATGTTTGTATGGGTTGTTCTTATTCTTTTCATGGCACAGTGATCTCAAAGGACCAGAAAGTAAATAATGAAAAAAAAAAAAAATTTGGTCCCCAAACAATTTCCTTTTTATTTCTGAAATGGCAAAGCCATTGCGAGTTCTGCAAAAAGATTTTAACCCCTCTATAAACATTGTTCAATATTCAAACCCTGCTGCCCATAAAACTCCCACAGGGTTATTTTGGACATTTTGAGATCTAGCACGAGTGAAAATGATTTCATGAGCAGTTAGAAATAGGCTTTTATCTCTGATTCAGCTACAGAGGGTAGTTCAAGACTATTAAAAAAAAAAAAAAAAAAAAAAAGAATTAAAAGGTAAACTGTCTATAATTTCAGAGCAATTGGAGCAATACTGTAGAAGCTAAAATATTTTCCACAGAGAAAATATGTAAGAAATGTAAATTTTATAGGCTATTCCATAGATTGCCTTTCCTAAGGATCCATTTTGCATTCTGAGGCAAGGACAAGAACACAGAGAAGCAGCAAGATTGAAGACAATCACTATGAGAGACTTAAAAATACCAGCAAAACTTCCTCTGTTTTCTCAAATGAGTAGGTCTGCATGCCCTCAACATGATATAAAAGAAACATCTTCTTAGTTATTTCACAGTTGATCACTCACCTGAGAATTATGTCCTAGAAACTGAATGAGCTGCGCATTCTGATTTTACTACTTGCTATGAAGTCTTGTTCTTTACTTGCGTGGATAAGAATTTTGTACTGTCTCCAGCCTGAGTGTAGAAATGGATTTAAACTGGACAATTCATAACTGTGAATGTCCAGCTGGGTTTGCATAGCTGTATTTCTCTCATTGGATATTCAGACTGGGTAGAGAAAGAAACTGGAAAAAAAATTATTTTAGCAAAAAAAAGTAAACATTTTTTGAGGGGTAAAGATATTTTAAAACAATAAATGTCTTACAAAATATTTACCTATAGACTTACTGTCCCTTGATGGTAACCTGTCTGAACCAAATTACTTTGTTAATGCCAATAAGAGACTTTAGCTTCTCTTTATCTCTGCATTTAAATCCTTGATTATTGTGGTGAACCAACTAATAATGGTGACAATAGTGAGGATGAATTCTGTAATATATGTATATGTAAAATGTTTACACATGCTATTTAGGTGCTATTCATTTCACATTGTGCACAATGTGCACAAACAAGAATGGTGAAGATTTGTGATCAGTGACTATTCATTTCTGTTGGGTTTACATCACAAGGTTGTGGTAGCCGGAGGCTGCAGGGGTGGCCTCTGTGAGAAGAGTCCAGAAACTGCCCTATGTTAAGTGCCAGTTTCAGCCAGCTTCAAAAAGGTCCTGCCGCTGCCCAGAGCCAAACCAGTAAGTGAAGTTGTTTAGACCTCTTGGAGAAAAGATTTAAGAAAGGGTAAAACAAACAAACAAACAAAAAAGCAAACAACAACAAACAAACAAAAAGCTCTGCTGCACCACAGCAGCTGGGAGAGAGGAGTGAGAAGCAGCCCTGCAGCCCCTAAGGTGAGTGCAGCAGTAGGGCAGGAGGTGCTCCAGGCATGAAGCAGCAGTTCCCCTGCAGCCTGTGGAGAGGCCCCTGGTGGAGCAGGCTGTCCCCCTGCAGCCCGTGGGTCCCACATGGAGCAGATCTCCATGCTGCAGCCCGTGGAGGAGCCCCCGGTGGAGCAGGTGGATGTGGCCTGGAGGAGGCTGTGGCCCGTGGGGAGCCCCCGCAAGAGCAAACCCTGGGCTGAAGCTGCAGCCCGTGAGAGAGAGTTTGTGGTGAAGTTCAGCTGCTCAGCTGGGTAAAACGACCACAACATCGTATAAGCTACATGGGTGATCTACCTAAAATTGCTAGAAAGGCTCACAGACAATTACTGCAGCCCTTCTTCCTAAAGTAGCTCTCCCCAAACTTGACAGACTGTGAGATTTGCTTGGTTGGGAAAAAGCAAGCATGAAGATGAACCACCCAGCCCTTGACTCCTCAGCAGATCAGGTCTGCATCATGTTTCTTTTTTATTGGCTTAGTTGTGATAGAGAACACAGTGATGGTATCTTGCTATCCTTGCTAGGTTGGCTGCTAGAGCAAAGTTTCTGTAGTATGGGTACGAGGAGCAGATCTGGTCATGTGTTGGATATACATTGAGTGATTTCTCTGGTTTTCAGGCTTTCTGATAATATGCAACCTAAAGCCTCAGTAGTTGTCAATAGCCTTCTTCAAGGCTGTCAGGAAAGTCATAGCATGTGAGGTGTTAGAATTTAGTTACAATGACCTATGGGATTCTGCATGTCTCTGTCATCCCTGACAGATGAGAACACCTTACTGACAGGCTGCTTTCTATTTCTATTTCTATTTCTATTTCTATTTCTATTTCTATTTCTATTTCTATTTCTATTTCTATTTCTATTTCTATTTCTATTTCTATTTCTCTGGCTAGTGCATCCAACATAAAACCTTGTTTGTATGCATACTGAGTTTGTTTTGGATTACAACCCTAACTATTTCTTTTTTCTTTGTCCAGAGCCTTGAAGCAGAATAGAAATGATCCTCTGCAGGATGATTGCACATATGGTTGTTTTCCACGGAAGGGCATTCTCTCCTGTCCTGATCCAGGTTTTCAAAATCAGTGCATATCAGCAGCTACATTGGCAGTGTGACCAGGAATGGTGCAGGGTTATCATGTGCTCTTGAAAGATATTTTGATAGTAAAATAACGGTTTGTGAGAGAGTGAGTCCATCCCCAGAGGTGTTCCCTTGAAGATTATCCATGGTGCTCACCAGAGAACGCCTTGTTCTTTATAAGCCTTTTCTGAACCGTAGTCTGAACATAAATTAGTTACTTACAAATACAAAGTGTTTTCAGGAAGAATCTTAACTGCATACATATATGCATCCACACAAAAAATAGCTAAAGCTAAATTCATAGTGAAATAATTTCAGCTGCTGGAGATTTTGTCTTTTAGGAACTTGCAGTTATGATCAGCAATGGAGATGACCATATCTTTAGCCTGAATTCTTATGAAAGAAAAACTGTGGTTATTTAAAGTGGTTAACCAAAGCTGAAGTGATTCACAGTGTCATGCATTTGTGAGGACTCTGATCTGCATGAAACTAAAATGAGAAGCTTCTTTAAAAGGGCACGCTCCTGAGAGCCTCAGCACATAGCTAAATTACAGGCCTGGTATAAAGCTATTTAAGATCAATATATGTAGTTTTTTCTCTTTGAAGATTTTCAATTGGCTTCTTAATTTCTTTGGTGTAAATTGAAATAACTTTATTTGAAACATCAAAACTAAGTCTAAAGCTTTCAGGCATTGACCATCTCACAGCTGGGCTATCATCATATAGAAATTCCCAAACCGAAGAAAAAGGTTGATTTAAATACTAACTTTTATTATGTACAGAAAAACATTAGTATGGCTATGGCCATGTCACCTGAGATTTTAGATAACAAAACAGTATTTATTTTAGCTTTATCTAGCTGTTTTAAATAATAATAAAAGAAAGTATCAGGCACCCTCAGTATTTGTAGTAATCAAGGAATTTATTATAGCAAGCTAAGTGGATTGTCTTAAATTTGAACTTAATGTTCCTAGTCATAATTAAAACACATCCATTACTGGGGGTGCTTACCTTGTACCCACAGAAGAAAATCACTATAACCTCACCAGTAAGAAAGGGATGCAGAAATAATTAATCTATGGGAAACAAACAGAGCAGCTTCTTGAGACCACTCCATTGGAGTCCTGACAGTTACATTTTAAAATGATATAAATACGCAGCTGTAGCTATAAAGTCTGTGGGGTTTTGTTTGTTTGTTTGTTTTTAGAATAGTGTAAATCATCCATTTTTTGAAGAGAGAATTAAGGTTGCAGGTTGCATGATTAAATTAAGGTGCTTTAAAACCTAGAGTGCTTATTCTTATCTTCTGCTATGATTTATGCTATCACAAAAAGAACAATTTTTCAAAGAATTTTCACACTTATGACTGAGCTATGATTCAGCTATTAAAAATATCTGATTTTGTTACAAAAATGTCAAGTAATAAAGAACTCAGTACTATCAACGCTTATCTGTGTCAAATTACCTTGAACTTGTATCTCCTCTTTGTAGTCCAATATTTTTTCCCATTTTTTTTTGGCCTGCAGATTATCATCTCCACATAAACAGGCCTGCTGGCACAATTATCTATATGTGTGAAGGAAGAAATAATTAACATGAAGGAGAAGGTTGAAGAGACAAAAATGTGTGTACAGAAAAGAAGCACAAAAAGGTCTCCCCAGAGATCTGGCAAACTCCATGGGCTGGTGATCCTGCTGAAACCAGAAGAATGGCTAAACTCAGAACTCCATGTGTCAGCTGAATCCAGGCAAGGGTACTGTATATGTAAATAATAAAAGCTTACTTAAAAGGTATTTTATATATTAGTTGTGATCTGGGTCTTCTCAAGTTGATTTTTTAATCAGAGAGAACGGAAGTTAAAATTGTGATCTTGCCATGAATATCCTGATTAGACTATTCTCACTATTCTCTTCCTATGCAGATGATAAAAGATTGTTATGGTCTTTCCGTTAAACAAATATATGGCTTACCTTCTTTAATTTAATTATGGAGAACTGAGAAATGTTGTGTGGCTCTTCTTCAGCTTTGCATGTGGTAGTACAGCTAGCAGTAGTACAGCTCTCTGGTCTGATTCTGAATTTCTCAGCAAAATCTGGCAAGAAAATTTTATATCTTGTATTTAATCTAGCTACTTAATAGAGTTTGCTCATCCCAATAAATCCAATTTAAAAAAAAAAATATCTTTTACTGTTGCAGAAAACTGCTGCATCAGCTGGTACTTAATTCAAGGGATATGATCTGAAATAAACAGTAGAAAAGGGGAGATGCTTTTTACAATTTCTGGTGGTTTTGTCATTAGGGATAGAGTTCAGCAGTTTTGAACTAATATTAACACAGTTTCCTGAAATTGCAGTTGATTTTTAGCCACAGGTTGATAATGCAGACTTACTTCCAATGTACTCCCCTATCTACATGTTACAAGTTAGCCTCAGACTTTTTTGTTATTGCCTGGACTCAGGCAATAATGAGTTCTTCCATACTCAGTGTTTTCTCATCTTCACTTCATCCATGAACCGATGGACAGTTGCTAAGGTTTGGGAAGAACAAAGGTGCATTTCAAGAATGAAAGCTTTTTATTGACAGTTTCTTGGCACCAGGGAAGACCATATGTTAAGATTACAAAGGCAAAAACTCAGCGATAAGAAGAGGTTCTTCATTGGATGTCTGTATTTCATATGACTTAGTTTCACTTCACAATTGAGCTGTCATCTTAGTAATTTCTTTTTTTCATCTTTCAAGCTACTGTTAAAATATCAGTCTGGGAAAATTGAAATATTGTAGAATGGCAGCACCTGATAGCTCTGATAATTATTGTCTGCTAAAGCCTTTATGATCCTACTTTTATAACACACCGTGACCTATTTTGTCAGAAATTTCATTGTAGAACTTGTAGCCTTGGAAGATTGTGTGTAATGTACATTTTCAGTACCAAAAATGCCTGTTTATTGAAGTCTTGGATGAAAAAACAGAAAATGTATTTTTTATTGCAGTTAACTGTGAATATCCATCTATATCATATTTTATATAGTTTAGCACCTTATTATTTGCAGCTTAAAACAACACTTTGCTTATTTCCACGAATGTATTATTATTATTATTATAAAGTTTACCACAAATACATGAAGGAAATTGCGTGATTCCACACAGTGTTATTCAGCAATGTTCTCACACTGCACTTCACATGGATGTGTTTTAGCTACTGGAACAGGACGCACACGTTAATGCCCAGAGCTCTTTTACTAGTGACTGGCATGGGGTTGTATGTTCGTCCTTCAAATAGCCTTGTTTTATTGGGCAGATGATTTATTTTTCAAGAGTTTGGACAAGGAATTGGATATTGGAGTGAGTGTAGTGGCACAAGCATATCTGAAGTTTATCATCCATACTAAATATTTTATACTATACTATACTGCATAGAGTAGTGAGGTAAAATTATTGATGAGTTAGAGGCACACAGATTATTTTTGTTCGGCAACACAACACAATGTGACAATGCTTGCTTCCCATGGCAAGACAACCCTCTTGGTTAGACTGTTTAAACCCTAAGGCTTTAAATGAATAGTAATGGTATAGATTTTTATTTTATTTATCTTTTTTTTTTTTGTGTGTGTTTGCATGGGGGGTGAAGATGGGGTGGTAGCAATGTAGTATGAATTTTGCTTTTTGGAGGAACATTTTCATAAAGCTGTACACTTGCAGAATAAGTGGAATGGTCTGATAAGTTCAGAAATCTTGTGGAAAACTTGCAAGACTTAGCTTAATAAATCTCTGTTCGGTTTATCTGATACTGGTATGTACAGAATCTTTTTATCTTGCCTTCCTACAGAATGTTTTCAAGTTGGAATGTCCATATAGCTTAGTTTTAGCAGCAGTAATCTTGGAGTTTCTTATTTAACTGATGGTGACTATAAGTATAATCAAGGTCTGTGAAACTGAAAAACATGTCACAGTCAAAAGTACTGCATGAACTATGCATTTCAGGGATAATGTATATGTTTATTTGCTTGAGTTTCTTAATGTCTCTTTTTTAACTCTATAGTCATAGTTTTGTCAAAAATACTGAGGAAAACATTATAGAACCTGATTTTAAAGAAAGAGAAGGAAAGCCTGATGTAGAATGTTTTAGAACATCCATATTACACCACAGGGCTATGTTTATTAGAGGGGAGGGATAAGAAGGATAGGAAAGTCATGTGGAGAATTCTAGATAATTCTGCAGGTTTTTCTTCAATCTCTTTCAAACTGCAAAGCAAGGACGGTCCTTGCTTATTCCAGCACATCCTGGAGTCGGCTCCTGCTCCCATGTGGGCAGGCCAATAGCCTGCCTATGAGAGGCAGATCTGTACAACCCCCTTCTTAAAGCAGTGGAGACTATTGATGCTCTCTCATGGTGTGTACCATAGCTTATCCTAAAAGGGATGTGTATTCACAATCTCAGCTTAGTGAATTAAATTTTCTGAAAGAGAGCTATGAGTTAAGGCTGTGCCAAGTGTCCTACCTTCATTTGAAATAGTCTTTTATGTAGTTGTAGTATTTAATTTGTCTATACTAGTTGAAATGCAGATTTTATTACGTTTTGTTTCTTCTGGATAACCACCAGTGATTTATTTCCTATAGTGGGATACTTTCATTGCTGCTCTGTATTCAGGATCATAAATTTTGACCCTGTTCTTTCACCAATAGCAGAAGCAGAAAGTGAATGAGGATAAATGGTAGTGCAAAGTGTGTCCCTGGAGCATGATGAACTTCTTCATTTTAATTTTGATAAAGAAGTTTAGCATTGGTTTTGATGAGATCTTTCTTGGTACGTTAAGTGATGGAAGCAAGAATTGTACCATTGAAAAGTGAAATTATTTAAAGGAAGGCTTAAATGTAAGTAGGTATATAAATTCATGCAATTTCACATCAAGGTCTCACTTCTATCTCAAGAGGTGAAGAAAAGTATTTTTTTCCAAATTTATTTAATATAACAGAATAGTCCTTCCAGGAACACTGTCTTCTAGGATAGTTTTAAATGCAACCTTCCCCAGCTTATGTAGTACAGAATTCCTTTGAAAAATCCAGAGGGTCTGCTCTCAAAACCTGTCTCAATTTAGTCCTTGCTTACTCCAGCACATCCCAGAGCAGGCTCCTGCTCCTATGTGGGCAGGCTGGTAGCTGTAGCCAGTGACTATGAATAGATACGAACCACAGCTTAAAGTGTTTTGGGGGCAGAAGAAAATAAAATAATGTGCTTGAGGGGTCTACAGAGGGTAGTAATGGGAGCAAACTGTGGAAATCTGTGACCATGCAGATCCAAATGTTGTAGTTTACAAGTATATAAATAAAACATGGTGTGAAGTGATGATGCTAATGAAGGAGGAGGTTCCAGATATGTTCTTCTGCTGGTCTAATTCTTCTGAATTGTGCCAGTTTGGCATTTGACACATGTACAAAAAAAATATGGAATAAACACGCACAAAAATTACCTAGAAAATGCAAAACCATTATTATAATTTCATCTTAAAACATATAAGGAAAAAGGTGTATTTTTTATGTAATAGAATCATAGAATGTTGTGCTATTTATAAATCCAGGCTTAGAGCTGGTCAGGTGTGAAAAATTAAAGGGATTAATAGAGAAGCAGTGAAGTTTTTCTTTACAGGATTGAAATTTCATGGTAATGCAAGTGCTCCTAACTTTCCCAGTGGACTTAAAATAGAGAAAGGTAGCTTTAAAAAAAATAAAAATATCTGTTTTCAGGTGGCCTTGAGAACAACTCCTTCTTTACTGGAAGAAGTCATTGCATTACCTGAATTGAGTTTATGATGTAATAGTGAGGCTGGGATAATGGATCAGGTTCCTGAATAAGGCGTATAGGAAGGATTGCTTGTCCTTAAGGTGTAATGTAGTTGTTGATGGAATTTTGATGGGATTTGTTAGGAAGATTTCTTTAAAGAAAACTTTCTCTAAAGAAAAGTGATGCAAAAGAAAAGCTTCCCATATTTGCCACTGTTGTAGTATACCTGTCTTCTCAAGGGAAAACCTGGAAATAAAAGAATAATTACAGAAACCTTAGCACTTTTTCCAAGAGATGGCTGTTTGGCAAAGTTGGATACATGCAATTCTCTACAAATTTGTAGGGCTCAGAAGAGGTAATAGTGCATCTGAATCCATGTTAGGTGAGTGGCAATCTCAAGACAGAAGCAAGGAATTAAGCTCTTTCTATGAGAAGAAATGTTAGTGGGCCAGAAATTTTCCAGTTTATTCTTAGTCAAAGGAGCAGCTCCAGCCATGCTTCATTTTGAAGAAGAATGCATACTTAAATGCAAGAAGTACATGGATGTCTTAAACTTTTTCTAGAACATCTAGAAGGGTGTTAGATCTCTTCTTTGAAATAAGGTATCACCTATGAGATTCTTGATTAATCAAGTAACTTTAAAATTAATTTAAATAAGTTTAATTATATTAGTTTCAGCTTCCACAAAAAGCAAGTAGGTGTCAATAATTAGGAGAGGATATGAAAACTGCATGTCTCTTTTTTCCTTAGTTGAGGTTGTGTTGGTACAAACAAGCTACTACAATTTTGGAAGTGTAGTAGCTTCACTCTGTAGATTCACTGTGGAAGTGAATCCTCTAGGTTGAGGTACTAGTAAACAGTTTAAGCATTCTGCAGGTTGGGTCTGGGCTTACCTATGAAATAGGTATGATAAATTGCTGTTGTTTAATATACTATAAAAATAAAATGTGGCCCCAAAGAATTTGAAACTGGAATAAAAATTCACTTTCTCAGAGTTGATACATGGTTCAATAAAATATTTTTCATGTCAGGCTTAGCTATGGACAGAAGTATCATAAGTACATAATTAAAATGCCACATTTTCACAAACTGTATTTTTATGATCACTGAGTAATTTTGTTTCAATATCTATCATATTTCAATGTATTTACAGAAATATTGTGTACCAGGATGGCAACAGCTGAGGGAAGAACTCAGCAAATTGACCAGGCGTAATTTGTCAGTTTTCATACATAAGTTCTGGTACAGTGCAGATGATTAAACATAGGGAGCTCATTACCAGAGAAAGAACAGCTATTTATAAAATCCACGTACTTCAAGAACTAGCAAAATCTGAGCCAAGATTGAAATATTGAATGTAACAAAAAAGAAGCTACACTGAGAGCAGTACAGGCAGTTTTAAAATTAACCTTGGCTAGAACCTGCTGCTCAAATGTTTTGATTTAGCTATGATTTGACAAACTTCCATTTTTCTGTTGATCACAACAGACCCTTCTGTTAACTCATATGGCTTGTTCAAGCCTGAGCACTGAGGAAACTGAATTCTGTACTCCTCTTCCTGTGACTTCTAAGTAATTTTGCCCTGTGAATTGTAAGCAGTGACATGAGTTCAAATAGTTTAGGCTTTGACTTCTAGTCAGGAAGCAAAAATGGTCAGGTTTCTTTTTATTTGTTTGTTTTTAATTTTCCCTTCAGCGCTGATTCTTTTTCCTACAAGATTGTTAAATTGGATTGTGTGCAATGGCTGTTTGGAGCACATGCTGTTCTTTACTAAGAAAAAGATGTCTTCCCGCTGTTTGTATTTTTTCGCACATGTTACTAGAGGAAGCAGGTAATGTATTTGTGTTGATGATGTCCCATGTGTTTCCTTCAGATAGATGCATTCAGCCAAGCACATTTTTGTTTGCTTATTTTCTATAACTGAGTGAAGTGCGTGTGAAATTGCAAGGAGCCATGAAATCAATGAGACTCAAAGAGGCAAGGCATTACTTAAAGCAAAAACTTTACAATTGGCTTTGTATAAAAAAACATCGTTTCCTTAGAGAGCTACAAATTCCTTAATAGGCTACTTCAAATAAGGTTTTCAAAATATTTAAGTAATGAACTATTTTATTTTTCTATACATCAGATCCACTGGTCTAAGAATAATAAAAGGCACAACAGGTGAATCACTGAATCTTAAAATTATGGCTTTTCAGTAACCTGTAATACTAGAATTTATCTGAAGTGTGGAGTGAACAGCTCTAGGGGAAAGCGCATATTAGGAGAGAATACCTTTATAAAAATGCAGTTGTTAAGCACGTAATAAGAGTACTTGTTAGTTAAAAAAAGGAAGACTAAATTTCATCTTCTGTGGAATGAGTGGTTACAAGAAGCAGAAGATCTGTGCAACCCTTTCTTAAGGCAGTGGACACTACTGATGCTCTCTCATGGTGTATAGCATAGCTCATCCTGAAAGTGACATGTATCCCCAACCTCAACCCAGTAAACTAAATTTTCTAAAAGGAGAGGCAATTAAAAAAAAAAAAAAAAAAAAAAAAAAAAAAGAGGCACTTAAGCCCCATTTCACAGAGTTACAAACTTTACATATATTTTTTTTGCTAAAATTTTGTGTTAGGCACCAATATAAAATAACCTAGAGAATATGGACAATCTTTAATTCAATCTTTAATTCAATCTTCTTTTTCCTTGTTCTTTTTTCCTAGAACCTTCTTTGGAAGGTACCCTTTCTTTTAATTGTACACAGTCTTTAGGACCCAGAAGACTAATATTTTCTTATGCTTTAGTATGCTTCTGAATGAACAATAAGTAAACAAATTTTGTCCCAGCTTCCTCTTTCATCCAGAAAACTCTAACTCCTTGGCACAGTTTTTTTCAGCTACAGAGCAATATTCACATACATTTAATATTTTTATGGGAGGATGACAGCAGCCGATACAGGTGTATAAATATAAAAGATTGAATTTCATTTTAGTGTTCAATTCACTTCATTATTTATTTATTTTTTAACATGAGAATAAAATTGCAGTCATGTATTTTCTCAAAACAACAATAATTAAAAAAAATACATAAAACTAGTCAAATTCATCTTGGTCTTCTGGAAATAAGTGATGCTGAAACCTATTCACTGCTGACTTAACATACTGTTTTGTCTTGAACTTCTTTTCTTTTGGGAATCTCTGAGAACAGAAAAATAATAGAGTAACAGCTAGTGAAAGCCTATAATAAACAGGTCAGAAAGCCATCTGTAATAACCAACTTTCAAGTTGCCATAGAGTGTTGTTTTTTTCAGTGTAACAAGGAGATGGCTTACAGAGAGGAAAGTTCATCTTTGCCTTCTAACAGACAAACAGTTTTAACAATTTTATTAGGTGAAAGAAGCAGCACATTTTTTGTACTTAAATGGACTACCCATAATGAACAAATTGCAACAAATGTCACTAATTCCATCTTACTATTCTCTTGAACAAAACAAGATAGTCTGTAGTGCACATTTGGCTAACTGTGAGAAGTACTGCAGCTGAATAGAAAAATAAAGGGTCCTGTATTTTAGGTTTGTATTTTTGATTTGCATAATGTAAACTGTATTTGGACTGCTAGGTTTCATAGCAGAACGAAATACATGTAGGAATGAAAGAAAAATGTAAGAAATCTTAGGATAATTGAAGCTGAAAGTACTGGGCCACTGAACTTCCATCTGTGAAAATAAATGACATTAACAGGTGAAATCTTTAGTCACTCCTCACATTAAATTACATAACATAGAAATTGGAAGATGTCAAAAAAAAATCTAAAGTTCATTACCAGCCTCTGCATTTGTAAAAGCTTCCTTTCCATTTTATAGCCAGTAGAAGAGCAGAAAATGGGAGATCAGTCACACGAACTTTCTGTTGATTTTGACTGCTGTGAGATACTGAGGCATGTAAGGGGACCTTCTGAATTCTCATCAGCATCTGTAGTCTGTTAATACCTCTTTCTCTCACATCCATAATCACTGTTCATACCCAGAATTCTTTATGCATGAAATTTAATGAACTTTTTGCTTAGTTCATAGACTTAGTTACCTATTCCTATGCATCTTTAGGAAGACTTCTGTAAGTTTGTTCTGCCTAGAATATGTTTGTTCACTTGGCTTGACTCCTAACTGTATTATGCACAAGAAATCAGTTCCCAGCCCTAAATTCTATGAATGTGTTTCTCTGTAGCGTTTAGGTATAGTAAACACTTAAACTAGGCCCAACATTTATTTTATCATTATTTATCACATCAAAGCAGTTATGGCAATTATAATTTGTAGAGAAGAATCAGTTTGCTGTACTGTGTCTATTCTCTCTGTATCTTAGAGAAACTAAGGTCAATAAAGTCAGTCCCACACAGAACCCCTTAGGTACAGTCCCTGACATTTGGAAACTGCTGTTATTTCTCCTAATGCTTTGCAATGAGTGATAAAATGAATAAAAGTAGCACAAAAGGGGGCATTTGAATTGTCTAAAGCTAATATATATGAGGACTTGGTATTTGAAATTACCTGTTGAATACTGCAGGCATTAAATGTGGTGCAAATGCATTTAACGTACCTGTATTTCTCATAGAGGAAAGGCTAGAAGATAAATTGAGATGGCATTGTGACTGCTTGTAAATTTTAAGGAGTAGGGAGAGGGGAATTTCATGCATTATTTATAGAATAAATATGAAGTTATGGAGTAAATCTTACCCCACAAGGACGAATTACACGGAGTATTTTGAAACAACAGTAGAGAAGTGTTTTTGGAATGAAATGCTGGTGTTCCTTGGAAGTTTCTTTTTTAATGGAAAAAATATGCCTGTGTAAATACTTTTTTTTTTTTTTTTTGGTGTAATATCGCTTAATTACATCTTTGAGATTTTTGTTTCTGTTATACTGACTGAATTTCTTAGTTGGGGTCTTTAATTGCTAAGCAGAATTACTGCTATATGATGCAAAGAAATGGGTACGTTAAGTTTTTGGACTGTTGATTTGCAAGCAAGAATCATGAAACAAAAATGTGTTTTCAGTACCAAACTTTTTAAAATCTGACTACAGCTATACAATTGAAGTACATGTGATCAATTCATCTTTGACTGAAAACACCCTACTTTGGGGCAAAAGCAATTGATCTGGTACAGCTCTTAAGTACTGTCAGCCATATCTTGTTTTGTTCTATGGATTTGCCATAGTTTCTGCAGAATGGGTGAAAGTTGATATGGAACTGTCATGTCATGCTGCTTCTCAGCAGGACATCACTATTTTGTTCAACACTGTATGAAACCCAACAGACAGCAATTCAACTGAATCCTGGAATAAGAGTAACGCCGTGTTGTGCATAGACATGAACCGAAGCAAAACAAGAGTAGAGAACAAGGCTTAAATTTCTAAGTATGCACATAGCCCTATTTAGCAGATGATATTTCCTCAAATACAGCAGTTAATTTCAGATACCAAAGTAAACAAAGCAAAATTTATTTTTACTAACCTTCTCTGCATATCATCATTAATGCGCAATTCATGCATCACAACCAAACAGATTGCAACAAAAATGGAATCTAGCATTTGTTAGTATATCTTGTTAAAACCAATTTTCACCCTGAAGAAGATTAAAAAAATCAAAAGTAAAAAACAAAACAAACAAACAAACAACAACAAAAACAGTAAAAGAAAGCCTTAGGAGTTTGATCTTTGTATTCTTCTTGTACATTCCCACCTTTTTTTTTTTTTTTTTTTTTTTTTTTCTGAAGGTAATACATTTTTTACAAATTAAGAAACAATTGGAGGTGACTCATATCTTCATGTTTCACTGAAATACTTTTTTTCATCCTGTTCTAATATTTTTGCTGGAAATAGATAGTTTTAGTGTAATTAGTATTATTTAATCATACAAATGATTTAATATTTAGACTACTGTAATGGTCTCCCAGTTAACATTCAATAATTTCTATTGATGGGAAAGTCCACTGAAGGCTGTGTTCTAATTTCAGCATCAGTCATAAAAACAATGTCATAAAATAAAGCTAAAGAAAGTAAGTCGAGGGATGGAGATTTAAGGTGTTGTATAGTATATTCACTTTGATATTTATTAGAGTATATTATAGGATATTTATTATAGTTTATTCACTGTGATATTTACCTTAATAACTTGGTTCCTGAAGAGCCACAGGACTACAAAATATCTGGCATATGCAGGTGTCATGTATTTCCTAACATTAGAACATAATTTCCTGAATTTAAAAATAACCATTGACAGATCTGTGGGGAAATTTGCTTTGGTAAGGCATTTAATACACAGTGGTCATTAATTTACTTAGTAACATAGTTAATAGATGTAAATTTATTTTATGGGAAGGATAAGAATCCTCTGTGTAAAAAATGATGTGAAAATGTCACTTTGGGGTAAACAATTTCTTTGAAGCACACAGAACAATTCTTTTTAAAAGTAGTTTTTGAATTATTTGCAAACATTCCAGATAAGAGGAACAATTTCAAAATGCGACTGAGTTGTATTTATTTAAAAATAAATGTTATCTTCCAGCTGAGATGACAAAATGATAGTCTGAACATTCAAAGAAAGGGATTTTAAGGATGTGATGGGATTTTTTTTTGGGTCTGCTAATACAACTTATTTACTATTGCAGGTCCCTTTAGATGGTCTGTATTCAGTAGGAGTTTTTATTTGACTTTGGTGTTTATGTAAATGACTTAGAAGTACCTTTTGTAAATTACTAATGCAAATGTAAACATAGATGTGGATCCGTGGAAATGTAGACAATTACCTGAATTCTCACTCTGATGAAATATCAAAGTGTGATTATACAAAATGTCATATGAATGCTGTTTTTGTATTTTAGTCAGATAATATTTCAGGATGCATGTCCTTGCCACCATCTGTAGAAGGTCTATACAACTTTCTCAGTTTTATCTTGTTTTATTAATGCAGCATAGTCCTTAATTCTTCACCTAGCAGCACTGTTCAGGAAAACTTGAACTTTCTGAATGACTAAAATTTAAATGAGTTTAAAACTTAATTGTCTACTTTAAATGCGAAGCTTGTTTACCTCACTTGTCAGGCTGTTTGGTTCAATAAGTTTGTAAGGTTTAGACAACCCTTGGAGAATTCTAAGGATGCAAATTCTCCATGAAAATGTATGCTGTTTAATTAATTGGTGCTTAATTAAATGATGGTTAATTAATAGGAGAAAATTATTAATGTTTCCTCAGAGGACTGAGATAATGCTACAGCCAAACATTCTGAATTTATCCACTACAGGTGATGTCGGAGGGAAAATCAGAGCTCCTAATTGGGTTTTTACTACTTGGGCAAACATTTTCTTTCAGTACTGAAGAGCTGCAATTATCCTTTTTTTATTGTTAACACACCATATATATGTGACTTATAAACAGATAACATAGTCTATAAATCTCCCACCACTTGGATGCCTCATTCTGCAGCTTTGCAAGAGTTATACAAAAACTCTTTTTTTTTTTTTTTAAGGGTTGGGTAGGTGGATTTTTAACAGCATTCTGGCATAGGGAAACACAATTCCCAAGTTTCCCTTCCACCACTTAAATTCAAGTAGGACTGAACTTCAGATGCTGACAATTTAAGGGCACCCATGTAGCACCACAAGGCTAGCAATGGTGCTTTTGCTGCCTTCCCTGAGGAGCAGGAGTTATCTCGGGAATTAAGTGCTTTTTCTGGCATTCTCTGGAAGTTCTTTTTCCACTGTGGAAATCTTGAGCTGGAAATCTTGGCCCACTTCATGGGGCATTTAGCCCCTGTGGAACTATTATGCAAGCTCTCACCACTGATCTTTGATTTCTTCCCTTGGGTGGTGTTGTCTGACCTACTCACATTGGCTGTATATGTGCTCATCCTCCTACGCACCACTAGCAGTAAATTAGCTTGCCAAAATCCTGACAGAAATGTGCACCAATTATCATGATGTCTGGGAAGTTGTGAAGGAAGATCTCAGAAGCTAGATCAAAAGAGCATGTAGAGTGTTCTTGTGGTATGGCTTGCAGATGGTGCAGCATTTCTTAAATTTGTCTTTGACATGCTCAGACTTACCTGGTTATCTTCCATAACTAAAGACTCAGTCAACTATTTTAGTATAAACATGATATAATTCAAGAAATTTCCTCCCTCCCTCCCTCTCCCCAAACAAACGAATAATAAAAAACCAAAACATAGTTCAAACCATTTACCTGAATATGCACATGAACAGTGCACATAATGTTTGAAAGTCACAGGATAAACCTGTGGTTTATCTTAGAATTGGACCAAAAACTGTCTTATCATTGCAGGTTAATAAGGTTTCATTGAGCTTGTTGACAAGTCTTTCTGTAAAATGTAAGAAATGAAAGGAATCATTGGAAAGGCCCAAGAATTTGTTCTCATTAAAAGTCCTCTTATTCTTTAGTATAGGAAAAGAAAAAGTGTCAGAATCAACTTCTGGATACCAGTAATTTTGTATCTTATTACTTTTCCCCTTTTATTGACTCATATACTAACCATTTTTTTCTACTTTTGTTTGTGCTGCTGCTTTTTTAATTCCCAATATAGCTTAAATCTGAAACCTTTTGTAAGATATGCTATATCTCTTGGATAAAATGATTGGAAGTGAATTTTGCATTTGAAGTAAAGCCGTGATATTGATTTTTATGATAAGATTCTTATTTTCTGGCTCAAAATATTTGGCTCAACAAAGTATTGGTGACACCAAGAAGGAGTTCTGCTCTATTTGCCTCAACTAGAAATGTTGCACAGTATTATTATGGTTTAAAAGGTATTTGACATTTCCTTTTCAGTAGTGTCATATGTTTAGTTTTTACAAATCCAGCACGTAAACTGTACAAATGTTCACGCTGCCTCTGTCTTAGTTAAAAAGGCTGTGATTATCCAGTATTTTTTTCCTCTGTGTGTGTGTACGCCCATCTGCACAGAAAAAAAAGTATTTCAATATACATGTAAAAAGTCTGTTTTAGTAACATTTATTGCAGTATTAGAGCTTTTTAAAGATGACATTCAATATGTCAATGTGATGAGCAGGAGGGGAGAAGAGAAAAAAGATGTTAATACCATGAACCATGTGGCTGAAAAGGATAATATTGTGAATGGCTGATCCCAAAATGATATGAACTTTCAATGAATAACAAAATCTGAAGAAGATACCAGATTTCAACTTATAAAAGCTTTGTTGGAGTAGAATTTTAAAGTAGTGAAATCACAGTAAGGATTAATGTTCTCATTCCATAACTTTCAAATTTGCCTGTCTGAATGCTACCTCTATTCTCCTGCTTATGTGTGCAACACAATGTTTAAATTGATTTTTTTTTCCTTTTCATAAGTTAATTTGCATCACAGAAATAGGCAATCTAATTTCAGTGAAAGATGTTCTGAGACTTCCATGCAATACTGAAAAGACAGATTTATAAAGTTAGAATACAATTATATATTAATTTGAAAATATTAAAAAATAAAGATTTACCTATAAGACAATTACATTAGTTTAGCAGAAGAAATAATTAGTATTTTTATTAGAATGAATAATGAAGCTAGTAGAAATGAATATAGATGTTATCACTTGGCTTCCATTATTTCCCTGAGGTAAACTTCTGTGACGTGCACTGCGTACATCTTATCTGCATTGCAGATTTCTATTACATATTCTACTCTTGTTCCATGTTTGGGATTCCCAGAGATCTGCAGCACTGATCACAGAAGACATGAATGTTTTGAGTGTTCATATATTTTAAGTAAATACGAGTAAAAATGTATAAAATTGAAAGTTAATTTAGTTTGTCAGGGTAGCAGACTAGATAGACCATGATAGACATCACTCTTCTAGCTGCAATATTTTACTGAAGCTGAACCACATGCACATGAGATGTACATGTAGGTCAATTTATTCTAAAACAGGTATAGCAAAACCCAAGAAAAGAATAAATACATGTGCAAGAAAAAGCCCAGGTGATTCTGGTTTTCTTTTTTTCTCTTCTTTCTTGTCTTTCTCTTCTCTTGAGATGTACTGAATGCATAACTTTGATATCAACTAGAACTTCAAGGAACTGGAAATTGGTGGAAAATAATGAAAAAATCACAACTGCTACATGCTTCTGTGTTTTCATTCATGGAGAATAAAGCTAGTAATCAAAACTAGTAGAAAGGTTTTCAACTACTACTGGGGCACTATAGCAAGAGTCTGCGGATGTGAAGGGCATTATGGCCACCAGTTAGTTTTAAAACAATATTTATGTGAGCAAATTGGTTTGATACTCTTGTGTTTTAATTGTGATTAAGTATTTACATTGAAAGATGCCGACTAAAATGTTAGTGGCACAGCAGCCATTATGTTCAATATGACAGTGATGGTTTAGTATCAGCTGTATTGGTGAGCTAGAAACTGATTGAATGAATTGAGGTGCTGAATTGAATGAATAGGTGCTGTTGGGTCACCTGGACAGGTTTTCTTTGGATCATTATTTTATCAAAGACATTCTAATATTTTCATTCTGGCAAGGTTTCTTTTCATCCTTGTGTTAAGATTTCATGTTTTCTGTGTTTGACTAAGCTTACCTGACAGAAAACAAAGCTCATTGCTTCCTTAGCTATCACTCATAGTCACTTGTAAGGTTTAATTGCAACTAGAAAAGGGTAATAACAATAATAAAATTGCAGAGTGAATTTACCATGTAACACAAGACTATTTTCTTACAACTGTGTGTCTTTCTGGAAGCAAAAGCTGTGGCAAAAGCCAGTAGGTATTAGTTGTCTTCAGCTCAACTGTGTTCTCCATTGGTGCCACAAACAGTCGTTGCTTCCTAGCAGCAACCTAAGCCAAGTGTTTATCTGCAACCAAATGTATCTAAATCAATCAAAAGCCCTGTTATTTCTGTAACAGCATGTATAGATAAAAAGTACTGCTAATAACTGTGCTTATCCTCTCTGTGCTATCTCAACTTTCACAATGTGTCACACAGCAAGAAAACAAATCAATGTTTTTTACTTGAAGCTAAAATGTTCAAGGATGATTTAATAGCACCGTTCTCCCTTAATGTAGTTTTCTCTCTTAATATGCAGTATTCTGTTGCAACAGGCAGATAGGAATGCAGCATACTTAAAACAGAAATCTCTGGTTTAAAAGTGAATCAGCGTTAAAATTATTGCTTAATTTCAGGATTAGTATAGATGCTGAGCACTTTACTTGACATGTTTGTGGAGGATGCTTTGAACTCTTTGGTGGTACATGCTTTTTGTATCCAAGCTAGGATGGTTTGAGGTTGTATGCAACCTGTAATGGCATCTTTGAAACACACCACAGATACTAACTTTGAGTTTTGTTAAGCCATTTTCAGTGTATAGCATTGTAATTATCAGAGAGAAAGGGAGACAACACAGAAATTTTATTTTTTTCTCTAGGCAAGATATAATGAAGAATTTAAAATATTCAAATAAAAATGCTCTATTTTATATACTATTTTTTATATTTTGCTATTTTGTATTTTTAAAAATTTGATTAAGAGCTGATCTAAAGTTTATCTGCAGTAATGTTTTTTCCACTTCAGGAACAAGGCTTTAATATTTTTCAGTGCTGACATTTATCCTGCTAGGTATTAAAAATGATTAGATGGCTAGAAGTGATGAATTGAAAAAATACAAAGTTTGAAGAAACTTACTTCTGCATATCACATGTAGAAAGATATCTTTGGAAGCTTAAAAAGAAGATTGGATTTTTCACCCTATGGAGCTTGTTATAGGCTACCATGCTTTAAATGAGCATGGTCATGCAGTGACAAACAGAAGCTGTAAGAAAATGTCAGATATAGGCTTGTGGGTTTGGACACAGGGGCTATATTTTGCAAGGTAATAGAAAATAACATGCATCACCAGTACTTGATAATATTACCTTACTTTATTACCTTATTAGTACTAACATAACTTACATAGTAAAGTATTTTATGAGGAAAATGTCATGGTCGCATCGACAATAGCTTATTAATGAATACTGCAGCTATTACAGTTATTTCATAAGTCTTTGATTTTGCATAGTAAAGTAACCTGTATTATTTTTCTTCCTGGATTCATTACACAGACTTACTCCAATAACTGGGCATATCAGAAGGGTAAATTAAATAATCTGATAATAATTTAAACATCTTTTGTACTATTTATAATCTTTAGTTAGTGCATTACTCCCTGACCAGTGTAATCTCTGCAAAAATATCAACAAGAAGCTTATTCATAACTATTCTCTTTTGTCTGCATGTTGGAATAAATCTGGCCTGTATGATGCCAAAGGGAAAAAATGCACGAACAAATTTATTGCAATTTATCTGAAAAGAACCAGATGAGACTTACCATTAAAATGTCTAAAGAAACATGTTGGATGCAATCCAAGACTCATTCATTTCTATGTCTATTATTAAAAACAAACAAACAAACAAACAAAACCTTATAAATACAGAAGGGTGCTCCCACCACAGTAAGTGGCTATCTTTCCCTCCCTTAAGCAGGAACGGACTCTAACCCCAAAGTAACTTTTATGCAGTGCAACTGAATGGACTCCCAACCAAAATTTGTTGTCAGAGGATCATCTTCCTCCCAGTGAAGCGTCTACAGTGCTTATTCAAACCAAGGCAACAAAATTATCTGCTAGCAACACATTTTCAGACTGCAGTTAAACACATACCTAAATATCAATACCAGATTAAAATTTCAATAATGCAGAGATCCTTTTAAAATTGTTGTGATTAGCTCTTAATTATGCAGATGTAATTAAAGACATAACTCAGATGGTATCTCTATTTATTTAGCTAGAACATGCACCCACAACCGATAATTGCAGAACTCTGTTTCCATAGCTACCATTAAATGAGACTAAGAGCAGTCTGTCAATGACAAATTTACTACAATCAGGGGTGTAGTATTTCTGCATTAAAAAACAACAACTAACAACACTGAATTTCAAAGTTACGCCATCATAGAAGAAAGATATCTAGTTTTTATGCTCTTGGCATTTAAAGGGATTGAATGATTCTCAAGGGACTGGGTGTAAGTATTATTTTTACAGCCTAAATGAAAGCAAGACTTATACATTTTCCTATGCCTTCCCACTTTAAACAAGTAATTACTGAGACTTAGACTTTAATTATACTTTAAATAAGAGTTAAATACAGGTCCACTGCAATTCCATTGAAGCCATATAACTGTGCTCTGGCTTCACAAGCACTCTAAGTCTTGCCTAGATGGCCTGTACAACAACAGTGTATAAAACAGGTGACTAGCAGTGCTGACCAAAAATGAGAGTTTGTCTTAGAGCCTGATATTTTTTTTTATTTTGATGCAAAAAAGTTTTTGTGTGTGTGTGTGTGCGTTGTTTTTTTATTTTTATTTTGTTTTGTTTTCTTTTGTTTTTTTCCCTTAATGTTCTGAACAAGACCTGTTTGTGCTATAAATGTGCTGGAGCACCCTAAGCTCACAGGTGTCTGATGCTGTACATTTTTACATCCTTAAGTATATTTCGTGACTAGGAGAAAATGTTGACATGGTGAGGAAAATGAGGAAAATTGAACCATAGTAATCTTTAACTCAGATGATGTCAAGTTTCATTGTTCTGTGATTTTTTTTTTTCAGGTGCCTTTGCTCAGAATTGACAATATCAATGGTAATGAGTTGGTTCTGCTCCATCACATGTGCCTTTCTTCTCTTTCTCTTTTTTTTTGTAGCATAGTTTCAAGCTTTCTTTCCTCCTTTCCAATAAGGATATCAGTGTCCTGCTTTCACCTCCCTCACTTTCCAGCCTCACAGCATACATCTGTGCATAGCATGGTAGTCCCACTGCCTTCTCCACTTCTCTTCCCTTTCAAATGGTCACCCTTTGCCCTCCTGCCTCCACCTTGCCAAGAGTAATGTTCCCTGCCCAGTTTCACTTCTTTTTTTCAGAAGCTTATGGTCTGTTACCAATGGCATTTCTGCAGCAGACATCATGGAAAAACAGGCTGGGGAAGGAGTGAAAGAGTTTATCTGACTCTTATGAGCAGTGAGCTATTGGAAGAAAGAGAATACTGAGAAAAAGCACAGATTTCCATAAAGTTGAGTGAGTCGGTTTTTTTTCTTTATATTCTCTTAATTTTCCAGCTAAGCTAAAGGGAAAAACAAACAAACAAACAAACAAAACCAAAACAAAACAAAACAAACAAAAAAAAGCGTTCAAAGTTAGGGTAAAACAGTTGTATCTACAAAATACCAGCAGCTTCTATTAACTACTTATAATAAATGCTTCAATATTTTGATTCTGAAGCACAAATGGTGCCAGGTGCTTACGATTACAAAGCACTGGAGTATTTCAGGCTCCATCTCTTTGAAGCAGTAGCATCTTGATGATGTACTGTAATTAAAAAGAAAAAAAAAATCCATGCAAAAAACAACAGTGTTACAAAAAACAATGCAAAAAACAATGTTCTTATATTGTATGACGCTCTTAAAAGAAAAAGATATGACTGAACAGTGCTGTCAGGCTACTAAAATACCTACAAACTCCACTGAAGTAGGGCAACAATGATAAGAAGTAACAACATACCGCTTGTGGAGATAAAGATTATAGAAATTTTTAGCTCATTTCTGCACAGAGAAGTTATAGATTCTGGAAAAAGAATACATAAGAAAAAGAAAATACAGATCAAGAAAAGAGGAACTTGACCATTCATATTTATTACAAAAATAGCTATGCTGTACAAAACAGAAAAGAGAGTCAGAGGTTAGGTAACTGTCAATGAACCTGATAGGTTTTTTATGACCCAGAAGTGCTCTGAGGGACATTAAATTGGTTAAGGCTGACGTTTAGCTGCTTAATGAGAGGCAAACTGTTATATCTATTCAGCTTCAGCCTTCTCTCAAAATGTAAAAATGATAACTTTTTTTTACCCAAAGGGCTAGGTACAATGCTTTAAAAAAATGAAGTGTGAAGATTGTATAAAAGTCTATTATATTTTAAAAATATGAAAAAATAAAGTAAAGAAAATTATATTATTTGCTGCAGCAGAAATGAAAAAGGAAAGGAAGAGAATCATAAAACCGGATTGATAATAGAAATAACAAACCAAGTCAAAGGCACCTTGTTCCTTCCTGGAAACCTCTCCAGCTTTACAGATAACTAACTTTCATCTGAGATACTCAGGCAGTGCTTTGTGGTTTTTTGTTTGTTTTTATTTATTTTTATATTCTACCCCATGATCTGATGATGTCTCTGTCAGATTTTAGTTCTGCATTATTTTTAATTTCAGTCATATATTTTTATGACTTCTCTGTATGGTTTCTTTGTAAGGTACATATGATTTCTATTTATCATTTGTCTATTTCTGTCTATCAATGTATATGTTATAGATAGAAAAAAACTACACATATATATATATAGATATAGATATAATTTGTATGTATATCTATATATATATTACACGTATTCACATTTCAGCTGTAATTTGTACTAATTTCCCCTATTATCTGTTTTATCTGAATCTCTTGCCCTAGTTCTTCAGGCAATTCCTGGGCCACTGTTTCACACAAGTTACCTTTGAACGGATGCTTAGGTAGATGACAGAGTAGCTTTTCCTTAACCAAGTAGACATTGTGATGTTTTTGCACGTAGTGGTGGTTGTAGGCAGATGAAAAAGTTTGTCTTGCATATTTGCACAATGTGATTTATACTCTACTGTTTATTTTTTGTTACTTCTTGCTCAAGAGACAGGCAATTTGTTTGGTCCAAAAACTCCCGAGTAACCTTTCAGTCTAATTCCAGAGAGGTGAGTGCCTAATTGCCAAGCTGTCTTTTTAAAAACATCTTTCTGTTTTTATATGCAAAGCAAACAAACAAAAAACAACAGTAGCAGTAAAAAACAAACAAACAAAACAACAACAACAACAACAAAAAACAACAAAAACAAAACAAAACAAAAAACTTTTTTCATTATGCTATAAATATAGTAATCCCTTGGAGGTCTTTGAAAATGATGAGGTTTTAAGGATGAAGTACACTGTGAACGCAGAAGTGACAGATGAATAATTGATTTATGGGGTAGTCATCGGTACAAGTCTGCGAACTTTCTGAAGGGCAGTGTCAAGAAAAGCGGGCACTATGACTTTGGCCACCTGCTTCGGAGAATGCATGCTGTGATTAGCAATCAGCTCTCCATGTGGACTAGTCCAAATGAAGTTTGGTGATTTTAGAAGTAGGCTTGCTGTGAGGTTGTGTTCTTGAGTGACAGAAATAAAATAGGACTTACGGCATAAGCAAAATTTATTCCTTGCCTTTTCTACCATCATCTGCCATTGACCTATTGGGGAGACCTTTGGCTAATTAATTTTTTGAGAAGTTGTAGCTCCTATTTGAGGAAGAGGATTATAATTAATTTTAGAAACAAATCAGAGTTGTTATGCCCCAAACTTATTTTCAGTTTCATTATATTACACTTCAAAAACAAAATCCACAAAATGTCCACCATGCTAAATAAATTTAAACTCAAATTATTAACAAAATCTCTTAAAAAGCCTTCAGATATTCTGCTTTTGAAATTGATAAACATTAACAAAGAAAGAAAGGTTAGTCCTCAGTATGTTGCAGTTACTTAAGTTACTTTAAAATAGACGCATTTCATATAAAACTTTTCCCTTACAAACCTGAACTGAAATGAGAAATCTTTTGCCTAAGAGTTACCTATTCCGTCGAGTGTTTTCATTCTTGAGTGTGGTTTGGTTTTACACCAGTTTTGCCCAAATGAGTCTCTCTGATCTTTATTTTTTTCATGGCAAAACCGCATATTTAATGTACTGAATTATTTGAAAAATTAATATTATTTGTTCACATTGTTTTTTGACTCAGCTAATTTAGCCTATGTGTTAAATAGTAACAAAAGGACCCTGACAGAAGTTTTGCAACTCGGGTCTGACACAGTAGAAAATGCACACAGATTACAGGAATGTATTTTGGGCTCACAATTATAGAAGTATTTGATAGGGTATTTAGCACATGCTGTGTGATTCCTCTGACTTCGAGAGAAGCTCAGTGGTAATGAAGAGCACTCCAGTTATGTATGAAATGTTAATTACATTGAAAGCCTTAGCCTCTGAACTGATTTTTTTTTCTATTACTCCTAAATGGCTTGAAGGCAAACAGTGAAAACAGTGATGTTTTTTAATTGTTTCTCTGAGGTCTAGAAACTGTGTGGGAATCATAGGGACAGCATTCATCCATCTTCTGTTTTTATTTTTCTTATTCCTATTTCATTTCTTGTTGCATTCTGTAAACTTCCATATGCTATAACAAAATGGAGTATTTGAGTAGCCATTCAGTAATAGGGGTAATATCTGACATTGCTTTTTATCGTTACTTTTTTGCCTTTATTGGAAGGGATATTAGAGTGAAGAGGCTTGTTTTGTTAGCACTTTTTGATTTGCTGGCTTCCTCTGGCAGACATTGTGATTTATGTGTCTGTGGTCTGTAATGTGTAGGTGGTGGCAATTCAAGGGAATGAGCCTTGCAGTTGGAATATGGTTTGTACTATCTCATCTGTAAGAAAGGAATTCCTTCTGTTGCCTTGGTCCTAGTCTTAGGAAACTGATGCATTTTCCATGCTGAAAACAGTTTTCTGGTTGAAATAACAATTGTGTCTGAGGTGTGGAGTTGTTAGTCATAGGCTCATGCGAGTTTTTAGCATATTTCTTTTTTCTCATTCTGTTAAGGATTACGACAAAGTAAACCTTCAGTAGTAGTTTTTGGTTTATATGTAATCTGCATTCTGAAATGGAGAATGGAAAAATGTGAATTGAACTTTTTTTTTTCAGTGAATCATCTTAACTTGAGAAATAAGTTGAACTAATAGTCGTGTGGAGTATTTTGGAACACATTCAAAAAAGTTGGTGTAAATTTACTTGGAGCGTATTCCTAAGGTCAAATGGCGTTGTCCCCACAGATATGTATTTCCTAGTTCTCTATTTGCATTTCTGTCTGTGTATATGACAGATGAAATAGTTGTGAAATTTCATGTGTTATGCATGCAGCATGTCCTGGTATTTTTTTTTCTCTCTTTAAGTATAGTATAATGGGAACTTTACACGTGTGGTTAAATTACATTTCAAGTAATAGGGGGTTATATTTGTTTCTTAGAAATTTCAGAGTTTTATGGTTAAGAAAACATGGAAAAATACCATTTTCACAACGAATTTATAAATAAACATACTTTATGAAAGCCAGAAGGTCCTTTCCACCCAACATTTTTCCATTTTGCTATTTCTGGATAATCTCATCAACTGGGGATTATCTTCTCTTATGGGCTCTATCAATGAAAAGCAACATCTAGTTTAAAGGAGATATAAAGCACTATTTATTGAAAAACAGTTTTGCATTTAAGCAGGGTTAGGTACCTAGACTGCTCCTGTCAGATTCACAGATCTGAAAATGTGAATTAAAGTACATTTTCTGCATTTGTAACCTTCAGCAAGAGCAAAAGTAAACTGAAGGTAAGTAGAAATCTTTCTCAGGTCCATTATGCATAAATGCTGAAGGTATGTGACACCAAAAGAAGCATTTCCTGCCGATAAATGTTCAGAGTTGTATCAGGAATAAAATGTTTGCTGCATTATTGACTTCTTTGAACAAAAGAAATGAGAAATACAGGACTGGATAGGCCCTCGTAGGTCACAGAATCCTGTTCCTTTCTCTGCTGCACACAATTATGTTACAAACTAGTTAGCTGTATTTTTGAGACCCCCAATTTCGAGTTATAGCACATCTTTCTCTCTTTAAAGGTAAACAGGTTAGTGACATTTCAAAGGTGGCATGCTCTAGCAAAAATACCCTGGAAGCAGATGAGTATACTTGTACAGTACAACATCTCCTCCTTCCCCCGAGCACATGAGAGATTGCATGCTTCTTTGGAGAATTAAATATGCTTTGATGCCCCAGAAACAGCATGAAGGGGACCAGATTCTGCCAGATGAAATAGAAGTGTATGGAACATGTAAGCATGAAAGGCAAGCTGTATAAAAATACTGTAAAAAACACACTTTTTTTTTCTTTTTTTTTTTTCCTCTGATAACTGAAATGTAAGTTTCTGAATTTGCAGCTGAGCTTCTCTAATGTATGCTGGTGTATTTGGTTTACATGGCAAGGTTTTGGTAGCAGGGAGGCTGCAGGGGTGGCCTCTGTGAGAAGAGCTCATCGCCTACCCCATGTTAGATAAGGGACAGGGACCCCACATGGAGCAGGAGCAGAGAGTGACTGTGAAGGAGTGGTGGAGATGAAGCCTCAGGAACTGACTGCAGCCCCCATTTCCTGTTCCCCTGCGCTGCTCAGGGTGAGGAGGTAGAAGGGGGTGGATGGAGGGAAGGTGTCTTTAGTTTGTTTTTAGTTTGTCACTGCTATAGCTTGTTAATAGTCAATGAATTATATTAATCTTCCTGTGCTGAGTTTGTTTTGCCCATGGCCATTGGCGAGTGATCTCCCTGTCCTTTCTATTTTCTCTCCCTTTTCCTTTGAGGAGGGGGAGTGAGAGAGTGATTGTGGTGGAGTTCAGATGCCCAGCTGGGTAAAACCACCACAGCTGGTGACAAAATGTTGGTCTCTGTGTAAAGATGTACTGAATTAAAATGCTGTGGGTATTGTTTTGACCAGATGGTCTTGCTAGCGGAGCTCACAGCTGCAGTAAGTTCAGCAGTTTATGGAATGAAGTAACTTGCTAGTGCTTTAGAGACCTGTGCTTAAGAGACCAGAAGGGAATGATGAAAAAATATAAAATCTCACTAACACGTTACTGTTTTATTATGTTTATGTTAATGTCTACCTTTACAGAACAATCACAGAATCACAGAATTTCTAGGTTGGAAGAGACCTCAAGATCATCGAGTCCAACCTCTGACCTAACGCTAACAATCCCCACTAAACCACATCCCTAAGCTCTACATCTAAACGTCTTTTAAAGACTTCCAGGGATGGTGACTCCACCACTTCCCTGGGCAGCCTGTTCCAATTCCTCACAACCCTTTCAGTGAAGAAGTTCTTCCTAACATCTAACCTAAAACTCCCCTGGCTCAACTTAAGCCCAGTTCCTATGCTCTCTATTACTATGTTATGTTATGATTCCTGTAGGATCTCATTACATAGTGTGCAACAGCTGAACATGTTCCACTTCCATGTGAGGCTTCCTAGAAAAGGAAATACTTGTTTGCTTCTTGTGGAACCACATCAAGTTCCTTGTGTACTCCAGACTGAGGTCTTTTGCTAATTCCATTGCCTTTCTGATGATTGTTGCTTCTGATGGTTGTCCATTCACCTGCCTCAGCTGTCTTTCTGTCTGTTATCTACCAGGTTCGAGTCTCTCCTAATCTGCTACAATCTGTTTTTAAATTTAAAATGTTTGCCAGTCTTTTTTCCCAAAGCCATTGAAGCAAGATTTGTCACCTAGCAAGCAAGAAACCAAACTGCTCAGCTGACCCCTGTTCAGTGGAACATAACAGACATAAATTAAGGTAGATACACAGACATGCTTACAGAGGCAAGGGCAACAACTCCTAAGCAAACATTATTTGAGATTGTTTTATACAGTGATACTAAAATTTCTTCTTCTTCACTCACTGCTGCATTTCGATTCTGAAGCAGCTGCCTGTCTGCCCCTGGTTTCACTGTGACCAGGTACTGGTTCCAGTCAGGGCCTCGGGCTACAAGATTAAAGATCTCCTTTCGTATATTTCCTGAAATATATTTCCTGTATTTCAGTAGATGGGTCCTGCTGGGAAAGTGAGCATGTCGAAGTAATTCACAGCTTTTCCATCAAAAACAAAGGAAAGTGAGACCTTCATGTCCATACGGTTAGAGGTTAATAAATCAGTTGTAGCTGATTGGTTACAACTGTTTCCCCACCATTCTCCCACAGTTCTTAAATCCAGGAGTTGAAATAGTTCATATATAGCTGTTCACAGATCCAGAGGTTTGTTTAACGATTATGTTGTTCTTCACAATCTGTCATTTGCCAAAGATTCCCACAGAAGGCCACAATTTACTATTTTTTGAAAGATCTCTGCAGCTGCTGTGCAATCTAATTTGCGAACACAAGCATTGCAAACATCAAAGCCTTCTGTAGAGTGGAGTTTCTTGGCAAGCTCTATTTTGCAGTTATTGTTTCACATGTCAATAATTTCTGTCAGTAGCTCCTACAGTAAGTTTGAGTACCTGCTAAGGATGCTGCCATAGCACAGTCTCATGAGAAGAAACAATTGTAATTTTGCAATTGCACAAATGCATCCTTTTGAAAAGGTTGAATACATGCCTAGGAGTATGTAGTGGAAAACTTTCATATTACTATTTTATAGTTGAAGACTGGAGAAAACTGCAACTCTTTAACTATGAATTATCATTGTACTTTATGAATGCTTTTGTCATGGATGAAAATCTTCACAGAAAACCAAATATTCAAAGCTTGTTGTCCTGGAGACTTGCTGTGCTTCTAAAGGCAAAGATTTTTTTTAAATATACATAAATTAAAAAGCAGAAAAATTTAAGACTGCTTACGCATACATGTAGTTGAACTAAGATTCAAATGTCACTCTGTACTTCCAGGGTTATTTCAGCTGGGGGCTATTGTGTTGAGTTTAGCTTTTTCTGATAGGAAAATGATATTCTAGGCCTGGTGTTTATGCTTGCTTTTAAAGGATTAAATTCAAGCTGCAGTTGTAGGGGTGAAAGTCACCTGGCCTTTTTTTCACATTTAATTAATTAGAATTGAACCCTGAGGGTAAAACTTATTAATGAAATGTAAATGTAAAATTATGCTACTCTGGAAAAACAAATGTGGTGTGCCAAGAAATCCATTAGCTGAGTTTCTTATTTTCTCCTTAAACCCGTTGTAGTCAAGGGACATTAAGAGGGAAGCAGGCCTGGACAGAGGACTTTGAATTACAATCCTGTAGGAACTGTTGTTTCCAGCTGTCATTATGTAGCCTCACCCTGTTTTCACATAGTTTTTGTTTCCTTCTTTGTTTTAGGGGATGGTAAAGATGAGAAGAAAAAACGGGTGAAGACACAGATCCACAAGTGTTTGGATACACAGTGGGTTATCCTATTTCTTATTTTAATCTGTACCATTCGTCTTTCAAAATAGTTTTCCAAGGTTGTGTACATACATAACATAGTTAACATAGAATAAATCTGAGACTACCACCCTGACAAAAAGAGAGAGAATTTACATGGACTAAAAAGAATTTTAAATTTGAACTCCCAGCTTTGTTAATATGGTGGATTTTAAAGACTCCTTCTCATTCATGTGCTGCTTCTGAAGAAATTTTCTTAACAAATGGCATAATGGAAGATGATATTTTTGGTGCCCTTGATACTGAAGCATCTTTGATGCTGCAGTATAAAAAATATTGCTCTAGTTTCAACATATCTTTGAATTGTCTATTTAACTGTGGTGCTTCATCTAGTTTCACTGGAAAAAAATAATCTTTGTTTGACATATTATAGATTTTTCTTTTCTAAATTAAATTCAATTTATCGTTGTGTCACCCATTTTCATGTTGTCAAATACAGGTGTTTTTTTTTTAATGTTTAACAATACAGGGTGTTGTTTTCCCTACCTATTCAACTAACAATGTGCATCTTTAAATTTAGACTCTCTTACATCTGTCTGAAAAAACTTGAACCATGCTAGCTAATTCTCCACCTCTAGTACAAAATACTATTATTACTTTCTCATCATTCTTTGGAACTCTATAAATTCCAGTTTGACTATTTTGGGAAAAATCTAGAGAAAACACACTGCATGTTTGTCTGGAATTATGTTACGGGGTTTCTCTTTAATACCAACCAGTTGCTATTAAGTTTTCAGTCTGCAAGCATACATTTCTTCCAACAAAATCTTTGTAACTTGAATCCATTTAAAAAAAAAATCATGCCTACCAAGTTTTGATCTATTTTTCTTGATCTTTTATATGTATTATTAAAAAAGTTAATTTTGTGATACCGAATCTATTTTTGATTATATGGAAATTAACTTCAAAAAATGAGTGGATATATTGCTGCAGAAAGGGTTGCGTCACTGTGATAAGGGAAGCCTTTGCTCTTTCTGCAGTGTGTGGGTAGGGGAAGCTTCCTCTATCATCCCAGCAACAGTCTTAGTCCTGAAGAGGAGGTGCTGGCTTTTCTCAGAGATTAGCAGCTTCGTGTTTCAGCCAAGGCTATTTTTGCCCTGCATTCTGCTAGTAAGGAAAAAGAGTGTGATTGTGTAAAAGATTTAAGCAGGAGCTAATATATCTTTAGTTTGATACTTGGCACCTTTAAATGTTGTTCTTGAAAGCTGTCAACCAAGAGTTTTCGTACTTAGAATCTGGTTTGATGTCAGCAGGAGTCACTGATGGAATCCATCCACTGATGGAAGCACGTTTGATGATTTCGTGTCTCTTACTAACTCACTTTATGAAAAGCCTGAAAATGTTCTATGATTTTTCACAACTGTGCTCTCAAGGGTACCAAAAATGAAATAGCTGATAGATGGGTTTTACTCCCAGTCATGGTAGCTGAAAACTGATGAGTGCCCTCTGTTTACATACGTAAAAGACCATATCACTTAGAAGCTGTATAAGGGCTTCAAGAGGATCCTAAATGAATTATGGCTTTTACAGGGCAGAAAGCTTAATGCAGAATTAATTTAAGTCAAGATTATCATCTACTGATTTTGGTAATCTGTGGTAAACTTCATTAGCAAAAAAAAAAAAAACAACCTGTCCTGCACTACTTTATTTAAAGTTAATATTTTAAACTGTAAATAAGTCAATTAAAATAGACTGCCAAGATAACTGATAAAGTGTTTAGAAGAAAGAAGAAAACAAAGGAATTAAATTTTAAAATTATGCATACATGCCTGGCTTGGATGAGATACAGACATACAGATTCACATGGCAGAAGCTGCGGAGGAAGAGATGTTTGCACCAACAGTGACCAGATTGTGTGCACATACTGCTTTAGAAAAACAGAAACTGAGGACTCCCTTAAAGACCCTTTTTAACAGGAATGAGTTTTTGTAGCACAGCAGCTCTTGAGATACTAGACCTTTAATTTAAGACACAGTCATGATGGACAGTTAAAATGGACAGTGATAATTTTATGTAATCTTGGCAGCTTTTTGCCTTAAACTGTGTTGTAATTTCTGAGTCAGTGACTGAATAATGCTCGGTTCCTTAAAGAATATCACTGTATCTTCTAAAACAATTCTCTATTCTCCTAGGTAAGCTGAACCCACAGTTTGTGTGTCTGGGCTTGCTGAGGTCAGTGGTGAGCATGGTTCATATTTATTTGTGCTGAAGCTTCAAAGTTAATTTTATTCCAATGTGTTTACAGCTGACATATTTTTGAAGCCACGGGAACATTTTAAAAGATGATGTTTTCTCCTTTGTGCAGTTGATTTTTTTTTCCTTTTTTTTTTTTTTTTTTTTTAATTTTTTATTTTCCCAGCTCACAGTTCTTCCACCAGCTCTACTTATGCACTCATGAGTAATCTTCACCATTTTGAGAGAAGTGCCTTCCACCAAGAGTATGGACTGTGAGCAGAAGTACAAAAATGGAAGCTTAAAGCTGGAACAAATCAGACAATAGCAGCTGCACGCAGATGAGCGGCCACAGCCTTTGAAAACATGAGAAACAAGGAGGCCGTGCAGGGACAAGTAAGTATTTGAAAGCATGCCAGTTCTTCTCTGATGTACCAAGTACTAAATGTGCATTGCTGGAGCAGAGCTGATTTTTAGGTGTTGCTTCAAGCCATCACAAATTTTCAGAAGCAGGACAGCTTGACTTGAATCTTGTTTGTTTAGAGACGCATGCCAATGGCTTTAGTTGTTTTCCTATACATTGTAAGAGTGTAGAGAAAAAGGTTTCTATTTTGCCACAATCTCTAGTCATATTTTAGGTCATGGTTTCTACTGATATTAGAGGTTTGTTTTCCTGTCAGCAATTCTGAGGATCAGAAAACTCACAGATATTGCACTGAAATAATTTTGTTTTATATTTTGAAAGGAAAGATGGTAAAAAGAAGGGAAGAACTGCAGAACTGTAGTTGCTTTTCTCTTTCTCTCTTCCTTTCTCTCTTCCTTTCTTTTCTTTTTTTCCTTCTGTACATAATAAAATGTACAAACAGTAGAACAATTACACATCTTTCAAAGAATGATGTTTCCATAAAATACTACTCTGGGACATGGGGTATATGTTGTTGATTCCTTTTGCATAAGTTGGGTTGTTGGCCAAATCAGTTTTTTTTGGACGTGAAGATGCTGTAAATGTGTATACACATGTACATAGTGTATATGTACATGTATATACATGTACATATATACATGCATATATGTGGACACAAACAGTCCTTAGAAATTCTGAGACACATCCAGGAATGCATATTTTGCATGTATAGACAGTAATAAAGGATTTTTTTTTTTTTTATTTTTAATAGTAGAAGATACCTGCTCCTCTTCTTCATAAGGAGATTGTTACGAATGAAAAATACTTCAAAATAATGTTTTCCTATTGGCATTTGTAGTATTAAAAGGGTTGAGAAAGATGATAAGAGTGTATTGGTTCTGAGAAAACAGCTGTGCTGCTGTAGTATAAAAGGGATCAGTTCACTAATTTTAAAGAAAAATCCAGTTTATTACTGGAATAAACTGAGGAGGGAAAAATGGGATAGCAAAGTTGCAGGTCGCTACTAAAAACTGATGCAAACTCTAGTTAGTACAAACCTCCACAAGAACTAGAATTTTGGATTTGAAAAAGTCTCAAGCCCATTTTAAGGGCATATTTGTCAACTATCTGTTTAACATTTTAAATTCTGTTTAACAGTGTCCAATGGAAAGACCATTTATCAGAAAATAAGCTTGTGTGCTGCAGTTGTACATCTGGTAATTGACTATCAGTGACTGAGAGTTTTCTGCATAAGGTATGTTAAATTTTCTGATAATTAATGATATCTATTTAAGTTGTGCATGGGCATTTCTTGCAGCGTTTCTAGAGGAGACAAAGCCCCTTCTCTTTTAGAAGGCAGTGTTGATGGGAGGCTGATGTGATTGTTATTGTCATATGTTTTTTCAGTAGAGGGACGTAAGTAATGTTACTGCATATGTTTGTAAGCAAGACTTAGTTTCAGTTTGCATCACAGTTGTTTGTATAGAGCCTCTGGAAGCTGGTGTTTAACTTAAGATATTTTATGGGTTAAATGTTCCTTGGGTAGAAATATAGCAGCTGTTTTTATAGGACTTAGAAGGCCATTAGTTAGGCTAAAGCTATACTGGAACACACTTGAACTATTTTAGGTATCAGTAGCACTTGAAATTTTATCCTTCTATAGTTATTGAAGGTATTCAGTATTTTAAAGTGTTATTTTATTTTATTTTATTTTATTTTATTTTATTTTATTTTATTTTATTTTATTTTATTTTATTTTATTTTATTTTATTTTATTTTATTTTGGTTCTGCTATATAATGAAGACTCAAGCTGGATGTCTGAAAAAGTATTTTATTTCATTTCTCCTGAAATCCTAAGTTCAAAGATCATTGTTGCCTTTTTCTAGCTCTGACATCCTCTTCCTATGGTTTCTGAGAAGCCTAGGGTACAGTGGTGCACTATTGCATGCAGTGTGCTACAATAAAGCCCCAGAAGAAAAAGAAATCTCATAGCTGCTGACAATCAGGAGGACTTGTTGCTGCCATGCCTCAGAAATTTGTGCTGCATTGCACTGTACCTGAGCAGTGTCTCCTGTGAGGAAACAGGAAACAAGAGCTAAAGATAGTAGAACGAAAACTGATGACTAAATAAAATTAAGAATATGAAGTGCATGCTAAATACCAAATTGAATTAAATTTAGATTAAAAAATGTACATATCAGTAATTTACATGTTTATAAACTAGATTAAAATTAAAAGAACTCAGAAGTTAACAAGAGACAGAGAAGTCCAAAAAAGCCTTAATGTTCTTTGATTATTTATTATCATGTTATCTTTTTATTACCTCTGTTTATTACCACATTCTAACAGAATCTGTTAGACTAATATAGAAGAACCTGGAGTGCATGCTCAACAGAAAAGCATGATAGATTTCTTGAGATTTGATTCATAAGGACTGTTGAAGCAATAAGTATATACATTTTAATGAAGTATAATAACATTTTCCAGATGTTTTACTGAAAAAACATTCAGATGTAAAATAAATCAATAGACTATTTAATAAAATCAAGCTCTATAAAGCAAAGAAAAACAAAACCAGTCTCTCTAACAGCATAGTCTCTTACGGTCTTTTATTTTAAAATAATAAATACACCAAAGTGAAATATTTATGGCTTAGGTGTCTAAAACTAATCCCTAAGCATTGCCTGTTGGCTTGCTGCGGTCAAGACACATATGCTTTGGCTTTATGTCCCTCTTGATATTTGTCCTGTCTTGGTGATAAAAGAACAAATGATAGCATGCATGAAAGCCAGCTATATTTACAGAACAAATCTGGGGATCCAAAGGCTGGTGCTGTAGTTTGCAATGATTTTTAAAAAAACAATAAGGGAACTTAGAAGCTTCCGTTTAGGTATGGAAAAATCCAGCCTGTCAACTTCCAGCAGTTATTGACCCTTTCTGTTAACCATTGTCTAGAGCAATCATTTTTCTCTACTTCTAAATTATACATGAGCCTTCACAATCTTTTTATTTTTTTTTTCCATCATTTTTTTACTGTTGTTTTTACATTATTCTACCATGCAGTACCACCAAGTTCACAGAAGCCAACATGCAGTAAAACAAAATAAAACAATCCCTCACCAGGCATCTCTCTCCTGTGTATGTTTATACATGTATACATTGATATATATATATTTAATACGTATATATATATATCTGACTACCATGGTCTCTTTTTGTTGCAGTTCATAATGGCCCTTCTGGGCAAGCTTTCTACAGACCACAACAAATGCGTATTTTGGCATTTTTATAAGTGTAGTGGTTGCAGTTGTAGACTAAGAAAACATGGGCTGGGACTAGCTGTTTTCTTTGTGCCTTTTTGCTCCTATTTGGCCATCCAGACCAACAAGAATTTTTGAAATTTTGTGGAGAAAAAAAATACCTTGAAAACCAAGTATTTTATTTGCAAGAACTCTGGTTTGTCTAGAAAGAGGAACATTTGCATTATCAAATTTAACGCTGATCAGACAGACTTGCTGAGAAAACAAGCCAAAAGAAGAGCTTATAATTTACTCTCTTTTTTTTCCCCCCTCTCTTACTCTCCTGTTACTTCTTTCTCGATTGCAGTTGTCACAACTGAATATTATCATAATGTAGGTTATGAAGTTTACCTGGTATTGCTAGCTCTGAGGCCATCTGCAAAGCTTGACCAGAGATCTGAGTTATAGAATTCCATTACCTTTATTTTACATCTAAGATATCTACTCTCTCCTGGTATTTGAGTTTTGTTTTGTTTTGTTTTCTGTCTGTTATTTGTTGTACTTCCAAAATTTGTTGTTCTTTCCATTTCTGTTCTTCAGATGTTCAACATGGGATATCTCTGGCCATTCCCAGTACATCTAGGTTACATGACAGTTCAAGCACATGCTAAAGTTGTGGGACGGGACTCAAGATTTTTCCTCTTCCAAACTCAGGGTTGCAAAGTTACTTGCAATGTTATATAAAGATGTGGTTGAATGCAAGTCCACTCGCTTCTTGATTGAAAATGTCAGTTTCAATCTAAGCTAACGTTATTTCTACTGTTTGATCCATAAGTGGAAAACGTTAGAAACAGTGGGACCCAGCTGTGTCCCTTTTCTCATTTATGTCAGTAATGCTGCTGCAGGTTAAGGAATAGGATGAATTGCTTGTGTTCTTTCAGAACATGCAAGCCATTTATAACCAGATAGATTGCTCTTACGCAGTATTTTAACATCGTCATAAATATAATGATTACAGTTGTAGATTAAGAAGAAAACATGGATGGGGCAGCTGTCTCAGTTGTGCGTAATTAGATTTTTATACATGCTGTTAGTATAAATGTGAACAAC